>NC_052054.1:104161778-104479903 GCF_903992535.2 Arvicola amphibius
CTTCCACCCCCTTCTACCTTCTCCCATGATTCCCAAACTCCCAATTTACTCAGCAGATCTTGTCTTTTTCTACTTTCCATGTAGATTAGAGAAATATTTACTATCTTGACTATGACAAGTTTCAATATGTGTGTCCCTGAGCAGATAGATGTACATGAAAATTTACATACCTTAAATGTATGATACATTTCTGTATC
This sequence comes from Arvicola amphibius, assembly GCF_903992535.2. Taxonomy (NCBI): domain Eukaryota; kingdom Metazoa; phylum Chordata; class Mammalia; order Rodentia; family Cricetidae; genus Arvicola; species Arvicola amphibius. Next base: position 104,161,976 of record NC_052054.1, read on the forward strand.
AATTAAGCTATAAAAAATCTTTTACTCTCAGCATGTGCTGGCACACTGAAGCATTCATCAAAGAACATTACCAACCTTTCTGATGATCAGTGTGACCATACAGTTTATCATCCAAGCTAGGAAGTGTATGCAAATCAAAGTGGAATCTAAAAATAAGTAATGGTGCTATGGCAGCTACAGCCAGTTATGTGAATTGGCATTGCCCTGGCAAATCAGTAAGCCAGTTATGGGTACAACAAACAATCAAACTAGTTTTGGTATGATTAGATTTTTCCTGAATAGAGCAGGCCCTAAAGTTCACTCTTTAGAAGGCAGTACAAGGCTGGCAGCAAATTGTACCCATGCTCTTGCTTGACACCTGAGAAATAAGCCAGCAGGGCTGGGTGCAAGGAACACACCAAGGCCCCACTTCCAAGTTCAATGTCATTTCAGCCTTTCTGTTTGTTTGTTTGCCTGAAGTCAAAGAAGGTACAGGGCCACCTCCCCACTCCCCTACCCCTCACCCCCCTCCTAATTATCTTCCAAATGTTGGAGTATCCCGATCCTCCCTTACTAACCTTTGCGGCCATGAACAATGAGCCCATAGAAAAAGCTGTGCCAACTCTCTAAAGCAAAGTCCAGCAGGGCGGGAGTGGGCTGGACCTAGCCCTGGGTGCAGCCCTGCACAGGACACTTTTTACAGCAGGCTGTGTAGAGGACACCCTCACATCTCTCTGGGAGCTAGCACCAACAGCTCCTAGAGTTCTGTCTGAACACAGGACTCACAGACTTCGAGTTTTCTTCAGATGGGAGGGAAGACACACTGAGTCAGTTAACAGGGCTGAGAATTGTATTAATTTGGTAACAAGCTATTTCAAGAAAATAAATCAATCACACCACTGCTCTCTGAAATATTAGGCACTCTGGGACAGATAGGATTTTTTCCACATAATTTTCTAAATAATGACACCATATTTCTAAGGTCAAAAACAATACAGACACAGGACTTGGCTCTATTACACCATAGGCACATTTATAAAAAAAAAAAAAAAAGGCACTTGGCAAAACAACCAGTTGTTAATTTCATAGACACTCTTAGAAAGAATACTATCCAAGGCCTTTCTACCTGTCATTTAGCAAAAATTCCTTCATAAAACCATTAAGAGTTTTGACTAGAACCAAATGGCAGTTATTAAACTGTCTGCTTTTATTTTCTCTGCCATTTGTAAAAAAAAGGCAAGTGAATATTAACAATAAACACACATTTTCATACACACGCACATGCAACAACAGTCTGCTAAACAGTTTAGATTTTGTCCATGGCAATCCTTCTGATAACCTAAGCACACAGCACACCCAGACTCCAATCCACCCCACATCCACAATGCACTCTCTGCTCACCAAACCACTGGCTGCCAAATAGACCTGTGTCTTCTCTCTGTTTAGAGTGACTATGAGAACTGGCCTAAGCCTAGCTTTTGAACCAGCTTTGGCCCAGGCATGGGTACTGCCTCCAACAAAGCCACACATTTGGTAAACACATGGTCACCAACCTGGCACAAGGCCTGGCCTTCTTCCTGCTTCTAGATCTGGAGAACACAGAATGAATTCTAAAGCACAGAATATGTTGGGTAAAAGTTCCTCTGCATGGTTCTCACAATCAAGCCACTGCTCAAGGTGGGCTCTAAACCACTGCCCCACCCTGTGCCAAGAGTTGGCAACACTGTGCTGGGCAGGACCGTATCAACATAAAAATGCAGGTACCTGAGAAGGTGTCTGAGAGGACCTGGTATCTCAGTTGAGGTATGATGGCATGTGAGGCCATGGTTAGGCATGCTGGAGCCTGAGCTGAGCACAAAGAAGGACCCACTCCCAGAGGAGAAGCAAGGCTCCTGACTGTAGGGCAACAAGATGACTACAAGATGACTCCCAGGACCCTCAAATGCAGTTCTGTCTACCTCAGGCCCAAGCCAACAGCCACAGGAACCAGGAATTCTTTCCTATGGGGGAAATCTGCCAAGTTTTTTTCCCTTCTCTGAGCCAAAGTGATTGATTAGGGGTTTTGTTCAGGAAATAAGAGAAATCTAAAGAAACTGAGAAAGCAAAACGATGTTGAAATCTGGATAAAGGTCACAGTTCCTCACAATGGAACAGCCTGATCACCCAGAGGCTGACATCTGCTGTGAAGAGATGAGAAATTCAGGGCCACCAGGGAGTCACCACTTACCCACAACCCTAAAGGCAAAACACACACAGAACTACTGAACAATTCTTCCATTATAAAGCTCCTTTATCACTCAGTTAGCAATTAAACAAAGGTATCACCTATATATACAGTCCAGACTGATCTCAAATTTATAATCATAATGCCTCAGCCTCCAGGTGCAAGCTTACTTATCTCTTATTAAGCATATTCTTTTTGCTCCTGCCATCCCTGTGCAGATCAGATTCCAGATTCTTTAGGCTTTGTGCTTTGTTTGTGAATGTATGCATATGTGTATGAGGTGCATGCATCTGTGTACATCGTGTACATGAGTAGAGACTAGAAAAGGGTCTGTGGTATATCCTTGACTATTACTCTTCTTTGTTCCTTTGAGGCCAGGTTTCTCTCTGAACCTGTGGTTCATGTTTTCTCAGCTAGGCTGTATGCTAGCAAACCTCAGAGAGCCTCATCTTCCTCAGAGCTGGGGTGACTTGTACCAGTGACTGTCAGCTTCAGACTGAAGCTACATCTACTGCTGGTTCCTCTTGTTGAAATTCCTAGTTTCTGGATGGCACAACTACTGGTTTGACTGGCTTTCCAGCAGACTACCACTATGGGACAATTCAAACTCTGATCATATAAGCTAGTTGTACAGAGTCCTCTATATGACCCATACTTCATCAGCTCTGTTCCTTGGGAGAACCCTGACATTCATAAAACTCCTAAGGAGAGAAAACTGCTTTCCCGACATCCACTCTGATCATAGGTGTTACTGTTAGCTCTATCTATAAAGTCTGCCTCATTTGAAATCTTTTGGAATTCCAATAAGTCAGACTAAGTGCTTAGTGTCAGCATGTTAAATCCCATAACTTTTCTGCTTAGCAGGGCTCAGTCATGGTAGAAATGAAAGGCAGCAAATGTATAGAGTATGCTTTGTACCAATCCAACACCCAACACCATGAAAGGATCCTAGTATTGCTCCCATCACACAGATAAGAAAACCTAGAAAGATAAAGATTCTTGCCCTAGGACACAGAGCTAACAAGGAAGATTTTCTTAAATGGGACATTGTGACACATGCCTATAATCTCAGCACTCAAGAGACTGAGGTTGGGAGATCACAAGCTCCAAGCTAGCCTGGGCTACATAGTGAGGCCATGCTTCAAAAACCAAATAAACAAGGAAGATTTCATAAAACTTAGGGATCCTGTTTGGTCCTTCCACCATATTTTCTAGGGAAAAAAAAGTCTTGAGCCCAAGTCTGAGAACTCACTCCCTTGTGTGTACAGTGGAGTTACTCTGACCTGGTTATTTCAGAAAAATTATCACAAGGATATTAATACCCACCAGGTCTCTACCACAACAGCTGCACAATGTGTCCTTATGACCAAGTGCTGGCTCATGGTGGAGTGGAGGTAGCAACCAAAAGTACCAAGCCAAATTCTGAAGATATCACATAAGAGTTTTACCATGGCTCCCTTTAGAAGTCTGGTGACACAGGGGGAAGCTGTCTCTACTCGACCTGCAAGATGGGTAGTGGGAAGAATGACCTGGGTCAACAAAAAGAAGCTGCACATCTGAGCAGAGAAGGCAGAAAGACAGAGAGAGCTACTCTGCAGGGGAAGCCACATTAACCGCCACATATGTTCCTTCCTTAATGTGAGACACCTTTCTAACAGTAACTAAATGACTAGCCAGACCCCCTCAGTTCTAGTGCTAGGAGGAGTTAACTTGCCAACTGTAACATCTGACATGGTAAAAGACTTACCACTACAGACAGCACATGTTACAGAAGCTCGTGACAGGGAGACATTTATCACAAGCTGGTAAATAAAGCAGAATACAGAATTACACTTGTTACATCATTACTTGTGTTACATCATACAGCAAACATCATAAAGCAAAACAATGTTTCTCTTGGAAAAACTAAAGGGGGGAATAAAGCTGTGAGCCATAGCAATTTGACATATCCCTTTATTTTAAACTTGTTTTAAAATCATTACTCTGATCTAAACACTTTAAGAAAAATGAATAACTAACTAACCCATCCATGGAGCCTAGTACCTAAGAGGCACAACTGTGGTTTTCAGAACGAATAAATGCTTCCAGGCTCTTCTTCCCTAACTGAAGTGCTTTGAAAGAAATATGTCCCCCATAGTCTCATAGGAAGTGGCACTATTAGGGAGTGTGGCCTTGTTGGAGTAGGTATGGCTTTGTAGAAGGAGATGTGTCAATAGGAGGTGGGCTTTGAGTTCTCAAATGCTCAAGCCAGATCTAGTGTGACATTCACTTCCTGCTGCCTGCCAATCTGAATGTAATACTCTCAGCTCCTTCTCCAGCACCATGTTGGCCAGCATGCTATCATGCTTCCCACCATGATGATAATGGATTAAATCACTGAACTGTAAGCCATTCCACAATTAAATGCTTTCTTTATAAGAGTTGCTGTGGTTATGTTGTCTCTTCACAGCAATAAAACCCTAAAGACACTCACTGACTCTTCCCACATCTCTCTCCCTGCAAAGGACCCACATCCAGCACACACACACACACACACACACACACACACACACACACACACAGTGCCTGGTTATATGTGGGCTTTTTCCTAGCCTGCTTACTATAACTGGTTATTTCATATCTCATGTGAGACATCTTCTAGAAAGTGGGAACATTCATTCACCAAATACTCCCTTCAGGTTTCCAATACAGATCTTGCTACAATATAAGACTGTTGGAGGAATAAAAAGTAAAATCAAAATTTTCAAAAATTTACATGCTTTCCAATTTATTTGTTTTAGAAATCTGGTAACCAGTATAAGCCTTCCTTGCTGTCAAATGAGTACCACATTCCCCATGAATAATCAAGTTTTTGAATTTGCTTCTGTGCACAGACATACACAAAGAACCAGGGCTGTCCCTGGTTGCCTCGAAACTGCCTACCTAAACATGAGGACCCTAAATCTACCAGAAAGGATCCAAGAAAGAAGCAGCCCCACATCCTCATGCCCAAGCTGGATGAAGGAACAGCAAGACCTCTAAGTAGCTTCATGCACTCAGAGACAGTCAGCCCAGAGATAAGGTGCTAGGACCTTAAGCCTCAAACTTGAGACATCCTAAAACAGTGTCACCAAGGATACTGATTACTAAGTGATGATTCAACCTCACATGAGTGGAATAAAGTATCCTCAAGAGAGGTCCTAAACCTGGCTATACACCCAAATCCTAGGCATCCTTGAAATATCATCATTTGTAAGTTAACTTTAGAGTCCCTAGAGGTAGTACCAGCAACTCTGGAGTCCCAAAGAATGCTCCAGCACAGCTTGGTACTACTCTGAAGGAGCAGAGGACAGCTTCCTAAGCACAGCACAGGCAGTCAAGAGTTCACATGGGTAGCTTCACATGATCTCCAAGCGAAGGACAGGGTCTCCAGGATACAGGGAGGCCCCTCCAGACATAAGACCAGCAGGTAACTGTGCATCTAGCACTTTCTAAAAGCAGTGGCTGGAGCAAGATCATGCTAAGACATGTTAGAGCAAGCAAAGATGGTAGACAGGAGAACAGATCCTCCAGTTACATCAAGAATTAAGGAGCCACTCAAAGATTTATAGCACTCCTTAAACTGAGCCGAGCACAGTTCTTTCCAAAGATTTTCTATTTCAGAGGCATTCCAGTAAAACTTGTCTTTCCTCTTTAAGGTTCAACCCAACTAATATTGCTTCTATGACCTAAGGGGTCAAATGATATGGCTATATATATAGCCTTGGGTCTGGTAAAATTGAGAACAATCTACAGCAATTGTGTTCAGTTAGATGTTACTCAGCAAATATAAAAACTGTGATATTTTAGAAATGTAATAATACCAAACTAGAAGAAGCTCCAGTTATGAGCCAAATGATATAATAAATTAATTTACTGTTCTTGCTTCCCCACTGACTACTCAGTGAGTACCTATCATCCTGATACTAACACCAACCACTTTACCAAGCCCTCATTGTACTCATTAATTTGGGGCTTAAGGCAACCCCAAAGACTTCATTCCTTAGATGAAGAACCTGATGCTCAAAGTCACATGACTCACTCAATATCTTCAGCTAGTAAGGTTGAGACAGGACTTCTTCCGGCTTTCAGAGTCTAAACTTTAAGCACTATGTTTTATTGTTTCAAACTAACAAAATCTCTTTGTTGCCTCAGTAAGGGAAGAAGAGAGGCTGGAAAGATGGCTCAGTGGTTAAGAACATTTGCTGCTCTTGCAGAGGGCCCAAGTTCTGTTACCAGCACCCACAACCATCTGTGATTCTAGTTCCAGGGGAGCCAAAGCCCTCTTCTGGCCACCATGGGAAATAGGCACCCACATGGTACACATATAAACACTCATAAATATAAATAAATGAATAATCTTTTGTAAAAAAAAAAAAGAGCGGGGAAAGTAAAGCGGGGAGAAAGAGAAGAAGAAAAAAGAAAAGGAGAGAAACATAGCCTGCTATCCAGGTCCTTTATCTGGTGAAGAAAACAGTCAAAGGTAGATTCTTAGGTTCCTCTGGGGACTTACTCTGGTTTTATTCTCCCAATTCTCCACAAGGATGTAAGTTTAATAAAAAAAAGAACTCCTCTCCCTGCTTGCTGAACTTTGGCCCTCAAATATGTGGCCCAGGGAAGCTCTGAAAAATCACCTGTTGAATCAATGACCAAGCAAAGGTTCCAAAGAACAAAACAAAGTCTATGACCAAGCAGATAGACACAAAGTCACAAGAGGACTTGAGCAACAATACTCCTAAGTTACAATAAATTAATTAACAGCATTGCCGTTCAAATTTCTCATATTTACAATGAGTAAACTTAAGTAACATGCATATAAATACAATGGAATGATAAGACATGGGGAAAATTAAAACAGTGACAAATACTAACTCATAAGTAAGATCCAAAAAGATCAAGAAGTTGGTCAGAGCTGGTATGTTATTCATGGAAATCCACGAAATGACCAATGCATGAAGACACCATTGAATTAATCCTCAGCACCCACATCAGGCAGCTCACAACCACCTGGATCTCCAATTCTAGGGAGAATCTAATGCCTCTGGCCTCTTTCAGCGCCTGCACACATATGCACATAATTAAAAAATAAAATAATTTTAAAAAGCTAGAGAGGTAGCTCAGAAGTTAGGAACATGTGCTATTCTTTCACAGGACCTGTGCTCCCATATCAGGTACTTTCACTCCAGTTCCAGGGAATCTGGATACTCTCTTCTAGCCTCTGTGACTACTACATGCACACACAATGCATAAGCTCACATAGGCACACAAATATACATATAAATCTTTAAAAAGTAACATTTTTAAAAAAGAAAAAAAAAGGTGCAATGTCAAATGCCTGCAGTCCCAGCACTCATGAGGCTAAAGCTGGAGCATGAACCTAAGGCCAGCGTAGGCTGCATAGTAAGTCCCAGGCCAAACTGGGACAAAAAGGCCCTATTAAAAACTCTAAAAAAGGACTGGAAACATGGTTCAGCACTTAAGAGAATTTGTTGCTTTTTTCAGAGGACCCAGATTTTATTTCTAGAACATACATGGCAACTCACAACTACCTGTAATTCCAGTTTCAAGAGATTTATTACTCACCAGGCATAGACATGGTGCACAAACACATGCAGACTCTCTCTCTCTCTCTCCTCTCTCTCTCTCTCTCTCTCTCTCTCTCTCTCTCTCTCACACACACACACACACACAAAATAAAAAAAAACTTTTAAAAAAACTATAAAAAGGGTTTGAGGTGGGTAGTGGTTCACGCCTACAAGTAGATCTCTGAGTTCAAGGCCAAGGCCAGCCTGGTCTACAGAGTGAATTCCGGAGACAGCCAGGACTGTTACACAGAAAAACCCTGTCTCAAAAAAAAAAAAAAAAAAAAAAAAGGTGGGAGGGGGAATGGGAGGTTGGGATATAGTTCAGTGAGTAAACTATCATGCACAAAGCCCATGGCTCAATTCCTAGTACATCAGAAAATAAAATTAAAAAGTAAATAAATGAGGCCAGCAGTGCTGGCTCACATCTTTAACACTAGTACTTAGAAGGCAGAGGCAGGCTGATTTCTATGAATTCCAGGACAGCCTGGTCTACAAGAGCAAATTCCAGAACAGCCAAAGCTACACAGAGAAATCTTGTCTCTAAAAAACAAACAAACAAGTAAATAAATCACATATGGTACATGCCTCTAATGTACCAACACCTAAAAGAATAATCATAGAAATTAGGAGACAAATACTGTGTATATGAGCTAGCTTAGTCATAAAAATATACACTTTTAAAGGTGCCAGCGGGCAGTGACGGCTCACGCTTTTAATCCTAGCACTCAGGAGGCAGAGGCAGACGGATCTCTGGTCTACAGAGGGAGTTCCATGGGAAGAAAGGCAAGAGACTCACAACTAGTCTTGCCTTCTTTTTTCTTTTCATACACACACACACACACACACACACACACACGAGACAGGTTTCTCTGTGTAGTCCTGGCTGTCCTGGAACTAGCTCTGTATACCAGGCTGGCCTCGAACTCACTGAGATCCACTTGCCTCTGCTGCCTGAGTGCTAGGTGGTCTTGGCTTCTTATAAAATCCAGGTTAGCGTGGGCTGTAGAAAATTTCTCAAGAAAGCAAAGCAAACAAAACACAAATCCAAGAACAGTTCACCTACATGGTTTAAATGCCTTTCCCCAATCAGTGAGTAAACAACAAAATTAATGGAGAAGTACAAATACTCTAAGGACAATGGAAATGAAGAGAGTCATGAGGAAAGCCCAGCAAATTAAACACAAGGTAAAGCCTGCAGCAAATACACCAACACAAAATACAATGGGTCCAACAGCAGAATCAACAATTCATCCACACGCCTAAAATAATCCCAAACCAACACCTAAAAGAATAATCATAGAAATTAGGAGACAAATACTGTGTATATGAGCTAGCTTAGTCATAAAAATATACACTTTTAAAGGTGCCAGCGGGCAGTGACGGCTCACGCTTTTAATCCTAGCACTCAGGAGGCAGAGGCAGACGGATCTCTGGTCTACAGAGGGAGTTAGTTCCAGGGCAGTTGAGCTACACAGAGAAATTCTGTTAAAAAAAAAAAAATCCAATGCCACCAGTAGAAGTAATCCCTGATCCTGCTAAAGTCAGCCTGTGACTTTATAAAGAAAGTGCTATATAAATAATGTGCATATCTAGATCAACTGTGAGAGAAGAGAGTCAAAAGTTTTCAAAAGAAAAAAAAATCAGTCTGATGTTAAGAAGATGCAAAAAAAAAAAAAAAAAGCCTGAACCAAGATGACACCAGAGTGAGCCTTTGAGATCTTAGAAGAAAAAAAAAAGTACTACATAATTATTACAAATTTGGAAGAGAACGGGTTCAAATACAAAAAAACTATATCAAAATATTAATATTCTACTGGGCGGTGGTGGCACACGCCTTTAATCCCAGCACTTGCGAGTCAGAGACAGGTGACTCTCTCTGTGAGTTTGAGGCCAGCCTGGTCTACAGAGCAAATTCCAAGACAGGCTCCAAAGCTACAAACAAACCCTGCCTCAGGAGGGAAAAAAATAATATTCTATGTTGTAAGCTGGGTGAATTATGGTCGATTTTCAATTGTCTTAGCATAAGTTTTTCTGGCTTTCTCAAATTATCAGAAAAATAAACCAGATGTGGTGGTATACCCCTTTATATACCTTTAATTTAATCCCAGCACTTTGGAAGGAGACAGGCAGATCTCTAAGTTGAAGGCCAGTTTGGTCTACACAGCTGGTTCCAAAAAATCAAATAAATACACAAATAAATAAATAAGTCTCTGTAAAAAAAAAAATGTTAATATATAAGCAGCAACACTTTAAAAACATTTCATTTAGACCTTGCTTTTTGCTTACATTACCAAATTCTGTTATTCTCCAGTCACAGCCACAGTCTTTAGCATGAAATTCAACATTTACCAGAAATCGCTTCAATCAGGAAGGATATGAGAAAGTCTGAACTACTTCATGCCACGTTCCAATGAGAAAGAAAAGCAATCTTGGAAAAGGGTGTGTCTTAGAATCTTACCGTGAAACTGTTGTTGACATTTTTGGTGCTGGATTCTGCCACGCTGGCATCAGTCAGGTCTACCTCATCAAATATGATCGACTGGAGAGATACAAACAGAGGGTCTCAGGTAAGCCAGGGCAGACATATTCCAAGCACTGGTGGTGCTATCCACCACTCTCCCTACCCATCCCTACAAGCCCAGGTTCCTTGAAAACTCAATATTTGATCAATCAACCATGTGAAACTCATGCAACCACCTGCCTACCTGCCTCTCCCAAAGAGCATGGATCACAAGTAGTTTGTGACTTTCAATCCACAGAGTTCATCAATGGGTACATTACAACAGCAATGCTGACATTTCTCTCTATACTTGTTTTTGGAGCAAACAAAACCAGAGCTTCCTTTTTAAATCTGAGACAGTCAGTCAGGGTTCAGAGTCAGAGGATCTCTCTGGCTTGGATTTCTCCAGCGAGCACATTTAGGAGAAAAGTTCCAACTAAAACAAAAACTGTAAGAAGAGACAGGTCCTAATAAGAGGAACCCAGCCATAAGGAAATCAGGGAATAGAGCACAGGAATTTAGTACGAGAGAGGCCCAGTCAGATCTAGGGATGCTCTGAGTTCCCATCCTCTCTCCACTAAGGTCCAAGCCACAGCCCCCTCCTCCTGTTTACCTTACAGCTCCCTCTGTTCTAAGATGTCTCTATCTGGAACCCCTAGAGAAAAGATTAACAACTACGAAAATCTTCCCCACCCCCACCAATAGGACTGAAATAACCCTTTCTGTGGTCAGAACCCTTTCTAAACATGTTGCCTTGTTCCATTTCTAATTTCAGCAAACTAACTCTCCAGGGATGCTTTGCAAAATGACTCCAGATTTTTCTTAATGCCCAAATATCAGAACTGCCACCAATGCTGAGACAAAAGCACAGGTGTTAGGACTACCAGCCTGCACACTGGGATTTGAAATCCGACAGTACATTCACTGGACCAGAGCAGTAGCATCCCAGTTGCTCCTCTGACAACATCTGCCTGCCTAGGAGTCCAGCTTTGAGTCTTAACATAGCCAGGAACTTACCACCCAGGGCCAGCTGCTGGGAAGCTTTGAGATAAAGACCTGCATATTTCTGCTCACACACTAAGATGCCCAATGACCTGAGGAACTCTTAGCTCGTAATAAAAGATCCATGAGCCTGTGGTACCCTTCTTTCTCAAAGGGAACTAACTGTAATAAAGTTAGTTCTGTGACCATTTTTCCATTGTTAAGGGACATGAACAAAAATAATTTTTACAAGAAATAAAGCATGCATAGTGACAAATAAAACCTGACACCTAGTATTATAAGCCAGATAAAAATAGGACTGTAGTTCAGTGGTAGAATCTGCCTAGCACATCCAAGGCCCTGGGTTCAATTCCAACATGATCAAAACAAGCAAAAGAACAAACAATAAACAAAAAAAAAAAACAAAAAAACCCAGCTAGAAATAACTGATTTGCAAGAATTCATCCTATGCACAAGTGTTCAGTCTCTAAATAATGGCTTCTGAGTTTGATCCTCTCACAGTGCCTTACCTTTGCAGTTTTAGCATAGTACAGTGTTCGTCCTCGAAGCTTAAAGTACCTCCTTTTGGATCGTTGGAATGAGTTGTTCTGTTTGGTCAGCATGCCCTCTTTAAGGATGGTCTGAAAGCATAGAAGCAAACTGTGAGCTTGCATTTCTGAGGTGCCCATTGCCCTGAAACACTCTGTCATGACTGAGAAGCAAAGTGTGCCTCTAAAGGGCTAGGCAGCCTACCAGAACAGTTTTCATTCTCTCCCAGACCTTGACCTCTATGCAGGCTAAGCTCTGTGCTGCAAGGCGGGGATAGAGCATACCAGTTCTCTAAGGGACCACAGAATACCTGTGTTAGAGACCCGAAATGTGTCCTGGCTATGCCCAGCAGATTAGCAAAAGGGAAACTGAGGTTCAAAGAACTCCAGGAAGTAGCAGCTGGGGACAACTGGGACACAGAACCAGCAAATTCTCCAGCTTCAGCATTTGGTATTTTTCAGCTATTCTTGGCCCTGCCTTTGTGTTCTCTGGCCTCCTGCCATTTCTCAGAATCCTGTTGCCAAAACTGTCCACGTCCATTGCTCTGGGTTTCAGTGTGGCTCCAGGCCCGTGTTCTGCTCAGTCCTCTGCATGGTTCTGAGGTCAGTATAAGCATCTGACACTTATCTCCCCCACCTCCCCATGATACTGATAAGCCCATTACATTACAGAAAATATTCCTTTCTCCCCAGAGAACTTCCCCTGCTCAGTTAACAGCAAGTTAGAACTGTCCTCCTTCATTTGTCCCATGTACTTGGCTCCTAGTGGACACTGAGCCCTACATACCACTTGGAACTCAAATGCTCAAGGAACGGCCAGATGCCCTGAACCACTAAGTCACTAATACAGTCAATACTAATAAACAGGCTGGGTAGAGCTCAGTATAGAATGTTTGTCTAGCATGCTCAAGGCCCTGAGTTGGATCCCCAGCACTGCAAAGAAAAGATAATAAAACCAAATAGTATCCTGGAGAACAAGAACCCAACTCTGCATTCAGAATTTTCTTTACACTACAGCAAACAGCTGAGCAACCCCATGCAGGTTTGTCTATTAAGCAATTTTTTAAAATAGTGTATGTATGAAGCACTTAGATATTTGAGAATACTTAAAACTTCCTAAAATAAAACCAAAGTGAACAAAACGCAGAAACCTCAGGTCATTTAAATGTGCCAAAATACAAAGACAGCACATTTGTGTAACTAGGCCTCCAGCTCTGTTTATCATAGGGGAGGTAGAGGGACAATTAAACCAAACCCCAGTTCCCTCACCCCTTAAACACACAAAGTCAAGTTCAGGGCCCATCACCCAGAGTCACACAGGCCATTACATGGTGCCTGAGATTTCCTCTTCTCCTGACACAAGTCATCTTCCTGAGGCACATTCTGGTCTTGGGGGATGCATGCGCCCATATTTTTACCCACAGGCTCACCGGAATGGACTCTGCTCTGGTACCTACCTGGTATTATATCTGCTATCCCGAGACCAAACCAGGGGAAAAACTGTTGATGAGCACAGTTCCTCATGCTGTAGTGTCTACTACCTTCACCTCTTACTTCTGAAGGTGTAACTCACCCATCTCCCAGGCAGTTAAAGAGTACCATGGGAAACACAACATGATGGAACAATCCAAAAAGGAACACATATAGCTAGTCACTCACATGCAGGCCCTGTACTATGACAGAGAATATCAAAGGGGCCTAAGATCTGCAGCATGGAAGAGCTGTAATCAACTTTGATTCTGAGCACCCTTTACAGACCCACGTTCACATGGATGACATGATTGTCAGATACATTTGCACATAACACCACCAGCCCATGGATGTCTAGAGCACAAAGAGAGAACCTTTTCTGTGAACCTTAAAGGGCTCCCTTGTAGCGATACCTCCTCACCCCATTCAGTCTCCTTACCTTTGAAGGAGAAGAAATTGCTTCCATTTCTTTCCTAAGTGTAAATTTTAAAATAAAAATAAGGCAGCAAAACCAATATGCTGAACACAAAAAAGGTTTCAAATTATCTTTAAAGGACAGATTAGAGGGTTTTTTTTCAAATGTGCTGCTAGTATCTCATACAAAAGAGGAAAAGCAAAATTAAAGCACAATCCCTGCCACAACCCATATACACAGACAAACACGCACAGACACACAAACATCTTTCAGAAAGTAGACCACAGTCTGCAAGCTTGGGTTGCCCAAAGAGACCTGCTGTTCTATTTATAGGACAAGCATGCTCAGATGGAGACCCTCGTGGGTTCCAGCGGAAAAAGACAGAGAAAGATAAAAACTGGTGTTTCTTTGAAGCTTTCTCAGAAACTACATTTTGTCTCCTGATTCATGCTCCTGAGTACTACAGATAGGCTACAGGATATTTTTAAACACTCAGTCTAAAACAATTAACTTTTAAATGTGGTTAAAAAAACTGCACCCTGAAATTGTGTGCTGAGTTTTGCAATGGAAGGCTGCAAGAGGCACTGAAGGAAATGCTGCTGGTCTGGCAGACCCTCCCCACCACAGAGCCAGTAAGAGTCAGGGACAGCCACAGAAAGGGTTCTGGCACATGTGAGGATATATTCTCTTTCCTGCTTCCTTTCTTCAAACACAGACACAGAGCAGACAATAGCTCAGATAGCAGCTCAGACCATACAGCAAAGAGATATAAAATGGGGTATAAAGATACAGGGCACAGTAATGTGAACAGTGTCCCTCTGCAGACAGCAGACATCTGAGGAGGTCAAGTACATAGTCATGAGATACCCACAGCTACTCCTTAATGTATAGACAGAGCCCAATAAGAGTAGGAAAATGGGTAGCTCAGACCACTGCTTGACCATTGTACATAGGTCACATGGCCCCACATCAGGGAGTAGATTCAGAAGCCCGATTTAAAAATACGAGACAGAGCTAGAGAGATGGCTCAGAACTTAAGAGCAGTGCTGTTTTTGCAGAGGACCAGAGTTCAGTTCCCAGTCCCCACATCAGGCAGCTCACAACTACTTGGGAGATCTGATGCCTCTAGCCTCCACAGCGACCTCACTCACATGCACATATCTACATACATACATACACACACACAAATATATACATAATTAAATATAAAAAATTGAATATGAATCAGGCAGGGGAAGAAAAGAAGAGATGCGGGTATCTGGAGAGAATGTCCAGTCAGCAAATCATTTGCAGCACAATATAAGAACCCAAGTTCAATCTACAGAGCCCATGAAAATAAAACTATATTTTTTTGTAAACACATTTGTAATCAAAACACTGGATCAAGTGACACGACATAGGTCAGTGAAAAAAATGGCTTGAGATGAAGTCTATTTCATGTGTTGTGGTTTGGACCTTGGGGACACCAGCATTCAGTACTAGTTAGAGAGGACAGTAACCTTTATTTGACAGAAATGCACCTAGTTGCTTATTTATTTCGGGGCCTCGGTGTGGCTGCTGCAGCACTAGACACTGTATCTCTGTCAGAAATGGGGGAATGTTGAAGCTACTTGTGCCAGAGACAATCGAGCCATCTTCCTTCCCAACTCTTTATCTTTGGCCAGAACTGAGGAAGTGGTAGTGAGCATTGTGGTGATGACCCTTGCAGCATCACTGGGCCACTGAGATCTTGGCAGTGCCAGGAGAGAATGTGCTTGGCTGTGCTGGTGGGTATTTGCTGTGAACTTCAGATGAAGGACAGGCTGTTGAACAGATCGTGAGGATTTAGATATTACCTTTTTTTGGTTCTTTGCTGATTCCGTCCTTCCTCACATTAGTGAAGACAAGAATGGGGCATCTCCCCTGTTCTTAGTACAAACTTTTATGGTATAGGGGGTTTGAGATATGGTCACTTTTAATATTGGTGCTGTTGGAGAGAAACCAGGGCACTGGCAATTAAAATTGGTTCTCTTTGGTAAGAAAATAAATCTATGGACACTTTCCCAAAATTAGTATTTTAGAGGTCTTCGGGGGGGGGGGGGGGGTCTGTGTAGTGTTCCTTTTATCACACTGACAGTTCCAGATGTGGGTCCTGCTCTGTGGAGCTGGAAAATCTCCAAGATGGTAGGTACCCAGATGTGCTTTAGTTTATACTCTCTTGCCATGAGACACTCAGTGTAGAGAATTGTGTGTCCCAAGCTGTTGGTGTGGGAAGTCCTTCTGTCTATGTGTTGCTTTTAATGAATAATAAAAAAAAAACAAAAAACTGTCTTGCCTGTGACAGGGCAAAATAACAGAGCTAAGCGAGGAAAACTAAAGTGAATGCTGAGAGAAAGGAGGCAGGGTCAGAGAGAGAAGCCATGGAGCCACCGGAGACAGATGCTGGCAACTTTACCCTGTAAGCCAAAGCCACATGGCAATATACAGATTAATAGAAATGGGTCTTATAAGAGGGGCTGGAGAGATGGCTCAGTGGTTAAGAGCATTGCCTGCTCTTCCAAAGGTCCTGAGTTCAATTCCTGGCAACCACATGGTGGCTCACAACCATCTGTAATGAGGTCTGGTGCCCTCTTCTGGCCTGCAGACATACATACAGACAGAATATTGTATACATAATAAATAAATAAATATTTAAAAAATTAATATAAGAGTTAGCCAATAAGAAGTTAGAGCTAGCCGGGCAGTGGTGGCGCACGCCTTTAATCCCAGCACTCGGGAGGCAGAGGCAGGCGGATCTCTGAGTTCGAGGCCAGCCTGGTCTACAAGAGCTAGTTCCAGGACAGGCTCTAGAAATTACAGGGAAACCCTGTCTCGAAAAACCAAAATAAAAAAATAAATAAAAAATAAATAAAAAAAGAAGTTAGAGCTAATAGGCCAAGCAGTGATTTAATTAATACAGTTTCTGTGTGATTATTTCGGGTCTAAGCTAGCCAGGCAGCTGGGAACCAACAAGCGACCTCCTCCTACAGCTGGCACCCAGCATGTGCTACTAGAGTCTCTCGTGGCTCTGGCCAGCTGTGGCCATGCTGCCATTCATTTGGGCATGGATTTCCCCACATAGCAGCCCCCTGTAACAAGTTGTGTATCTCCTTAGTATCCCCCTGTGATGAGAACAAGGCCAAGTGCATATAGCTCTGAAGCACATGAATTTGCTTATGGTGTTGGAGCAGAGGAAGGTTACTGTACCCACTTGATCTAAATCGGGACATTGTGAATGTGCATGTTTGCACAGGGGTATGTTGTGTGGTTATATACATGAAAGCCAGGGGACCAACCTTGAATGTTCTGCTTCAGGCATCCCACCTTGTTTTTTGATACGGGGTCTCCCCTAGATGTGGGGGAATCCACATTTAGGCTAATTTGGCTGCTCTTTAACAAGCTGCAACAAGGTCCTCAGGACAGTAAGGACAAAGAAAGGTGAGCAGCTCCCTCTGCAGCAGGAAAACATGAAAACATGGGGTGGGGGTGGGGGGCAAACAGAAACAAACTTTTAAATTCTCAAGAAGAAATAAACAAAAATATAAAATAATACAGGTGATTAAGTGGTCACTTGGAGAGGGGAAGACAGTTTAGAAACTGGGACAATGCCAGGTCTCTAGGTATAGAATCTCTAGATTCTTAGGCAGTCCCTCTAGCAGCAATACTGGAGAGAACTGGCTTTGATTTTTTGCTCAACTGACCAAGTCCACATGTGTTCACAGACCATCTATTTAGTCTACACAGAGGCCCTCTCAAGGCAGCCACAGCAAACATTTCCATTCAGCAGAAGAAAGGACAAACAACACAGTACCTGTGAAGTACCCAAGAAGCTAGAAAGCCCTCACGTCAGCCTTGCAAGCTTGGGAAGCTGCTAAGGAAGAAATTGAAGTCCAAGGGAAACACCAAATCTAGAGAAAAGGAACAGCTGGCTGTGCCACTTAAACCTGAATCTGTCCTATCCATTTGTGCTTCCATTACAAAGGTGTGGAGGTGAGATGGGAGTATGCTCTGAGTAGAGTTGCTTTCATTATTTTTGCTTTTACAAGTTTAGAAAAAAACAAACAAACAAAAACCTATCTATCTTCCTATTACTGTTCCTGGAGGAGAATTTATATACACAGAGACATAGCCCAGCTGCACCACACATCAAGTGACAAACCTGGACCACCAGCAGTTGGAGGGACATCCTAAGACACGTGGTACCATGGGTCAGCCAGAAAGGACCCATTTGGAGTCCAGAGTACAAACTCTGTCCCCTATGAAGCTGTGGAATGAAGCTGCTGAGTTTCAGCAAATATTTATTGAACACTCAACATGCCAAGTACTGCTGGGAACACCATGACAAAAGGGATGGGTCTTCTGAGCTTTAAGAAAGCTACACTGGGGCAAAAGGATACTTCATAAAGCATGAAGTACCACATTAACCAGCTTTGAAACAGGTGTAGATTAAAGATATACCAAAACAGGCTGTGGTGTAGTGAACTCAGTTCTTTCAATTTCTTTATCTGTTTGGAATTTTTCATAAAGTATGTTCAAATAAATGCAAGAGAAATAGAGAGCCTTGGAAAGTCAGAGGTCAAGAAACCTGAAGAATGCACACTAGGTTACTGATTCTCCATCATTACTCTAAAAGCACAGCACAGAGACCTCTTAAACTGCTTTTCCAAAAAGGCACTTGAAATACTAGGGATAAATCCTGGTCCCACTACCAGTAGCCCCACAGATTGCCCCAGCCATAGAGCTGTCACCCACATTTAGAGGGCCTAATTTGATCCCATGCAGGTTCCCCTACTGTCAAACCGGAGTCACTGAGTTCCCACTAGCTCAGGTCAGCTGTTTCTGTGGGTACCCCATCATGGTCTTGACCCTTTTGCTCATATTATCACTACTCCCTCTCTGACTGGATTTGGGAGCTTGGCCCAGTGCTTCACTGTGGATCTCTGCATCTGCCTCAATCAGTTACTGGATGAAGGTTCTATGATGATAAGGTAGTCATCAACCTGATTGCAGGGCAAGGCCAGTTCAGGCACCCTCTCTACTGTTATTTAGGGTCTTAGCTCAAGTCATCCTTGTGGATTCCTGGGAATGTCCCTAGTGCCAGGTTTCTCACTAGCCCCATAATGGCTCCCTAATCAAGATATCTTTCTTTGCTCTCCCTCTCTGTCCTTCCCCCATCTCGACCATCCCTCCCATTCCCTTCTGTTCTTCTCCCCTCTCTTCTCCCCTTCTGCCCTCCTTTCTCCCCACCCCCATGCTCCCAGTTTTCTCAGGAGAACTTGTCTATTTCCCCTTCCCGGGAGGATCCATGTATGTCTCTCTTAGGGTTCATACTCCTTGCTACTGAGCTTCTCTGGGGTTGTGGGCTATAGGCTGGTTATCCTTTGCTTTATGTTTAATATCCACTTATGCGTGAGTACATGCCATGTTTGTCTTTCTGGATCTGGGTTACCTCACTCAGGATGGTTTCTTCTAGTTTCATCCATTTGCCTGCAAATTTTCAAGATGTCACTGCTTTTTACTGCTGAGTAGTACTCCATTGTGTAAATGTAGCAGATTTTCTTTATCCATTCTTCAGTTGAGGAGCATCTAGGTCATTGCCAGGTTCTGGTTATTATGAATAATTCTGTTATAAACTCAGCTGAGCAAGCCGGGCGGTGGTGGCGCACACCTTTAATCCCAGCACTTGGGAGGCAGAGGCAGGCGGATCTCTGTGAGTTCGAGACCAGCCTGGTCTACAAGAGCTAGTTCCAGGACAGGCTCCAAAGCCACAGAGAAACCCTGTCTCGAAAAACCAGAAAAAAAAAAAAAAACACAGCTGAGCAAATGTCCTTGTGGTATGAGTGTGCATCCTTTGGATATATGCCCAAGAGCGGTATTGCTCTAGCTTTTTGGAGCCCATTCTCTATGGAGGAATACCTTGTTCAGCCTAGATATAGTGAGGAGGGCCTTGGTCTTGCCCCAAACTGATGTGCTAGACTTTGTTGACTCCCCATGGGAAGCCTTATCCTCTCTGAGGAGTGAATGGGAGATGGAGTGAGGGGAAGATGGGGGAATGAGAAAAGAGGAGAGAGTGGGAACTGGGATTGATATAAAAAAATGAGAAAAGATTGTCTTAAAAAATAAATAAATTTAAAAATATTTTATTGTTGGACTGTGGTAACACATGCCTTTAATCCCAACACTCAGGAGGCAGAGGCAGAGGCAGGCAGATCTCTGTGAGTTCGAGGCCAGCCTAATCTACAAGAGCTAGTTCCAGGACAGCTAGGGTTGTTACACAGAAAAACCCTGTCTCTCTCTCTCTCTCTCCTCTCTCTGTCTCTCTCTCTCTCCCCTCTCTCTCTCTCTCTCTCTCTCTCTCTCTCTCTCTCTCTCTCTCTCTGCTTGCTCTAAGCAGCTGGTTTCACTAGGGAAGAGGGAAGCAGTTCCCCAAAGTAAGCAGGCGAGGAGGAGTGGAAGTTAAACTGCTTCCCTGTTCATCATGGTTTATGTTTCCTTATCTACCAGTGACTTATATAATTGGAAGACTCAAAATCCTCTATTTCTTCGGAGAAATCACAGTCCCTCAGAGAAGCCACAGTCCCTTATCAGCCTGCTTTAAAGTAAGAGGGTATTGGATGCTATTTTTTTTTTTTTGCCATATATTGGGAAGATTAAAAGCAGCAAACAGAAAACCTACCAATGTATGCAAGGTAAGACAGGTTACTCAAGGACCTGATGAATTACCTGCTAGGTTTTTCTCTAAATCAGGTATTGACTCCCATAGACCCATAGGCCACCAAAAACCAGTGAGCAACTAATATAACC
This sequence comes from Arvicola amphibius, assembly GCF_903992535.2. Classification (NCBI taxonomy): domain Eukaryota; kingdom Metazoa; phylum Chordata; class Mammalia; order Rodentia; family Cricetidae; genus Arvicola; species Arvicola amphibius. The sequence goes on from NC_052054.1 coordinate 104,182,518, forward strand.
TTTGTCATAGAAAAAAGCTTCAGAAATAAGAGTTTTGTGGGCAGGATTTCTCCAGCTCAGCAGTTAAGAGCACTGGATGATCTTCTAGAGGACACAGTTCAATTCCCCACACCCGCATGGCAGCTCATGACTCCAGCTCTAAGTGATATGACACCTTCAACCCAGACACAAATGCAGGCAAAACACCAATGCACATAAAATAAAAATTGGTAAATCATGACAAAAATAAGAGAGATTTAAAGGGATGAATAGTTTTTAACTTTTGGAACCTCCTCAGAAAGCTTACAATAGCCAAGATTCAACTGAAAACAGATAGGGAAAGAAACTGCCATGTGGTGATGACTGCCTTTAGGGAAACGGACAAGAGGAAAAAGGGGAAATAAACGAGGAGAAAGGGTTCAAAAACTCACCAATATTGTTTGATGAAACCCTGAGTGTGTAGATCTGTTGGAATTCAGACAACAATTATTACAAAGCAGCAGCCTTCTCTAGCTACTAACACTGAGGATAAATGTAGACAGGTGACAGAAGCCCTTTTAGAAACCTTCCAAGCCCTGGGGTATGCAGTGTGAGCCAAGAAAGCTCAACTGTGAGTCCCTCAGATGACATTCCTAGGCTACCACCTAGAGGAAGACAAATAGACAATTTCCCATGACTGTATTTCAGCCATCCTGCAAATCCCTGCTCCCACATTGATTTTCTGGGGGCAGTTAGATACTGAAGGCTTTGGATAATAGAATTTACTGAAATATCAAAGCCCCTCTATGGCAGCACCAGGGGTACACACCTTTGGAATGAACTGGCATTGAGCAGAAGACCTTCAAAGCTTTGAAAAAGATCCTGGTGTCTGTCCCAGCCCTGGCCCTCCCAGACATTACTAAGCACTTGTATGTGAATGAGACCAGCGGCATTGCCTTAAGGGGTCCTCATACAAACTCTGGGACTCTGGAAAAGACCTATTTTTCCAAGAGATTTGACCCAGTTACAGCTGGATGGCTGCATATAAGGTCCACAGCTACCACCACACTGCTGGTAAAAGAAGCTGACATTATCTGGTCCTGACAGCCTCACACTCTCTTGAGGCCCTTCCTGAGAGAGCACCAGAGAGATGTCTAACACCCAGGTGACTCAATACCAAGCCCTTCTTCTCAATCAACACAGCATTTGGTTTGACAAGACACTGATGTGGGAATTCCCTCCCTATGCTGTGAATACGACTGGCTAACTAATAAAGAAAACTGTCTTGGGCCTGTGCAGGGAATAGAGGTAGGTGGAGAAAACTAAACTGAATGCTGGGAGAGAGAAGGACAGAGTCAGAGAGAAGCCATGGAGCTGCTGGAGACAGACACTGGGAACCTTACCCAGTAAGCCACAGCCACGTGGCAATATACAGATTAATAGAAACAGGTTAAGTTAATATGTAAGAGTTAGCCAATAAGAAGCTAGAGCTAATGGGCCAGGCAGTGATTTAATTAACACAGTTTCTGTGTGATTATTCAGGGGTTAAGCAGCCGAGAACAAACAAGCAGCCCCCCTCCAACATCAACCCTCCTGTTCGATGATGACCCTGTGGAACCCCTGAATCTTGAAGTGAATGACCTGATCTAGACCATCAGGGCTGATCTGACTAATGATTCCTTAGTGACACCAGACAAGGTATTATGTACAGATGAAGTAGTTTCATCCAAGACAAGATCAGGTATAAATCTTTATGCAGGGGAACCTCAGCTCAGTGAGCTGAGCTTTAGGCTTTTCAAGCACTCCACTGGAGGAAAGACCAAGCCATCACCATGTAACACTGACAGACAATATGCTTTTGCCACAGCTCATGTTCATGGGACTCTATGTAAGAAAAGAGGATGTACTAATCCAAGCAGGAAAAGAAATCAAAAACAGAGAAGAAATCTTAGCCCTATCATTAGCTAGTAGGTTACCCAAGAGAGTGGCTGTTGTTCACTGCAAAGGACACCAAAAAGCAGATTCTCCAGAAGCCAGAGGCAACTGAGTAGCTACCTTGGCCACCCAGGAAGTGGCCTTAGAACCAGTGGGACCTCTATAAGTCATGGTAGCCTTACCAAAGCCCAGCTTACCAGATCACCTGGAATATACCCCAACCAAGATTGACTGAACATAACAAGTACTGCCTATGACGAATAAACAAGGACAGTGGATGCTGCTGGATGGCAGACCATCCTTCTCTCAAATCTAGGAAGTCAACTGGTTATGGATCTCCACCAAGCCATCCACCTATGGTTCACGAAAACCGAACTCTCAGGATGCAATTATTATGGTCCAAATTTGGAAAATACGATTAAAACACTTTTGGATGTGTTTTAGATATGCTACCTGTGCTCAAGTAAACCCCAAAGGTGAAAGGAAGACCTTAGAAGTGATCCAGGCTCAAGAAAATGGAACTGGGAAAATTGAGTGTTGGACTTTATTGAAATCAGGCTATATTTTTGGTTATAAATATTTGTTTTGTAGATACTTTCTCAGGATGAATGGAGGCCTACTCCATCAGAACACCAATAGTTACTAAAAAATGCTCTTCAGGAAATAATCCCTAAATTTGGACTGCTCCTAGTCTCAGGGTCAAACAATGGCCCAGCTTTCATGGCCAAAGTGTCTCAAAATTTGACAAAGGTGCTGGGCAGTGGTAGTACACACCTTTAATTCCAGTACTCAGAAGGCTCTGTGAGTTCAATGCCAGCCTGGTCTACAGAGCTAGATCCAGGATAGCTAAGGCTATACAAAAAAACCCTGTCTCAAAAAAAAAAAATCTGACAAAGGTATTAAATATTAATTAGAAATTACACTGTATATATAGGCCACAGAGCTCAGGTCAGATAGAAAGGATGAATAGAATTCTTAAGGCAAGTGACCATATTGATCCTGGAAAGTAGAAAAAAAAAGTATCAACCATCACTCGTTTGCTCAGGATATGATGTACTCCTTGCCTGGGGAGGAGCTTACTCCTTTTGGAATTATGCTGGGAGACCATCTCCCATCCCTCCCTAACTGCAAGAAATTCCCCAGGCAAAAATATTTAAATCATTCCCTTTTCAAGTCCTTGCAGGTTTTGCAGGAAGCTCACCAGGCCACTGATTGAATCGTGGAGGGAATCCTGCCATCTCCTACCTCTGAACCACCATTAGTTTCAGCCAGGAGAGTTGGTTTGAATATAGAGGATCCCTGCCCAGACCTTGGAACCTATCTGATAGGACCCTATCTCCAGTTATTCTCAGCGCCCCAACTGAAGCCAAATTAGTTGGTGGTATCCCTTGGAAGAAAAAAAAAAAGAGAGCCATTGAAGATAAATGGACCATCACTTGAACTTCAGATCCCTTAAAAATAAGACTGACCAGAGTTTACTATTCCAGGATGCACAATTCCCACATCAGCCCCAAACCTGAATATGAGAACTCAGAAAAACCAGGGATGGGAAACTCTATCTTTCAAGTGAACCTCTGCTCTCTTATGTCCCTTCCAGGAGTGCAACAATATGGGTCTAGAGGAGGGAACAGGATCAGTAAATCAGATTGTGGGGAAGGCTAGCTAGAAATGGGCCTTCGGGGATTACAGTTTTATGTGTGTCTTGCCAATGGTGAGCCGTTCTGCCAAGGACAAGGTCTCTGTGTCATTTCCTCAAACTACCTGGTTTGCTTGTATTAACAGTTTGGCTAAATGTGCCTCCTCTGACTCACTAGAAAGTCACACTCCTACCCTATGTATATGTCTATGTTATCTCCCAGGTATATACACATAATGGAGAAGAGGGGCGAACTCATATTGGCCTCGACTCAATAATAAAGGTGAAATATGCCAGTGCAACTGTGGTACCTTCAGTCTTAATTGTTAAAAACCAAAACATTAGAGAACTCATTTCCCAGATAGTTCATTAAGAGAGTTCTCTTTCTAGGCTGGAGAGCTAAGTTGACTTCCTAGCAGAGGTAGTCCTACCTTTTTATGAAACAAGGAGGGCTTTGCATGGCCTTAAAGAGAAACTTGCTGTTTCTATGCCAACCAATCAGGGATAATTAGGAAAAACCCTGCCATGGTCAGAGAAAGTGGGGGGAAAAAAAAGACATAGATCAGATAATTGTTAGCAGTCTCTGTTTACCTGGTCCCCACGGCTGACCACCTTATTGTTAGTATTAGCTGGACCATTGATTCTTATCTGATTCAGCGAACTGTAGAACCCTGCATTTTCAACTGCATTGACAACTACATCAAAAAGAATAAACTCAGTTAAGCTACTGGTCCACAGGACCAACTATGCCCCATTAGAACAAGACCAGTCAGTAATTTGGTTCATGCTCATAGAACTAGTGGGGAATGTGACAAGGGAAAACAGTGTATAGGTTTCTCCATCTTGTATTCTTGCTAAGGCCATTTTAGGTTAAATTAGAATCTGATCTACATGATGAAGAGTCCCTAGGAAAATTATCCAACTCTATTCTAGGAAACTAAGGTCAAGATGCCTCAGCTAACTTAGCTTCTGTTAACTGCCTGCCTGTGCAAACCTTCTTTTTAACTTCTTATCTTAGCTTTTGTTAAACTGCTTGCTTGTGCAAACCTCCCCGTGCAGATGTTAAGTGAGATACCAGAATGTGGTTTTGCCTTTAAAAACCCCTTATTCTAAACACTCAGCACTTGGGTCCTTAGAATACCTAAGTGTAGTCCTAGTCACCTGGAATAAAGACTAAACTGGCTATAAACTCTGTCTGAGTGGTCATCTCTGGTGGGCTATATTTGGATTCAGTCTGCTTTAATCTACCAGGTCTGGTTGTGTTTTAGAAAGTTCCAGAGAAGAGGATGAGGACAGGCCTCTCTCCATCTCCCACAAGTGTTGCAGGAGGCCACTTTTCATCCCGGCTGGCAAGCTAGCATAGCCCCCAAATAACCACACAGAAACTGTATTAATTAAATCACTGCTTGGCTCATTAGTTCTAACTCTTATTGGCTAATTCTTATATCTTAATTTAACCCATTTCTATTAATCTGTATATGGCCACATGGCAGTGGCTTACCAAGTAAAATTCCCAGCGTCTGTCTGGTGGATCCATGGCATCTCTCTGACTCTGCTTTCTTCCCCCCAGAATTCAGCTCCATCTTCCCCACCTACCTAAGTTCTGCTCTATCAACAGGCCCAAAGCAGTTTCTTTATTAACCAATGAAAGCAACACAAAGACAAAAGAACCTCCTACACCACACAAGGGGAGCATACCACCCCTCTATAACCACACTCAGAAGAACGCTCACTACTAGACTCCATGCACCATTCAGACCTTCACTGAAGGACAGTACCCTGTTCTCAAATATAAAATAACACATGTTCCTGTGAGAAAACAGTTTATGTGAACTAAAAATGCTCCAAATTCACACGCGCGCACACACACAGAGGGGGGGAAGCCCTAATGTCATCTTCCCTCTGAATACCGTTTGTCATATAGCTAAAATACATTCTGTAAACATGACTTTTTGCCTTGTTGTTTCCCAACAGCACAAAGCAGTGTCCCACTCAAGTCTTCCTCAATCGCCGGCAAAGCTGGCTGTAGGAAAAAAAAAAAAAAAAAAAAGCTGGCTGTAGTAGGCCATGCCTGCTCTGGCTTGCTCAGTCATTCTGTCACTTTCCAGCTTGTGACTGGGACTAGTATGCCCTAGTATCCTCACAACCTTCACATGGTTATGAAGGTAAAATCAGAACACACACATACATACACACAAAGAGAGAGTACATGAGTATGCACAGGTCAGCACTTAGTACCAGTCAGTTTTATCATTCACTCACTGACAATGAACTGGAGAAGTCTGATGAATTGCTTTTTAAGATTTGTTTTCTTTTTGATTTTATGTATGTTGGTGTCTGTATATGGGTTTCTGCATGAGTGCAGTGCCTGCAGATAACAGAAGTGTCAAATTTGTGTAAACAGAGGTTTCTCTGTTCTGCCCTATCCCACAGCCGCTTCTACATAATCACTCAGAGGCTCAATATTAATTACAGAATATTTGGTCTATAATTCAGGTTTATTACTAACTAGTTCTTAATTTTAATTAACCCATTTCTATTCATCGATGTATTGCCACAATGCTGTGGCTTTTACCAGTGTGCTGGCATCTTGTTTCTTGGGCAACTGGTTCACATCTCCCTCGACTCCACTTTCTCTCTTCCTATATTCAGTTTGGCTTTTCTGCCTAGCTATATTCTGCCATGCTATAGGCCAAAAAAGCTTTTATTATCAACCAATGAGGGCAACATATATTCACAGCATACAGAAGGGTTATCCCACAGCAGATCTGGAGCTAGAATTACAGGTAATTGTGAAGTAACTGATGTAAGTCCTGGGTACAATATGTACTCTTGACCTCAGTCATGTCTATAGCCCTTGACATGTTGTTGCTGGTTTGTTTAAGACAAGGTCTCACTGTGGAAACCAAGGTGGCTTTGAACTCACAGAGACCTGCCTGCCTCTGTCTCCAAAATGTGAAACTAAAGGTGCAAACCACCACACATAGCTTGACATGGTATTTTAATGTGAGGCTTTTTGCAACTTTAGTTTGGCCTGGTTTGATACTGGAGTTAGAGACTACAGCTTCACAGGTTCTGAGCATATACATACTTAACAGCCTTAACAACCCTGGGTTCTACTTGTCCACTCAAAGCATGAAAGCACCCAGCCAGACAGAAAGAAGACCAGTAGCACTCCCAGATTCCCTTTGCTCAAAAGGTTTTCATAAAGATTTCAAATGCAGACCAAAAGGGAAAATGTGGAGGGGTGCATGCCTAAGTCTAATGACATCAGTGTTATTTTAGACCTTATAAAGAGCTGTGCAAAGAGCTAAGTCAAATGTATGCTCAGAGGGCTTGGAAGGGATGAAAGGAGACTTGCTTTTGAATGTTTTGACTGTTGAAAAAGTCTAACCATTAATCCTAGCACTTAGAACAACGCAGGAGGATCACTAGTTCAAGGTCATCCTGAGCTACTGGATGGATTCTAGATCTCGATTAAGAGCCTGTCTCAACACCACCACCCCAAAAAAACCTTCACTAATTCAGCGTCACTCAGGAGGTGGAGGCAAGGAATCAGGAGTTGAGAGCCCAACTGAGCCACAGGGAGACCCTGTACATACGAAAACAAAAATCTCCAAAAGTGTAAAGACAACAAATTCTAGAAGGCACTTTCACTGGGACACCTGCACTTGAGACTGCAGCTGGAGAGCTGTGACAACTGAATACCCCATGAACTTTACATCACACCAGATAAGAAAAACAACTCCAAACAGTCAGACTAAATATAAGAGCTAAAGCAATAAAGCTTCAGAAGTCCATAGGACTGTATCGTCTTGACCTTGGATTTGGCAATGGCTTCTTAAAAATATAACACCAAAAGAACAAGCAACAAATGGGAGCAGGGAATGGAGACTTCTCTAAAATTAAAATCTTTTGTATCTGTAAATGACAGTACAGGCTTGGAACTCTAGCACTTGGTGGGCTGAAGCAAAGGATTGAGAGCTTGAGGCCAGATGGGTCTTAGTAAGACTTAAAAAAAAAAGAGATAAAGAGGGAAGGAGGGATCCTCTTCAATATTCCCATAAGTACAAAGTATCACTCATCAGGGAATCTGAGTAAAATTCAAACTGGAGGCAAGGGATTCCTCCCCATCATGACCACAACCCACTCTTTACCTGGGATGCAACAGCGCAGGGTGGTAGGAGACTGCTAAATACCCTTAAATTGAGGACATAGTCTACTATGACACTACATAGACACTAGAAAAGGAACTGCACAGGTGAGGCTGCATAGCTAGAGACAGTCTGAGGGCATTCAGCATTTCTTCCAGCAGCTACTTACATGGTAGTACTAACTAGTTAGTCAAAATAAAATAGAGACCATAGGTAGACTGAAGAGAATATATACCATAAATCATAAGCATGACTATGAATTGAATTATTATAGAAAATAGAAAGCTAATTTAGAAAATTCATGCTGTTGGGTTGGAGGAGTGACTCAGAAGTAGACACTTTGCCAAACATGGGAGTAACATGGATTTCATCTGAGATTGGTTGGGAATAGAGAAGAGAAAAGGCTAGAGAGGAGAAAGGGAGGGAAGGCATGCACATGTGTTTCTCTTCATTAGTAAGATCCAGGAAGAGACTACCTTTATTTTAAAAAAAAAATTAAATTAAGCATTTTTCAAAGTACAGGGAACATCAAAATGAGAACAGGATGAAATTTTAAAGACAACAAGCTAAGATACAGGCAAAGATTAGAAAAAGAAGAAAAATTCATCACATGACATCAGAATTAAAATCCAACTTGAAGAGCTAATGCAGAAAATGTATAATACACAATGATATCAGCAACAAAATGAGGCTCCCTGAATACTTCAGGTTAAATCAAGAGAGATGAGATATAACCATGGACACAGTGGTCAGACCATCTGGACTACGAAAAGTAAGAACCGTCCAAAATAATACAAGAGGATACAACAGGAGACCAAAGAGGACATGCTAGGGAGAAGGTTGCCAGACTTTTTCAGGAAGTCAAGCCTAAAACTAATCCAATGCATAAAGGGTAAGCAAAGGCCCACAAGCCTGAAGTACCAGAACCAATAGGCACTCCTGTCCTAGGCAGAGGAGGGAGATATACAATGTCACACTCTGCACACCTCCTCTGCTACAGGATGCACCTGTGTCCCATTTGCCACACAACTACAACGCTGAGGCTCTATCCTCAAGATGAAGCAGATGGTAATACAGCAGTCAGGTCTACAAAGACTACAGCTGGGATAGAGAGCTATCTCAGAAAAAGAAAGATAATGAAAGCATCAAAATCAAAAACTGCCAACCTGGTCTACATAGCAAGTTCCAAATGGTCTGGGCTACATAACAGAGATACCCTGTTTTTAAAAAAAAAATAAATCAACTGTCAGGTCAACAACATGATTCAGTGGGTAAAAATACTTATCCCTGGAACTTATAGTACAAAGGAGAGTACCAACTACCAAAAGTTCTCTTGTAGTTTATATATACAAGCAAACACACAAATACACATAAAATATTAAGTAAAAATTTTGATTAAAAATAGCTAGGTATGGTGACACATGCCTTTGATCTCAGTGCTTAGGAGACAGAGGCAGGCATATTACTGTGAATTCAAAGTCAGCCTGATCTATATATGTAGTGAATTCCAGGCCAGCCAGAGACATACAGTGAGACCCTATCTCAAAATCAAAAATAATAAAAAATTAAAACAAAAATCATGACTTGCTAGATGTTGTGTCACATGCCTATACTCCCAGCATTTGGGAGACTAAGGCAGAAGGATCTTAATTTCAGACCAGCCTGGACATATAGTGACAACATAGGCAACAACAACGTAATGCCAGGCGGTGGTGGCACACACACCTTTAATCCCAGCACTCAGAAGGCAGAGGCAGGTGGATCTCTGAGTTCAAGGCCAGCCTGGGCTACAGAATGAGTTCAAAAACAGCCAGAACTACACAGAAAATCTCTGTCTCAAAAAAAAAAGAAAACAAACAAAACTACACACAGAGAGAGAATAAGTGGCAGAACAGAGGATTCAAGGATTCTCCATTTTATACACTCAGACAAGTATTATACTTAAAGGCTAAAAAGTATGTGTAAAAGCTGGAAAAAAGACGTTTGCACAATGCCTAGGAAGCATCACTCAGATAACTCACTAACAGAAAAGAACCCCACATGTCTATGAAAACATCTAATGATGATAGCTCAGAGGGACAAGATGCCAGGACACAGCTTCTGTGGAATGCATAACAGAGTTCAGAGTTTCTCCAAACACCAGCCTGAATCTTAAGGAGTCCCTGAGACCTCTCACTTCCAGGTTACAGGAAACATAAGATAAAAGAACAATGTGAAAAGACTCATAAGGAAACAATCAGACAGAGATCTTACAAGACAGTTACCCTTACCTCTTAAGCATTTACTGTCATGGTGGGGAGAAAGGGAGGGAGGGAGCTATTCTTGCTTAAGAAACTAGAGCCAAGATAATCAGTTCAATGCATATACTGACTAGTACCTGTCCTATGAGGGAAGCCAAAAAGGCACTTGGATTCGGTCAGGGAAATGTAAAAATTATCTGGATATCTGATGTTAGTGTATTGTGTTAGTATGTTTTAGGTACAAAGACCTGCTGTGATAGAGGAAAAGCTATGATGTGTTTAGGAGGTACCTGCTGAGGTATTCTGGGATGGCCTGCAGACCACTCTTCTGCTGAAACCAAGTCACTCGCCTTTTCCAGCCCTCACTGAAGCTCCTCTCCTTCTATCCCCACATCTCTTCCCTGTCCTCCCTCCTGTCTCTGAACATCCTAATCCACTGTCACCCTCACCTGTCTCTGAGCTGGGATAAACCATCCCCATAGCTGCTACACGGTGATTTGGGGCAGGGTGGAGAGGAGGGAAAAGCTTAATCCAGTATAACACACGGGTGGGGATGATCAAAACAAAACACCCAAGTTGGTCCTTATTCACTTATGGCATCTGCCTTAGAAAAGGGTCTCATTGCCTCATGAGAGTCATCAACCTCTTCCAGCAGAGTCCTCTCTTAGGATGCTCTCAAACCCAGCTAATTGTATCCACCCTGGTACAGGCTGCCATCATCCCTACCTGTGGGGACTGGCAGCATCTTCTCAAGCAACCACAACCAGAGCCATCTTGTCAATTTGGATCCTATTAACAGACTTCTTACCTCTTAATGAACACAGCTCTCCAGCCTCCTTTCACCTGTACCTATAACTGCTTTTAGCTGATTTCCTCAGTTCCTTCCTGCCATAGCACTTGTGCATACCCTTCTTTTTTAAACAAAATATTCTATTTTCTTTGGATTCAGTGTGTTGTCTTTGAATTTCATGCCTTTCCAACATGTCTTCTTTTCTAGTGCCTATAGTAATTGACGGAAATTTTCTCTAGATGTGATTCCAACTACATCCTACTTGATGTTGTGCTTGCTTTGTTTGGCTGGTTGGTTGGTTCAGTTGGTTTGGATTTGTTTTTTGCTGGTTGTTGACTGGTTGGATGGTTGGTTGTTGGTTGGTTGGTAACTGGGTGGGTGGTTAGTAGTTCATTAGTTGTTGGTTAGTTGGTTGGTAGTTGGTTGGTTGCTCATTGGTTGTTGGTTGGTAGTTAGTTGGTTGTTGGTTGGTAGTTGGGGAGTTAGTTGTTTGGCTGGTTGTTGGTTGGTTGTTGGTTAGTTGGTTGTTGGTTGGTTGGTTGGTTGGTGGTTGGTTGGTTGAAGGTTAGTTGGTAGCTGGTTGTTGTTTGCTTGTTGGCTGTTTGGTTGACTGTTGTTTGGCTGGTTGGTTGTTTATTGTTTGGATGTTTGGTTGTCAGTGTTTGGGGTTTTTATTTAAGTAGAAGTTTAGCCTGTAGCCCCACCTGTCCTCACACTTATTCACACTCCTGCCTCAGCCTCCTAAGTGCTGGAATTACAGATACATATTTTTTGCTATCATTCAACTCAAAAAGTATTTCTAGCTTTCTTTGACCAACAAATTACTTAGAAATAGACTCCTAAATCTCCATATGCACTCTCGAGATTTTCTTTGTCTTGTTTAATTCCTCTGTTATCAGAAAACATATTCTGAAGCCGGGCAGTGGTGGTGCACGCCTTTAATCCCAGCACTTGGGAGGCAGAGGCAGGTGGATCTCTGTGAGTTCGAGACCAGCCTGGTCTACAAGAGCTAGTTCCAGGACAGGCTCCAAAGCAACAGAGAAACCCTATCTCGAAAAACCAAAAAAGAAAAAAGAAAGAAAACATATTCTGTACAGTTGCATTCTTGTGAACATTGCTGAAACTTGCCTTGTAATCAGGACATGAGGAATTCTGGCAAATGTGTCTATACATTTGAGAATTAAATTCTGTGGTTGTCATGTTGTTGGATTCTGCTACATCCTTATATTCTTTTTCTTTACAGTTTCCTTATATTCTGCTTTGTCCTAACACCACCTAAGACACATACATTAAATTGCTCCACTATGAAGCTGTGTATGGTGATGCACACCTGTAATCCCAGCACTCAGGAGATTGAGGCAGGAAGACTGCTGTGAATCTGAGGCCAAGGGGCTTGTAACAAGACACTGCCTCAAAAAAAAGTAAATCCTGCTGTGACTTAAGGGAGGAAGAGGGTATTGCTTTGTTTTGTTTTGTTTTGTTTTGTTTTGTTTTGTTTTTTTGTAACAAGGTCTCAAGTATCCCCGGCTAGCCTCAAACTTGCAGCAGAGAGTGCAGCAGAGGGTGACCTTAAACTTCTGACCCTACCACCTCTATCTCTCCTAGGAATGCTAAGGGTTGTGTGCTGCCAGACTGTGGACATTTGAGATTCCTATTATACTTGTGTTAGTTTTTCTTTTACATAGCTTGAGGTGGTATTATTACATACTTCCAAGTTTCTTACAAGTTTTTAATTATTGAACCTAAAATCTTTTATAAACTCATTTATCAGTATTATACCTTTATATATATTTTGACCTTAGCCTACTTTATTGGATATTAAAGCTAATACATCAATTTTCTTTTGGTTAGTCTTTGCATTACTTTCCCCATTGCTTTATTTTTAATCTCTTTACATCTTCATTTCAAATGTGTCATTTTAAATAGCTTAGGTAAGTTTAGTTTACATTCTCTCTCTTACTTGGAACTTAAATCCACTTACATTTATATGGTGCTGGACTAAGACCCAGGACTTCATGCATGCTAGGCAAATGAGTACGTACTCTACTTCTGTGCTACATTCCCCTAACTTAAGCCAACATAAGCTTATGGCTACACTAAGACTTTAGACTCCTTACTGTTTGCTTCCTTTTTGTCTCACTTGTTCAGCATCCCTTTTTTCTCTTTTCTTGCCTTCTTTTCTAGAGTTTATTATATCATTCTGTTAAGTTTCAAACACAGCAAAATTGGCTAAGATGCCTATTTAACAAATTAAAGTGGGCCTCCAGATTTCCCCAGCAACCCTCAATCCCTGTTACAGAATATGGCTGGCATACACCATCCTCTATCCTAAATTCTACAGTCCAGAGGCTGGGCTGCCCTTCCCCCAGGGGCTCTTCCCTATGTAATCCAGACATTTTGGTTACCCACCCCTTTTGTATCTTTGGCCTCCAGACTGCTACACTTTGTTCCCTTCTTTCTCCTCTCCCTTCCACTCCCTCTCTCTCCACAGGGCCCAGCTCAGTCTGGTCACGTCCACTGCGGACTCTCCCAGATGTCCCTGTCTCTACCTATGCTCTCCCTTTTATCTACAATAAACTTTCTTCTCTACCATACTTAGGAGCAGTTATGTCCTTTCCTTTCCTTTTTCTCTCTCTCTCTCTTTTTTTCCATTCAATTTCCCAGTCCTTGAGTTACAGCATCACACAGTCCACAGCTATTTTAGAGCTACTACACAGATTAAGACTCATATCCTTAACTAGTTTAACATTAAACAGCTTTTTAAAAGTTTTACTGTTTACCTTTCTTTCATGACATTACTGTATTTAATCTATACATGTTTTAAACCCAAAGACAAAGTTACTATCCACAGTCAATAACCACCTGGTCTTTTTCACACAAACACCCTGCATATTGTACACATTGTTCTTCATTCCTTCTAACAATTTGAACCTTTCACTTGAGATCATTTTCCTTTAGATACTGAATATGTTATTTACAGAAACACTGTTTGTTTGGGTTCACATCATTGGGGTCTGCTCATTGTTGGGGAATGGTTTTACTCCATAAAGAATCCTTGGGTTCAGCTTCTCCCAGGACTTAAATTTCAACTGACGTCTGGGTCCTGTGGTTTCTGTTAATAACACTGCTATTGCTGGGCAGTGGTGGCGCAAGCCTTTAATCCCAGCACTCAGGAGGCAGAGGCAGGTGGATCTCTGTGAATCTGAGGTCGGCCCGGTCTACAAGACCTAGGTCCAGGACAGGCTCCAAAGCTACAAAGAAACCCTGTCTTGGGGGGGAGGGAGCACTATTAACCTGACACTCACTCTCTGAGGGGCTTCTCTCTGACGGCTATCTTTCTGTTCACTATAACTTTACCACTGTATATGGGATGCCCTGGTGTGTGCTTTTCTTGTGGACAGTGTCTTCTATTGGCTGCAGAATAGTCTCAACAGTTACCCTTTCAAGTCCTGTTTCTGTTCAAGTCTCTGTCTCCTCTCATGACAGTCAAACACAAGTCAGACCTTCTCATCTGCCCTCTTCAGATGTTTCCTTTTTAAAATATTATTACATTTATCTATTTATTTGGGCAGGGGGATGCTTGTGCTGTGGTATACATAATGCGGTCAGAGGACAACTTTCTGGAATTGGTTCTCTTACGGTGCGGGTCTTGGGGATTGAACTCAGGGCACTGGACTTGGTGGCAAGTCCCTTTACCCTCTTCTTCATGTCCTCAGGTTTCCTTGTAGCTGCTTCCTTTGGAGCTATGTTCTGGGCCACTGCAGCTTCTTAGGTATATCTATTCCTCCACTGACTACTTACTTTGTTTATAACAATCTTTAGTCTTAGAACCTTCATTTGACTGTTGGGTATAATTTCAGATTGTCTGAAAATTCTAATGGTCCTTTATCTGCTTGAACATAAGTATAAAGGCAATGTCCATAATAAATTTATATATATATATATATATATATATATATATATATGGTTTATTTTTTTAGCATAACAAATTTTTAAGGCAATGTCCATCTGTCTTAATAGTTGGCCATCTGTTGGTTTGGGTTTAGTGTTTTTTGTTTGGTTTTACTTTGGTTTTTTTGTTGTTGTTGTTTTGGTTTTTCAAGACAGGGTTTCTCTGTGTATTCCTGGATGTCCTGGAATTGAATCTATAGACCAAGCTGACCTTGAACTCAGAGGTGCACCTGCCTCTGCCTCCTGAGTGCTGGAATTAAAAGTGTGCACCACCGATGCCCAGCTATTTTTATTAGTGTGTGTGTGCACATGAATGCAGGTGCCTGCAATTCTTGGAGCTGGACTTACAGGCAGTTGGTGCTGTCAAACATGAGTGCTAGGAACTGAACTTGAGTCTTCCCCAGAAAAAGAATGTGTTCTTAACTGCTGAGTTATCCTTCTAGCCTGTGTCTCTCAAGCTCTGATTCCCTGACCTGCCTCTACAGCTGGCTGTCTACTGGCTTATCTCAAAAGCCCTGCCTCCTGTGTGACACCTTTTTATTATGAGTTTAAAAACTGACAGGCACACCAGGCAGTGGTGGTGCACACCTTTAAGCCCAGCACTCGGGAGGCAGAGGCAGCCAGATCTCTGTGAGTTCGAGGCTAGCCTGGTCTACAAGAGTTAGTTCCAGGACAGGCTCCAAAGCTACAGAGAAACCCTGTCTTGGAGAAAAAAAAAACCTGACAGGCACAACATACAACACCCTGGAGGTGCTTCTCTGAGGAATCTCAGCCCCTGGCATTCTAGCATAGCTTTGACTTCATGGGACTATACAATTTCAAACAAGCCTTCAGCCCTTCCATGGTGTTACTTCTACTTCATAACATTCCTTAGAAGTGGTTTTTGAGTCCATGTAGGACTCCTGCCTTTTAGCCAAATCTGACACTTCAGTCTTCCAGAGGCACTCCACAACAGAGCTCAGACTCCCAGCCCCTTCGGTGTCAGCCCCAGGATACTCTGTGTCTAACTAACATCCTGGACCTCTGGAACCAAGCCCCACAGCCTGCAAGGCTGAAACATGGAAAATTTATTGTCACAGTGCTGGAGTCTAGGTCTAAAATGCAGGGTTCAGCAGAGCCACTCTCCTCTGCTGGTTCCAGCAGAGATTCCAAGCATGACTCCTCTAGCTCCCATGACACTGTTGAGTTTGTGGCTGTGACAGTGCCTGTATCCAATTATTTATTTATATGTGTGTGTGGGGGGGGGGTGCATGCTACAGTGCATGTGTGAAGACAGAGGACAATCCTGTGGAGTTGGCGCTTTGCTTCAACCTTTAGTTGGGTTCTAGGGATCAAACAGGCTTCTGGGCTTACGAGGCAAATGCCTTATTTGCTGAGCCATCTTCCTAGCACCAGTAGCTAGCTATTTATACATGACTGCTTCCTCTGGGTCTTTGGATCCAAAGTTCCTCTTATTTAAGATACCAGACATCAAAGTTCACCCTAAATTCAAATCTTTAGCTAACTGCAAAGACTCAATAAGATCATATCTGAGGTTGGGCTAGATCATATTTTGGGGAGACACTATACCTACTACAGACCCCAATACTAATTCCAAAGACAAATGCAATACAAATGTCACATTCACATTTATCAAGCACTATGCTCCTCCTCAGAGTCTAGCCGATATCTTACATCCGGCACTGCAACTTAGCATTGCACTCACCAATGTGGCTCAAGCAGATGTAGGCAGCTCTCCCTGTGTTCAGGTTAGTCTCACCTTTTCAAAAGCACCCTGGCCTCATTAACATCATCTCTTCTGATTAACTTTATGGCTAGACTTCTGACTTACCTCTGACTGGACTCCTGGCTTACCTCTCTGAAAGTTAATGCTGATCAAGAGGGTAGCAAGTGCCTGGCACAACACTTGACATGTCAAGACCTTACTAAGACTAACCCGAACAGCTTTGTATAGCAACTATTGTTTTCTGGGTTTGAACTGATGGGAGGGTTTTTCCTTCTAGGGGTTGCTGGTCTAGTGGAAAGATGACTCCAGTACATGTGACATTATTACATAGTAAATGCTATGGAAGATTTGAACATTTATAGGGCCAGAAGTGTCAGTCACTCAGTGATACAGCACTTGCCTAGCCCACTTGAGGCCCTGGCTTCATCTCTAGCACAGGAAAAAATAAAAGAAAAAAATCTTACACTACTTCACACCTACTAGAACAGCTATAATAAACAAAAGGTAAATATGACTAAGGATGCAGAGACCTGGAGCCTCCTCCTCACACACAACACTGTTGATTGTTTTGTTTTTTTGTTTTTCGAGACAGGGTTTCGCTGTGGCTTTGGAGCCTGTCCTGGAACTATCTCTTGTAGACCAGGCTGGCCTCGAACTCACAGAGATCCGCCTGCCTCTGACTCCCAAGTGCTGGGATTAAAGGCGTGCGCCACCACTGCCCGGCACACAACAATGTTGAAAATGTAAAATGGTGCAATCACTCTAAGACATCCCAGAAGTTCCTCAAAGCAGTTCCTCAAAAGGTTGCTAAACAATGTTTCCATATGGCCCAAAAATTCTACTCCTAGGTATATACCCACGAGAAATGAGGGCATGTCTGCACAAAAGGACATGCACGCAAATGTTCATGGGGTGTTTCTGAAAGGTCAAAAAGCAGAAGTAACCCTAATATCCATTCATTTATAAGTGTATAAGATGAAGAATATTTTTATTGTGGAATATTAAGTAATAAACAGATATAGTACTGACACATACTATAACTTGGAGGAATCCTGAAAATACACTGAATATAAGTACAATGATATGTATGAGTACCCTAATAAAGCCCATTACTTTATATGCTAACTTTTTAAAATACACTGAATATAAGTACAATGATATGTATGAGTACCCTAATAAAGCCCATCACTTTATATGCTAACTTTAAAAAAAATAAATAGCTGAATGAAACAAAACACAAAAGAAAACATACTAAATGAGTCTAGTTCTAGAAAATAATCAGAATGGAGAAGCACAGAGACAGCAAGAACATGAGCAGTTGCCTAGGGTTAGGAGAGCTGAGAGGAAACGGGTGATGAAAATGTTCTAAAATTGGCTGTGGTGACGGTTACACAACTGTGAATATACTAACAGCCACCCAACTATACAGTCTTTCTTTTGTTTCTTAAGACGGGATCTTGTTAATATAGCCCCTTCTGTCTCAACCTCCAGAGCACATGGGATTACAGACATGTGCCACTATACTCAGCTGATCCATACTTACATGAGTAAGTCGAATGACATGTGAGTTATCTTCTCCACCCCCGATCCCTTTTTTAAAACAGGGTCCTGTACCCCAGGCTGGTTTCCAAGAATGACCCTAAACTCCTGATTCTCCAGCTCCCAACTCCAATGACTAGGATTACAGGCATGCCCCACCACACCTGGTTTATTTGGTACAGGGCTTTCACCTGTAGGTGAGCATTCTACCCACCTTCCCAGTCACAGTTGTTTCATAAACATAGCCCCTTCATATTAACATATTTCATATTAACATAGTTAATATGTTTTTCAAGTCTTTTAAACTTGAAGGCTGGGGATATAGCTCAGTTGGTAGGCAGCTTATCTAGCATTGAGGCCCTGAATTCAATTTCCAAAACTGCAAAACTAAGAGTGGTAGGCATGTGACGATGAGGTGGGACAAAAGGACAGAAGTTCAAGGTCATCCTCAATGATGTAGACAGTTCAAGGCTAGCCTGGACTACATGAGACCCTGTCTCTTCAAACAGTAAAATAAGAAATAAAACTTGAACCCTTTACTTAATTTCTACTAATTTTCATTTCACAAAGGAAAAAAGAAGCTTTATACTTGAAATCAGAAACATAAACATTTCTTTGGGGTGTTTATGCCTTTAATCCCAGCACTTGGAGGCAGAGGAAGGCAAATATCTGAGTTTGAGGCCAACTTGGTCTACAAACCGAGTTCCAGGACAGCCAAGGCTACAAAGAGAAACCCTAGCTCAAGAAAAGATAGAAGATATACAAACATTCCTATATTCAAATTTTAAAAAAAGTTAACTTTTTAAAAACATAACAAAATCCTATCTTAAATAATAGTTTCAAAGCTATTATTTACTCAAATTTCAAAATATGCTCCCAAGTGCTTATAAGCTCACTGCTCAATGCATTAATTACCTGTTTTCTCTTCCCACCCTAGCTATGTGGTCCTGAAGTCATTATTGTGCATTGTGGTCAGAAAACGCAAATGAAGTCGTGTGTTTTCTAGGGGCAGATTCAACTGCAAAGAATTCAAACAAACAAAATCAATCAAACATATCATAAATAGTCATCCCAAATCTACATACGTCAAATTTTCAGGAGAAGCTTGGAGGAAAACGTTCAAAACTCCTTATGACCAGGAGATGTATGAGGAGGTTAGTAAGGCTTCTTTCTCTACAGGACGGCCCTAGGATCTTGCTTCTCAAAGCATGCTTCCTGGACAGCAGTATCAATGACTTTAGAAGCCTGCTAAAAATACACATTCTAAGGCTCCATTCAGTCCTCCACCCAGCATCAGGGAGTTAACAGTTTACACTAAAATCTGAAGACCACTACCAATTTTCCCCTAAATGAAGATGGCTAGAGGCTGCAGTAGACTAATGTTTGGAAAGCTGGTCATACATACAGCTCTGATTCTGGGCCAGCTGGTCCTTGGATCCATCTCTGGTTCTTCTGATGTGTTTCAAATTGCAGAGGAGATGACCTTTACAGGCAGGATGCCCAGGCAGAAGGAGGTTAGTATACGTGTAGTGACAGCTCTATCCTCCCTGAGCTCTGTGGGTGGGACTCCACAATTCCAGTTTCTAGAGGAGACCCACTGCCTCTGTGGTCTCCTCCCTTAGACCTTTGTCCCTCCACTGTGGTAGCAGTGACTTCCTGAATGTTACTTCACCTCCCAACTGCCTCACTGACTATAGCTTCCACGCTCTGTTCTCTAGCACCTGTGTCACGGCTCCCCTGAACTGAACCCCTCTCTCTGGTCAAACAGTGAGAGATGGTTCTGATCACATCATTTGGAAACTTGCACCTATGTACCACACACATATACAAAAAAAAAAAAATGTGAATGGCTTCTCTGCTACAAAAGGGAGTTACTGCACACACAGTAAACCTCACAACTCCCACATCCTGACAAGCTCTAGCAACCCAGAAGGAAAATCAGCCCTGAGCTATCTGTACAGCAGATGTGAACGTATTCTGAACACAAGTCATCGGGATGTATTTTTAACACAATAACCACCACTCCCCCCCACCAACCAGAACAGCTGGTAAAGCAGCTTTTGTTTTCATCCTAAGGAAGTAAAATCCTGACCAATAAAATGCTGGACTCACTTGAAGCTCAGAGGAGCCCATCCACTCCACCACGATCTTGGCCTTCATTTCATCACTCTATCACAGGATCTGATCTGCCTCACACCAGTACCTACCTTAAGGACCAAGCCCTAGGAAAGGGCATTCCTACTGGTATCAGGGCTCCCTACACATGTTCCTGGGGCACATCCGCTCATTACTCCCAGGCTTAGAATGGCCTTCACTGGTGCTTTCTTGCCGGCTGGGCCTTCACATCTGGCCCTGAATGATCTTTTCTACCTCTTCCACTCAACCTGAGCCACTGGCCATTTTCCAGGTGTGCCCAAACTTTCAGACACAATGTTCAAATTTTCCACAGCAACTACTATGTTATAACATAACAAGAATAGGGGGTCCTCTCCCTGACAGGTAACCCTTAGATGAAGAAATTGCCTCCCATCAGTGAGATCCTCATCAAGGTTCAAACCCAGACCCATGTTTTACTACTTCTGCCACCCTGGACAAGTCACTTAACTGCTCCACTTCAGTTCCCAACCCATTAGCGCACAATGTGGAATACTAGTTACCACCAACTCTAAATAAATTAGCCCAAGTACCCAAAGCTAACCCAAGAGAAACCGGAGAATTGTTACATACAATTGCTCTATCATCACCGGGGCTGTTCGTGTTATAGTTAGAATAGCACAGGTGTTCGATCCCACGTGCAGAATGACTGGGGCACCTCACACAACAGGGTAACGCGGCAGCACCTAAATGTGACCCCCCACCCCCAATCGCAAGTAACGGAGGCTGACAGATGATAAAGCAAGAAATGGCTCTCCCAGTAAACTAACTGGCCCGCGGAGGAAAAGCGCACTGCAGCAGGATGAGCAAGCCCGTGCCAGCCGGAACTGCCAGGGATGCCCCACGGTGGCAATCTGCTCTCCGCCACCTGTCCAGCCACCTGCCTGAGGAAGCCCTTCCAACCAGGAGGGCTCACCTCGGCAAGAAACCATAGGCGGCTTTCAAGAGGAACAAGGAAGGGAAAGCAAAGGGTGCAACTTTATTCTTCGGGAAAGAAAACAAAAAGGCAAGCGTCTCTCGGCACTGCATCCCGAGCGGTTGGAGTTCTCCGCGGAGACTTCTGTGCCCAGCGGCGGAGGAGTCCCCGGCTTTCCCGAGGAGGGAGGGGGAAGCGGCCACTACACGCGCATCCCTGCCCCTTTCGGGACCTGGGGGGGTGGGGGTGTGAGGACCCCGCAGGCGGGTGGGCACTGGAAGGTGAGGCCAACACAGGTGAGTACGGGAAGCAGAGCCCGGTTCTCAGACGTACAGACCCCCTCTCGGGCCTCGGGGAGAGGGCGCCTGTGGTCCCCGGAGCGATCCCAAGCAGCACGCCGGCCTCAGTCTCCTCAGCGGCGGCGCCCACCTGCGCCCAGTCCCCGCAGCCCCGTCCCCGCGGCCCGGTCCCCGAGGCCCGTAGGCTGCGGCCGTGCTCGGCCCGGCGGCAGTGATCGCGGGACCTCGGCCGGGCAGGGCCTGGGCGGCCGCTTGCACACGGTCACGGGCCTCGGCAGGGACCGCGGCGTGAGGGGCGCGCGCCCGGCCGACGCCGCGGGCTCACCCTTCTGCCGGATCTGGCTCCGACGTGGACCACCTTACGGATAAGCTTCTGTGGGGAGCCGGGCTCAGCCTCGGGTTCGCTGTCGGACGACTCCTCAGGCGGCGGCGGCGGAGGCTGCTGAGGCGGACCCGGCGGAGGGGCGCCCGCCGCCGCCGCCATGCTGCCGGGCCAGCGCGCGCGCCGCGGGGGGGCGGGGCGGGGCGGGGGATGGGATGGGCCGAGCGCCCGGGGCGGGGCCTAAAGTGGGGCGGGGCCTAGAGGCCGGCCGCCCCACCCCACCGCGCCCCCATAGGCAGTGGGCGCAGACGCAGGCTTGTCCAGTCGTGGTTGTTTCTGCCTGACCCACCTCTTTCCTTCTTCTGTCCTCTGTCGTTTTCTTCTTGGAACACATTTCTGTTTCTTGTTTCTAAGTACACTTTGCTTTTTTTCACACCCGAATAAGTGACCTCTAGGAGGCCGCTGTACTACGTTGGTGAAACAGTTTGCAGAGTGGATGCATGCATACATGTCCACCGGGAGGGAGAGAAGACAGAACTTCTGTTAAGGCCACTGTAAGGGAGAGATGGAGAAAGTGAACTGGGCTTATCCCTAACCCGGGGACCATGTTTTAGGTGGAGGCCAGATCTGTGCTGTGGCTTAGAGGAAAGAAAATGGCTTTAAGATAAAAACCAGGAGAGCTTGTGGGGTCAAATGAGGCTTTGAGGACCAGATTAGGGGGACTGGTCTTTTCTGCTGAGGCCTGAGGGCGGCAAGTAACTGGAGGAGAGGGGGGCAGAGGGAGAGAGTTAAGCTGGTCCTGGCTGGGTCACAAAGCTGGGAACTATGATCCAGGCTTTGAAGTATTGAGGCAAGTAGCCACCCTGAATTACTGGGTGGGGCTGAGAGATACAGAAGGGAACTGAGATTCATAAGGGGGTGATGGGGCACTAAAGGAAGGCCGATGTGATCACAATGAACTCTACACTGGGGCAAAAGAGGAGGAGAAGGAGTCATTTGAGTTTGGGCTGTTTGGGGCACACTGAAATGGAAAAGGATCCAGTGCCATCTAGGAGAATGTGTTACCCTTCTACTGTGCCTGGCTGGAAGGGGTAAGTCAGCGGGGTCTGCCTAGCCATCTCCTGGCCCGTTCAGAAGGCTGTTGCTAGAGACTAGGGACCTCTGTCCTGCCCACCAGACAGCAGGCTCTGTCCCTCCCCACACTGAACCACCTTTGCCAGAGGCAATATAAGTCAAACACTGCCAGGAGCCACAGGATGCCATCTGCCACAAAGATGAAGCCAGGACTCTCACGGCCAGAGCAGAGGATAACCAGGCCCAATGCAGGAATGTTGTAGAAAAGACCTGAGACCCCTGGGTGAACTGGGACACTCTACCCTGTGCTGTAGCCACTAGCTACATGCAACTACTTATATCTAAATCCCAATTAAACTAGCACTAGCGAGTCCATGACCCGCCTGAGCTCTAGAATGACATTTTAAGAAAGAACCAAAATAAAAACTCCAATTAACTAAGAAAAAAAATCAGTTCCTTGGTGGCACTTATCACATTGACAGCCCTCAGTGGCCACATGTAGCTTTAAAACAGTCACCAGAGCGGGTTGTCCTTGCATCAACAGGCCAACCTCCATGCAGTTGAGAGTGATAACTCCCAAACATAGAGCCCCTGTCCCCTCTGAATGAGACACAGCCCTCAGCCCACACCCCACACCACCAGTGGGGAGGCTCAAGCATCACTCCCTAAGTATGCCAAGGAGGCAGGATGTGAACTCAGACTAACTGATTCCGGAGTCTGGGGCCGGTCCTCCCAGGAAGCCAAGGCCTGGGGGATGTTTCTATCATAGGAAGAAACACGGACAGAAAGACAGATATGGGGCTGAAGGAAGCTCGCCATAATTCAGTACTGGAGTCTTGACCTCAAGGCCCTCAAGTCCCAAGAATGTGACTGCGACCGTATCTGTAGAGCGGGTTTTTAGAAGGCCACTGTGGGGACAGTGAGATGACAAGGAAGGGAGCTCACTGTCAGAATGACGGCTTGAGCTCAATCCCTAAAGCTCATGTGGCAGAAAAAAAAAAAAAAAACTCCTCTGACCTCGACACGTGCGCCATGGTACACACACACCTATTCACGCCACTAAATAAAAATTTTTAAATGTAAAAAGTGTTTTTTTAAAGAAAGGGAAACGACATTAAGATGATGAGGTCATAATGCCAAGCACAGGGCTACAATCCCAGCACTCAAGAAAGCTGGGGCAGGAGGATCACAAATCGGAAGTCATCCTCAACTATTAACAAGACCCTATTCCAAATAGAAGGAGAATGATGGAGAGGGGAAAGAAAGCAAAGCACTCCTGCACCTAGCTAGAGAATTGTACCATGGATTAGAAAGGGATTGGAGACAGGGACGGATTGGAATGGGCTTGTAACCACTCAAAGCTGACTGGGCCAGCTCCAAGGTGATAGGTAGTCTTAGAGATGGGGATGATGGGCAGGAGACAAAGCAAAAGGAGGAAGATGACCAACTGCTCACAGTGCAAAAGTAGAGTGGGAATCTAAATGCCCTTCCATGGGGTGAGGGGGTTTCTGGGGATGGCAGCATCATCAGCAAGAGCCTCAAAACCTAAGGAAAAAATGGGTTTGGCTTGAGGGGCTGGGTGTGTTGACTACACCTGCTAGAAGATTAGGGTACATCCGGGCTCCAGAGTTCTTGGTTTCTTGAAATCAAAGCAATGGGTAAGAAAATGATAGCAGCAGTTGGCAGGGAAAATTGGGTTGGATAGATAGCTGCAATTAGGAAAAGACCCTGGAGATTGTCACAGCCAAAGAGCCTAAGGAGACGACAAGATGACTGTGTGTCACATGGATCCCAGACATGAGCTTGGAACAGGAAAGGGCCATTGGGTAAGGAAATCTGAACAAAATATGTGTTTAGCTTAATAAGAATGTGTCAATGCCAATTCACTTGGTAGAGCCGCTGTGCTGCACTGATGTAAGATATTAATAACAGGGGAAACAGTGTGGGTCCTTCTGTGCTCACTTTTCATACATCTAAAACTATTTGAAATAAAATATGTGCTTTGAAGAAGGGTGTTAGACTTGGAAAGAATTACATTATACTCAGGAGGGAGAGAAACCTAACTTGGACATGATTTTCCTTTTGACATGTGAAGAAGGCCTTTTGTTCCCTGATAAATGTACAATGTGGTTCCCTTGGAGATCTCAGCAAGGACTGAGCCATCAACTCCCCCAAGGCGGCTGGCTAGGAAGAGTGCATTCCCTCTGGTGCCTCTTTCCCTGCGTGAGTCACACAGTGAATCATGTCTAATGATGCACTGCGCCCTGAGTTTACCCCACCTGGAGGGCATACCAAGGTGGCAGTAATAACACACCTCACATCCAACTTCATCCGTCTCTGTGACATGCAAGGAAGAGGACCAATCTTGTCAGAAAGAACCAACCACCTGAAAGCTCGGGATGACCCTCCTTCTCCATAAGCGGGACAGCTTCTCACTGAGTCTGACAGAGAGACTCTCTGGGCCCCAGGACATTTGTGACAACCATAAGAACACACCTCACCACACGCAAACTTCTAAATGTACATGACTTCCACCCCTACATGCCCCCACCCCACCCTGGGACTGCTTAACTATCTGGCCTGTGAAATTAATGGGGAGGCAGGCAATAGAACATGTCAAAAGAGCAGGAAAACCTACAGCCCCCAGAAGAGTTTGCATGTGAAAAAAAGATCGCAGAGAAGTAGATTCACACAGGAGAAGAGGGAAGATTGGGGAGATCCAAGCCAGAAAGGGGGACTATACCAAGGTAATCACGTGCCTGCAATCTTGTACTACTATAGCTTTCCAAAATGAGACCATTAGGTAAAGCAGCAGCCCAATGAGGGCTCTATCATATCTTACAACTACACGTCAATGGCAATTGTGTCGGTAAAATGTTCAAAGAACAAAAGGGTAGCCATTGTTTAGTCTTAAATACCCTGCTCTCCTCTCTGGCCTGCCAAATTCTTCTATCTAATCTCTCTGAACTGAGTTTCTCACCTATCAAATGGAACCATTTGTGGAACCAACTGCTGGGGCAACTGGATATTGTGTGAAGTGCCTGGAATAAGGCAGGCACTCAAAAGTGGCAGGAATTCATGCTTCTCCAGTCCTTTGGTTGCTGGCACTCAAAAGTGGCAGGAATTCATGCTTCTCCAGTCCTTTGGTTGCTGGATGCAGCCTTTTTTCCCAAGTTCTTCCACTGGGCTGGGGAGAGAACTCAGTAAATCATGGCACTTGCTGCTAAGCCTGACAACCTGACTTTCATTCCCAGGACCCTTTTGATGGAAAGAGGGAAGGGATTTAAAAAAAAAAAACAAACAGAAAAACAGTATATCTTTAGGGCTGGTCATATGATACGATAGGTAAAGGCACTTGCCATAAGTTGTTCTATCAACTTTATCCCAAATGCACCTGTCTGTCTCCAAAGTTCTGGGCCAAAGTCTGGGCCACACATTTAACCCGCGCTCAGACTTCCCATCTCCTAAGGGTTCTGCATGTCAGCAAAGAACACATATGTATAGGCTGAGCTGAGCCAGTACCACACACACACACACACACACACACACACACACACACACACACACACACACGCGCGCGCGCGCGCGCACGCGCGCAGCAGGCTTGCTGGAGCAGCTGGCTGCTTGTTTCCTGCCCCCACTCCCTCTGCAGCTGCAGTATAAACAAATCAGCACCTGGAGGCCTGTTTTGGATGTTTTAGCACCGAAATAACTTGGAGGGCAAGAACTGTTCTGACCTCTGGTCTCCAGGGCTCACGCTTTGGCCCTTCCCTCCTGGCTCTCTTAGCCACACTGTTCCAAAGGTCGGGCCTATTAATGTCCACTCTGACTTAGGATGTCCTGGGGTCAAGCAATGCAGGAACCAACAGGATGGTTCTCTCACCAGGAGCTACTAGGCAGAGTCCCAGCCTCCTTGACTGGCAGGGAGTTCCACCCACCAGGAGCCAACCACTACAGACTGTGCCTGGTCAAAAAGCAGGGGGATGAGACCATGAGGAAGCACAGTGTGGGCTCCCCCAAAAACCATGCTATCCATTTGTCTGGGCACCATGACAGCAGTATGCAATGGTGTCTAGCTCTTTCCCTAGATTGGGAGAAAGAAAAGATAGTCTGTGTCTGCCCCGCTAACCAGCAGTTTCTACTCACATTATTGTTTTCTTAGCTTCAGAAATGAGTCCTCATCTCTGCCAGTACCAGGGGACCTCAAAGTCAGTACACAGGTCCAAGCCTTGGCATTGTCTATGTGGAGCCCAGTGCACTGGATGTGGAGGCATAGCTGGGCAAATCCCAGGCATCAGGGCACGTGCCAGCCTGAAATCCAGATGTTGACACCTTTATGCACACAGAACCTCAGTTCTCTACAGCTGCTCTTGGCATCAGAAACCCAATCCCAGGAGTATACCCCGTGAAGGTTAACCTTTATTGTCAACTTGAGGGACTTTTAGAATCACCTAGGAAACACCTCAGGTATCTCTATGAAGGCATCTCTAAGGACATGGGATTTATCCTGGAAAAAAAAAAGGAGGGAGAGAACACAAGCTGAACACCGGTGTTCATCTCTCTTGATCACAGATGCACTAGGACCAGCTTTCTTGTGCTCTCCAAATCACAATGGACTCTATCTCCTCACACCACAAGCCAAACTAAAGCCTTCTTCCTTTCCGTTACATTTGTCAGGTATTGTGTCAGAACGATAGAAAAGCAATTAGGCACACACACACACACACACACACACACACACACACACCCTGCTATTAGTGAATAGGCTGAACTGTACAGAAATCTCCAGACTCCTCTTCTCTACTTCCTAAACATGGATGAGAGCCACACATCCATCCCATCTCCCCCTAACCCCGACACACACAGCTCCCCCCCCGCCGTGGCTTCCAAGAGAATTGTTTGGTACAACACAGGTTGTTGGATACCACAGTCAGGCATGACCTTCTGATTGGAAAGGTCTGGAAGAGCCCCTGTTGTGCCTTGTCCTCCGTCTCTGACCCCAAGCATTTCCTATTTCCCCTCTTTGTAATAACAGTATGATCATGAGGTCCATCTGTCTTGATAAACCCCTTTCCCCAGGCCTGGGCTCTGCCCCTGCTGGCCATGAGATATTGGTCACCAAGCCAAAGCTGGGCCAGCCAGATTCTCTTTCCCCAGAAGTGCAATCCAGGACCCAGACAGCAGAGGCTAGGTGCTGGGATGGCCTGGGGGCTGGCAGTCCCAGCTTGAGCTGAGTTCCCAGGACAGCTTCTGCCACACTGGGGCATGAGAGCTCAGGCTCTTCCTCAGTTCGGTTCAGTTTTCTGGACACTCCAGGGGCCTTTTTTTTCTGTTCTGCCCCCCCTTCTCCTAACCAAATCTGGTTTGGTTGTTTCCATCTAGTAGAAACTTGACCAGCAACGGAAAAGCTCAAGAGGGATTGGACCCCAAAGTGGAATCGTAAGGGTATTTTTGTCTACACTTGTTTTCTGCTCTGTTACCTTAGGAGCCTCTGAAGGGGCCCTGGAGCCAGGATTGGTGAGAAAAAGCTTACTCATCACCCTATGTGTGTCCAGAGAAACAGGGCTTGAAAGCCCTGGACACCCCGAAGTTCCCCTGGAAGGACACAGTGGCACTGAGACACTCTGTGAAAGGCTGTCTTTTCTTCTAGATGTTGCCCCTCACTCCCAAGCTCCAGAGGCCCTAAAGGCATTGGTTTCTTTGTCACTGACAACGGCCCAGTGCCCCAGTCAACCAGGCTGACTCGTGATCAGAGGGTCCAGAGACTTTATTCCGGGAGAACACTCATGCTTTCATAGCTAGTGTAACTCTGAAAGGTTACCGGGGGCTTCGCTCAAGACACCCAGCTCTATAAGCCATTTCCAGGTTATCTAGGCTAACTCTTCACTCGTCCTGGCCCGCCTCCTCATCTTTCTTCCTTTCTGTGTTTTCTCCAACATCTTTCAGGTTTTGGCGAGCAAACTCCTCAAAAACCAGGTTTTCATCCTGAACACTAGAAGAAAACAGACAACGCGTTAGTCCGTGCTTACTCTCTGAAGCTGAAGCTGAAATCCTGAATGAAGCAAGACCACTGATCTTTCTGTAGTAAAGGAACCAATCCAAGATGAATGTGTTTCCCAGGACAGAACATGGACCATGTCATCCCATGATGGGATAAGGGACCATGTCACTCCCAGGATGGGACAGGGACTATGTCACTCCCAGGATGGGACAGGGACCATGTCATCCCCAGGATGGAACAGGGATGATGTCAACCCCAGGATGGAACAGGGATGATGTCAACCCCAGGATAGAACAGGTACCATGTCATCCCCAGGATTAACAAGGACCATGTCATCCCCAGGATTAACAAGGACCATGTCATTCCCAGGGTGGCACAGGGACCATGTCACTCCCAGGATGGGACAGGAACCATGTCATTCTCAGGATAGAACAGGGATCATGTCATCCCCAGGATCAACAAGGACCATGTCATTCCCAGGATGGGACAGGGATCATGCCTTTTTCTTCAGGTATTTTAGGCTTTTGTTTTCTTTTATTTTTGTGACAGAGTCCCACTCTACAGACCAGACTGGCCTTGAACTTGAAGTGATCCTCCTGCCTCAGCCTCCCAGGTTCCTAAATTGAAGGTAATTATCACCCCTAGCTAAGATTTGCTTTAAAAGCTCTTTAACGAACACAAGCAAGAGGAAAAGTGTGAGAACGAACAGAACAAAAGACAGCATAACTATGTGAGCACACATCTGAAGCTCCCACAGGACACAGGGGCTCTGCACAGACATTGTGAGAGGGGTTTGTGGGGAACAGGGAGTCACAGAACACAGGAAAACTCAGAGCAGCATTCAAATGGCTCACCTTTCCTTTGCTGTAGGACCAGAACAAAGGGGAGGAGGAAGAAGGGAGAAGAGAGAGAGAGAGAGAGATGAAGATCAGTTATTTTTTTATTTTTATTTTTTATTTTTTGGTTTTTCGAGACAGGGTTTCCCTGTAGTTTCTAGAGCCTGTCCTGGAGCTAGCTCTTGTAGACCAGGATAGCCTCGAACTCAGAGCTCCTCCTGCCTCTGCCTCCCGAGTGCTGGGATTAAAGGCGTGCGCCACCACCACCCGGCTTCAGTTATTATTTTTAATGAGGTTTTATGTATCCCGGGTTAACCTCAAACTCATGATATGGCTGAGGATGAACTGGAACTTCCAGTCTCTCAGCCCTTTTTCAACTTTTTTTTTCCTTCTTTTTCAAAGATGGGTTCCCACTAAGTTGCTAGGCTAATTGAACTCACGTTGCTCCTGTTTGATTCCCTGGTGGCTGAAATGACAAACCCTGTGCCACCATGACTCTATCCCAAAATAACAAAAGAAGGCTGGGATATAGTTCAGTAGTTGAGCACTTACCTGGACCTTCTAGGCCTTAGATTCAACCCTCATCACAATAAAATTTTAAAATAAAATAAAACTCCTCCTGGCATGAGATACCCTAGAATTTTATCCTGTTGAGTAAAGGAGTCTTGAGGCTGAATAGGTAGACCACAAGGACAGCAACCCTGACATTAGGGTTTTGAGCCATCTCTGCAGTCCCAACTCTCTGAAATCTTAAGCACAAAAGATCATTGTTTCATCCCAAAATTATGAGTTGGCTAATGTAAGGTCTATAATGACCAGACTGTAAAAATACTCTAAGTGAAGGAAGACTAACTCCACTTCTTCCAAAGTAAGTCACCTATGCTGAAAGTTCCAGAAAACAGCCAGGTGGTGGTGCCTACTTTTAATCCCAGCACTTGGAAAGCAGAGGCAGGAGGATCTCTGTGAGTTCAAGGCCAACCTGATTTACAGAGTGAATTCCAGGACTGCTAGGGTTACACAGAGAAACACTGTCTAACAAAAACAAAACAAAAAAGAAAATTCGATCCAGAAAACTACCCAGAATAACTGTGGCATCAGGAGACTATATTTTCAATGTCTTTGAAGGGAACCAGGACATCTGAATCACACACCATTTTTTTTTTTTAAAAAAAGGGTTCTTTTGGTGCCTGGGTATGAGGCTCAGTATTAGAACACCTGCCTAATGTGTATGAGATGTTGAGTTCATCCCTAGGAGGAAAAAAAAGATGAAAAAGGAAGCGGAAAGAAAAAGGAAGAGAAGGAGGGAATGGGGGGGGGGGGGGAGGGGGGGGGGGGGGGGGGGAGAGAGGAAGAGAGGGAGGGAAAAGTATCAAGGAGCACATTTCCAAGACTTCTTGAATCTATGTTTTCCTGGACTGCCATCCTGATTAGTCTTAAATAAATGTTTAAAATAGCATTTTAATGAGACAAATATAAATGAACAAAAAATGTAAGACTAGACTGTATTTCTCCCCAAAGGGAAGGTTTTGGCAAAGTGTACTGAGGGCTTAAGACTAAAATATTTGGCAGTGACACTTTGAGACATTATTTTTTAACTATCTTGTCATTATAGTCTAGGCTGGCCTCAGACTTGTGACCCTTATGCCTCAGCCTCCTGAGCACTGGGTTGACAGGCATACACCAGTGTGCCTACCTCCATTTAACTTTTCTTCTCAGAACCTCCTAGCTCTAGTTCATACGTCATCCCATTTGCATCTTTGCAGGGACAGTGGGAGACTCTCAGTGTGTTCACAGATGTGTGTAGTGATTGCTTCACTTAGCATCCGCACAAAAGTGTCAGTGGATGGATCGTCAAATGAACGGGGATGGTGGGAACCCAGGCAGACCTTTTCTAGTATTTTCTGTAATCTCATCACTGCCACTGCTGTCAAAAATATGTATCACCTTCTAAATGTGCATTGACACTTCCAAATGAGGGGCCTTTCATTTCTACATAAAGCAATGCCTTGGGTTCTTCAGAGGGTTTGTCCCTTACATCATCTCTAAATCTAAATCAAGGTCTGGGGACAGCAGGGCTGCTGCAGTGACATTGTTCCTGATAAAACTGAGGCCACCTACACCCAACAGAGAGTAGGAATGAGTCGGAAAGCTTCACCCTCCACACACAGACAGGAGGTGGACAGGCCCAGGAATCAGTAGGTGAGCTAGTTCTCCCTTTCAGGCTGACCTGGTTACCCTGTGGAGGACACCCATGCGCTGAGGGGTACACAAGGAACACCAGAGATACATAAATGTGCAATAAGCCTGCCCGTAGTGAATGAATGGGTAAGAGGCATCTTGGACGATGATGACTGACCTGAGTCCTCAGGCTGTGGGTGCATGAGGCGAAATGGCACTTCAGTGGCCACCTCACTAGAAAAAGGAAGAATACAGGCTGGTGAGTGCACACACAGGGAGACACACATACACACACACACACACACATACACAGAGTTACACCTCACTAGAAAAAGGAAGAATACAGGCTGGTGAGTGCACACACAGGGAGACACACATACACACACACACACACACATACACAGAGTTACACCTCACTAGAAAAAGGAAGAATACAGGCTGGTGAGTGCACACACAGGGAGACACACATACACACACACACACACACATACACAGAGTTACACCTTACTAGAAAAAGGAAGAATACAGGCTGGTGAGTGCACACACAGGGAGACACACATACACACACACACACACACACATACACAGAGTTACAGATCACATAACAAAAAATCGGGGCCTCAGAGATTCTCCAGAAGATTCATTCAGTGAGATTCGAAACAAAACAGCCTTCAGGAAGTGGTCAGGCAGGAATTTGAAATGTATTCCCTGGAATGTGGAATGAGGAACTTCACTCAGGCGTGGTTGGGGCCACTAGTGTTTTTAGTTCCCCTGTATCCTTACTGGTGATGTAACACTTTGGGAAGAGAAGAGATGAAACCCTACATGAAGGTCGATTATAAAAACCATTCCTGGGGCTGGAGAGATGGCTCAGTGGCTAGGAGCACCTGCTGCTATCCCGGAGGATCTGGTTCAGTTCTCAGCACCCACATCAGGCAGCTCACAACTGCCTTGTACCGGGGATCCAGCACCCCCACTTCTGGACTTCACAGATAAATGCCCTCATGCACACACATCTAAAGATAAATGAAATCTAAAAGAAAACCAAAAAACAAAAAACAAAACAAAAACAAAACCTATTCATTACAGTAAGACACATTTTAAAACATTTTAAATTTTTATATGAGGGTTTGGAGAGATGGCTCGGCAGTTAAAAGCATGAACTGGTCTTCCAGAGGTCATGACTTTGATTCCCAGTGCCCCCAAGAAGCTGCTGCTGTGGATGTCAATGGTCACAGCCTCCACCTGCAGCTCCGGCCCTTGGGGAACGGGCAGAGGCTGTGAGTGGCTGAGGGACCTGACGTGGTCCTCATTACCAGTGGTTCCTTTGCTAAAGACTAATGTCCCACCAGGAAGTCAGAGAGCAAAAGCTCCTTTCACTAACTTCATGAAAGCACATGGCACTTCCTTTTTATGCCGACGCAAATTGCCCCATCTGTCGTCCATCACATGAGGCAAGATGGTGCGGCCTCTTTACTCACTTAACAGGATCTTGGAGCAATTTTAAGGGTCTGAATTCAAATTATACTATATGGATGGATCTTATGGAGAAGCATGGCTATCAGACAGAAAGCTCTGGAAAGCTAGACTCTAACGTCAGGACATCATCCTGGGAAACAATAATTAAAACAGACAATTAACCCAACCTCTGCTGTCACGTGTACATTACTCTTTTACACTTTTCCTCAAGGCTGAAAACAAATCCCGTAATCCCTCAGAATCATAATAATATTTAAAAATTCTCTGTGAGGCTGGTACAAGGGTGGGGACACCCATCTCTTGCAAAAGAAAGGAGCAGGGCCCATCACATTGCTAATACTGAAATGCTTTGGGGAACATTAGAGTGTATTTGAGAAGAAGGTATCCCCAAAGAGAAATCCAGAGAAATCAGGAATGGATGTGGAGAGGGGATGAGAAGCATCCTGGGACTCCTGCAGCCTACCCAGCACTGACCGTGGCCCAGGCCAGGCCTAGATGACATCTCAAGGTGGGCAGTTAATGGCAATTAAGGGCAAAAGATAGCCCAGGATGATTCAACTCCAGGCCTGCAACGTTCCAGCTCTCCACATCACAGAGATTCTCATCATTCAATCTGCCCCATAGCCCAGGCCGTGGAAGTAGACAGTTCAGAGCTGAGGCAGAGAACTATGTCAGGTGAATGCTTGTCTAAGAGATGGCCAAACCTGTTCTTTGTTCATGGCTCAGAAGACATCTGTCACCATTAGTGTTTGCCAAGAGGTAGAAACAACTTATGTTGTCTGCAGGAAAGTGACATTTCCGGGGGAGGGGGGGAAAGTCACATTTTTTGTTAAAAATTCTGCAAGGCCAAATGATTGTTTAGAAATCTCATGACCGTGGGGGAGTAGAAACATTGCAGCTCTAAAGACAAATTTATCATGGTCTATCTTAGTCCTTAATAGCCATTCATTGTCTACCCTTGTGTTTGATCTGGCATCCCGTGACTTTGGAGGGGATGTACAAATAGACCCCTAACTTCCACCAGCCCCAAATCTAAGAATGCCACCAGGATAGCACCAGAGGCCTATAGCAGAGATTTTCCCACCTCACTATAACCTGCCCGACTGATGTCCCCACCAATGTAGTTTTTAAAATACCTTGATTTATGATTTTCTTTGTTCTTTTGCTACTGAAAAAGATCTTCGTAACACTGTCACCATGTTAGAATGTGGTATCTGGAGACCCCAACCTGTGTTCCTGGTTCAGCATCACTCATACTGAGATCCAGAGTAAACACTGAGGTGCAAGCTATACCTTTACCTATACCAATACCACCGGCAGGAGAATAAACAAAATGTGGTATAGCCACACAACGGAATATTACCCAGTCAGGAAAAGTGGTGTACAACACCATTAAATCTTGAAAACATTATAGTAAGTAAAAGAAGCCAATCACAAAGGCCACATATAGATTTTTTTTTTTTGAGACAGAGTCTCATGGAGCCCAGGCTGGCTAGAAATCAGCTATATAGCTGAGGGCAACCATGCCTCTACTTCTCCGTGTCGAGATTACAGGTATATAACATCACTCTCGGGTTTATATAGGGCTGGGAACTGAACCCAGGGCTTCATGCATGCAAGCAAATGCTTGGCCAACTGAGCCATATCCCCAACCCCAGCAGAGGGGAATCTATAGAGACAGAAAGCAACCCCTGGTTGCCAGGGTCTGTGGGGGAGAGAAAAGGAGCGATGGCTTAATAAGCACTAGGTTTCTTTTACAGATGTTACAAGTGGGTTAAAAAAAATCCTAGGTAGTGATTGTTAGATGACACTGTAAATGAACTTAATTCTATAGCATATGTTTAAAAATGATCAAAATGATAAAATTTATCCTATGTGGCTTGTACCCATCCTACACACACAGAAATGACCACTGGCTGGACTATGTTGGTTTTCTGAGGGGTGTGTGTGTGTGTGTGTGTGTGTGTGTGTGTGTGTACTTGCCCATGTGCAGGCCTACTTATGATCTCCAGTTTCTTGCTGCTGGGGACATCTCTTATAACACATCCAAGCCAGCGTGCATCACATACAGCATTTTTTAAGAACCACTGCCCAGAAACTAGTTTTTACCAGTTTCTGTTTGGCCGCAGGCTTCTTTTCCTCAGTTCACTGGGAGCTGAGTAGAAGAAGGAGGCAATGAGGCTTACCTGGAGGTGAGTTCTCCTAGAAAGCTGGAAAACACAAAGCAAACAGCCACAGTAAGTCCCCAGATGTGATAGGACTTCAGGTCCCAGGGTTCAAAGGCAGGACAGGCCCTACCCAGCCTGATGGCCCTCACCCCCTAGCAGATTCCAGGCTCCTAGCGTCTCCCAGCTCCCATCTTCAATGCAACTTGCTGAGGGCTTCCCTCTTTCTCCAAAGGATTATTTAAAAAAAAAAATGGGCTCACTGAGAATGAGTATAAGGCACAGAACCAGGAATTTTCAGCCACCCTGTGGTGGCGGGGCACACCTGAGGCCTCAGTCCTCGCAAGAGGCAGAGGCAGAGGGACTGCAAGTGAGGTCCTTTCTCTAGTTTCTATATTGAGGATCATTCTAAAATAAAAATAAAAATTCTTAGAAAAACCCAGGCAGTGGTGGTGCACGCCTTTAATCTCATTGGGACCAGCCTGGTCTACAGAGTGAGTTCCAGGACAGGCTCCAAAGCTACATAGAGAAACCCTGTCTCAGAAAACCGAGAGAGAAAGAGAGAGAGAGAGAGAGAGAGAGAGAGAGAGAGAGAGAGAGAGAGAGAGAGAGAGAGAGAGAGAGAGAGAATTCTCAGCCACAGAGGCCACTGTAATGCACAATTACAGCTGTCCCTCAGCATCTACCAGAGACTGGTCTCAGGGCTCCTTGTGGGAGTGTTCCCTGTCTCTTCAGAAGATGGTACCAGATTTGCACATGACCATTACACCTTGTTCCCTGGACTCTGAACCATCCCTCCTTCGCTTCTGATGCCTAAGAGATAGTAGACTTTGTTTAAGGAATAAACAAGGTGAAAGGCCTTCATGCCCAATACATAAAACATTTTGCTCTTGTTATTTGTTTTGAGACAGGGTCTCTTGATGTAGCCCTGGCTGGCCTTGAACTTCCGAACTTCCTATCTCTATCTTGCAATGCTGAATTACAGGCATGTGATACCACGTCCAGTTTATTTGGTGGTGCAGATCAAAGTCAGAGCTTTGCGCCTGTTAGGCAATCACTCTGCCAACTGAGCTGCACCTCCAGCCCCAATTTATAAAACAAAAACAAAGTTAGAGTCTCACTATGTATCCCAGGCTGACCATGCTTCTTAATCCTGCCTCAGCCTCCCAGGGTGGCTCATGCCCCACCCACACTGACCCCAAATAAAGAAGATTCACAGAGAGTTCATTATATAGCTGTGAGTCTTCCTGAATTTTGAGAATTAAACTGATGTCATTCTTTTTTGTTTTTTTTTTTTTTTTTTTAACCGAGCAAGGCAATTTACGGTCATTCCTGCCCGCCAGCTTCCACTATGTGTGCCGATGTGCATCCACTTCCACTCAGTGGTACTGAGAGTGCATGCATTTCAGTTTGTTTTTCCAGTGTGTGTCGCCGCCAACAAAACTGCAGAGGCTGACAAACGGAACCACGCCAAACTCTATGTGGGCATCAGCAGGCACCTCAGGCTTCCTTTGCTGTCTACCTGACAGTCATTCTGGAGAAGAACAGGCCAGGCAGAGATGGAGCACCCAAAACTTACCCTGACACTGTGAGCTTCACCTTGATTTGGTACGACACCAGGATACCCAAGACAGTTCGATCGATGCCCTCCTTGATGCTACCCAATCAAAAAGAAGGAAAAGGGTTACGAGAGCAGAGCCAGTGTGGGAAGCATCACTCTCCTGCCAGAGCCACCATTCTGAAGATGTTGTCTTGGAACTGGAGAATTCCAGAGATTGGCTACATGTCTTTATCCACTTGTGGGGCTGGGGAGTGGGTTTTCTGCATCTTTCCCTATGGCGTTCACATGCACGCATGCACGCACACGCGCGTGCAGACACACACACACACACACACACACACACACACACACACACGGCATAGCATCTGTCCTCCTTCTCAGGGCTCAGCTTCTGACCTATTGCACTCTCCTGCTTCCTCCCTCTCCCTGCCTCACCCTGCCCACCATTCCGCAGCTGCTGAGTCTTCCCCTGAAGCCTGAGAGATCAGTCCATCCAGGTTCCAGATTCTGCAAGCAATCTGTGAGGTGCTTTTGCCACATCCTACTCAGCTATGTCCTGCGGTCCCTATGCACCAACCTCGCCAACTCCAAACCTGCCCAGAAGGCCCTTCTCCTCTTCTTCTGTACCCCAATACCTCCAGCTATCAAGCCTTCCTGGACACAGTCAGGTAGCACTGGGCCCCCCTCTCCTGTGTTCTGCTCATGAGAAAGGCACGGGGACACTCTCCTATAACTTGATGACAGGATCATGATTGCTCCAGATGGCACCTGAAAGCTCTGGGTGCCCAGCAGCCAGCATGGCACCAGACAGCAAGAGAAAGGTCCCTTGAGCGGATGAACAAGGAGTGTGAGATGTGATCAGAGAGAGAGAAGGGTGACTCGAGGCTCTATGAGCGTGTATGGAAGTCCTCCCCTCAATCAAGTACCCACTGGGCATTTCCTATGACCCAGCATGGAAGACTTCACATTCTATGATGTCTGACAACAGGAATTATGAGGTGAAAAATCACCATGAAATCTTGCTTAAGCTGCTATGAACCACAACAAAATCTCAGCGGAGAACCCTGAAGGCAGGAGGCACAGGGGAGTGATGTTGGCAGTGTCCTGGGATCTGGGGCCAGGCCAGGCAGGAAAAATTGTGTCCAGTCCCAGAGGCCTTCTCCTGGATTGTGTGCTCTAGGACCACAACACTCCCCAAAGAGCATCATTATCTGGTGGAAGGACAGAGGCACAAACTGAGACCGCACTCTTGCTAGGACTAGCTCGTAAGACCTGTGCCATATGAAAGGCCCAAGCATGGGAAACAGAACATGCCTGGTACTGCAAGGGCCCTCCCCATCATTTTCCTGAGCGGGAGCACCAGTGCAGAGTGGACTCAATCAACAGTAAACTCATCCAGGGGCCCTCTACAAGTTCCTCATCCTGGTTCTACTGAGGGATAACTGCCTATTGTACAAAAGGTAGACTCAGGTACAGCTTCTTCACGAAGGTATGGAGAGGTGTGTCTGGAAACCACCCCATACCCTGTAAACCTGACTTTGCAGAAGTGCGTACCATTGGCGTTAGATCATTACTCCCTTCAATTGATCTAGGGCATCCATTTTCTTTCCCTGGACTTTCATGAACACATTTTAGAATCTAACATAGACAGCTGGCAAAGTATCCTCAGACAATTCCTCCATTCCCACCTGCGTTCTGGCAAATGTTCATGGTTCCCCACTACTGGCCTCACAGAACGTGAGCTACAAATCCATATGGGTCAGGAGACTTTCTCTTTCTTCGGGCATCGCCTCTGAGGGGGGCCTAGTAGGGCCAGGAGGGAGCCCCCAGCACATCCTATAGGTGAGGGAAGTGAGAAGGTCTCAAGCCTAGATCTCGGTTCCTGCCTCACACCTTCAACATTAGCAGCCGACAGTCTCCCAGTGAATCAAGCCTAGGAGGGCAGCTAGCAGCTAGCTTCACCATGAGTTTTTCCCCCAGATATTTTGCCTAAATCCAGCTAGTGGTTCTCCATACAGAGTAGTCAGCTTAGCTCTTCTTTTCACGAAAACCTGGTGCCTCTCAGTAACCAGTGGGCCTTCCAGTCTTTCCAGGGGGAAATAAATGAGTAAAAGTAGCCAAATGCGGTAATCAGATTATGCGTTCAGGGTACCACACGGGCTAGCAATTCTTTTGGATGTAACTGACATTTCCAGAACACTCTGAGCGTCAGACACCACACTTTACATACACTATCCCAATTAGTCTGCATCACTAATGGCACTGTGATTACTCCCACTTTTCAGACAGGAAAACTGAGGTTCTCAGAGAGCTCAAGGAACTTGACCATGGCCACCCAGAGGGCACGTAGTGGCCATGTGGTTGGTGTCCGTCTGATGTGCCCACCTGTGACCCCTGGGGCAGCCCAGTACCAGCCTGCACTGATGGCCCATTCACATCATCTACAGGACTCACATGGTGCTGGAGGCCAGGTTTGTGTCCTCGTGCTTGATCTTCCCATCCAGCGCAATGCCTCTTCTCTCTCTGTTGTTAGCCAGCAGGGGCACCAGCACCAGCGTCTTGGTCAAAGTGCTGTTTGGCCCCACCTTTTCTCTTGAGAAAAAAAAACATAGAGAGAGGTTATCGGCCACCATCAACACCTCAAGATCCTACCCACCATGAACATTTTCGGAGTCAAAGCCCCTTACAAGGTAAAGGGAATATCTGTGAATTCAAGGCCATCCTGGTTCTATGTAGCTAGCTCCAGGTCAGATAGAGAGAGATCCTGCCTCAAACGAAACAAAACAAAAAACAAGACCAACTAGCCTAAAGGTCCAAGACTCCAGCCGGTCTCCTGGGGAGACTTCCTGAAGCCCACAGTGAGCAGCAGAACCTTTGGGTTAGTGTCCACAGAAAAGCTCACACAGGACCATTGTAGCCAAAAACTGTCCACAGATGGACAGTCAGTGCGTGACTGATGGTGGGCCTAAAACCCAGGCAGATCACGATGCTGTCTGTTCAAAGCAGTGCGCCTCTTTCTTTACTGTGGCTTCTTCAGAGGTCTGGGGGTTTCCCCACATCTAATAGATAGAAGGAACCCTGTACCAAGAGACAATTCCAGGACTCGGTTGGGGACACAACACTCCTGGGGGTCCCAAAAGTGGTATCTGGGCTGGATATTTATTGTTCAGTACACACACTAAGCACCAGGCCTGGGCTGAGGGCAGAAGGTGCAGAGGAGGGGCCTGCAAACGTTGGCTGGAAGCCAACATCAGGACCACTTCCTGAATGGGTTCCCAGGCATCCCACCGGAAGGACTTCCCTGTTTGTTCCCCATGAGGAATCTAAAGCAGCTCTGGCTTCTCCAGTCTCTGGTGAGTACAGGAAGCCCTTTGCAATGTTTTGCTTGAGCTAGGGGTGGCCACATCCTCCCACCTGGGTCATGGTGGACTCTCTCTCCAGCCTGATTGTCCTGTAGTAGAATTTGGACTATGCCCGGCCCACAGCTGTGCCCAGGGCCATTAGGATCCCAGACTGCAAGTCAGCAGCTCTTTGAAGTCAGGTTTGACCTGGTTTGAGGAAGCCTGCCCACCAGCGTCCCCAGGGCTGGGTGTGTCTGGAAGAGTGACTAGGGTGCTACAGCCTTCTGAGTGGCCTCCAGGTTGAGACCAGTGTGAGAATTAGTCTTAGTGGGGTTTTCTTGAGAAGGACCTAGGAGATTTGGAAAGAACAACCCCGGACGTGTCTGTGAGAACATAACACGGAGGGGAAGATTGCTGTGAATACAAATGCCACCACCTCATAGGCCGGAAGCCTGGCTGTGGTCAGAGAGGGAGAAAAGAGAGAAATCCTGTTAGTGCAGGCATTCGCTCTGCTTCCTGAGCTGTTCTGCTCTGCCCCGCCCACCCTGCTGTGATAGACCCAAACTGTGAATGGAAACAGGTATTCCCTCCCACAGGTTGTTTCCTGGGTATTTGCCTCAACAGTGAAAAAGCTAATGTGATCCGGCTCCATTTCTAGACCCCTCCTGACCTCGGGAAATCTCAGAGGTTTCACTTTCCTGAGGATCATTTGGTCCAAAAAGCACACAAAGTTTTGAATGAGAAACAGGAAATTGGAGAGATAGAGATAGAGAGAGATAGAGATAGAGATATAAATATCACAAAAAAAACTCTATGAGGACAATGAGCACCACAGTTGTGGACTATCTGCCAAAAGGCCAGTCAAGGCCAAGACTCCCCACTCCTTGAACTAAATGTGGAACAGACCCAGCCTGGCTATGAGGTACTCTTGTCTTCCTTAACACCACACACCTACTTAAATGCAAGGCTATCTTGTTTTGAGTAGTAGCTTACTGAGAAGTTGGATTTTAATATTTGCTATGATACCAGTTTTTCTTTAATATGATCTCAGGTTTTCTTTCCTTACTACCCATACCTGCCTTTCACCCAACCTTCCTGTCGCCCTGGTAATAATTTCTGTATAGAACATGCTAGCTAAAGTGGAGATGCATATCCAAGCCTCTCTACCCAGCCTGAGTATTAAGAACCTGACCTCCAAGCACAAAGCAAAACACCCGGCAGGCCTCTCATGGTGACACTAAGGATCTCCGTGGGGAGGGGGAGATTCTTTGTGTGTTCTGAGTCCAACTAAAGGAAGAAAGTCATTCACAAAGAGCTAAGAATGGACCAAGCTCTCTAGTCCAGCTGTCATTGCTACAAGACTTTCAAGTTGATGAGATGATCAA
The DNA here is from genome assembly GCF_903992535.2 of Arvicola amphibius. Lineage (NCBI taxonomy): Eukaryota > Metazoa > Chordata > Mammalia > Rodentia > Cricetidae > Arvicola > Arvicola amphibius. The sequence goes on from NC_052054.1 coordinate 104,224,158, forward strand.
AAAATATAGTCACCAATGACTGTTAGAAGATCCTACCCACACTTGGGCGGGTCTCACTTTCTACAGTTCTTCTGTGAGAAGCTCAGGCCCACGCTCTTATGATCTTGGGTTTTGTGTGTGTGTGTGTGTGTGTGTGTGTGTGTGTGTATGTGTGTGTTTCTAAACTAAGCACTTAATTTTCTCTTGACCTTTATGCTTACACCTAGATTAAAATGTCTTTTAAAAATATTTATTTTAGCCAGGAAGTGGTGATGCACGCCTTTAATCACAGCACTTGGGAGGCAGAGGCAGGTGGATCTCTATGAGTGTGAGGCCAGCCTGGTCTACAAAGTGAGTTCCAGGATAGCCAAAGCTGTTACATAGAGAAACCCTCTAGATAGATAGATAGATAGATAGATAGATAGATAGATAGATAGATAGATTCTTTTTTAATTTACTGTGTGTGCATGTGTATGTTTGTGTGTTTGGATGGAGGCAGGGGCACAGAGGCCAGAGGTATCAGATTTTGTGGAGCCAAGTTATAGGCATTTGTGAACCACCTAACACTTCGGTTCTCTCTAAGACAGTATGTGCTCTTAACTATGAAGCCATCTCCTCAATTCTAAAAATACCTTTATTAAACCCCAACTCTAATATACATACATATATATGTATATACATATACATACATACACACACACACACACACACATATATATATATGTGTGTGTGTGTGTGTGTATCCCTAGCCTGGGCTGATAGTTCAGTTATCTTCTGGGTAAAGAAAGAGCACCCCACTCCTGCCAACACATTCCAAGAATACACAGAGTCCCTGCTGCTCCCATGATGATATTTCTTCCTAGATTTCTCCCCTCTGAGTCCTTGTTTATGAAGCCTGATCTCTCAGCCTAAGAGATGGGCCCCAGAGGCAAAGTAAACACAGAGCTTAGATGGTCACTTGTTTTGTAGCCCTTGATGTGAGAAAAGGGGAAGAAAGCAAAGGCTGGGGGTCTGGTGGGGCACCCTAGTTCTCGCTTCAGAAGAGGAAGTTGACAAAGTGGGCTGGCCGCCCAGGAAGTGGAAAGGCAACCGCTACTTACTGTGTTTCCTCCGCGGCCACAGGCTTGACGTAATAATCACTTGAGTAGAGAACCACATTGGCTACTTGTTCCACTGCAAAGGGAAGACAGAAGGGAGGTGAACAGGGCAGCCTCTCGTGCCTTGCAGGAGACACATGGGACCGTTTGAATCCACTTCTGGCTTTCTCAGTCCCCAGCTTAAAGGCTGCAAATTTTCAAGGTCTGGTTTCAGGCCATCTCTGTACACCAGTGACCAAAACACCAGGCTCTTGGATGTGGCTCGGGGGAGTCCCTTCCTCTCCTGCAAGCCCATGATCTATACCGGGTGTCCTTATCCAAAGGCATGGTGTCTCTAGCATCCCCAAACTCACCATGTACTTGCCTACAAACCCAGCCCCTTTCCATCATCCTCCACCTTACAAAAGGAATACTGTCTTCCCAGTCCTTAAGTTTTCGAAAACCTGCCAGAAGCAAACACAACCCATGCACACTGTGATGCGGTGGACAGGGAGGATGGCTCTGCAACCTGACTGCTTAGGCTCAAATCTCTGTGGGGGAAATGCTCCTCTAAACCTCAGTTTCCCCACCAGGAAAAGGAGGATGATGATTTCACAGGACAGGTCTGAAGAGTAAAAGACAGGCTGGCACTGGGGAGCTGTCACTAAGCCTGATGTCATGAGTTCAATTCCTGGAATTCACACGATGGAAGGAGAGAACTGACTCACACAGGTTGTCCTCTGATCTCCATACATATATGCTGTGGCTCTATCTATCTATCTATCTACCTATCTATCTATCTATCTATCTATCTATCTATCTATCTATCTATCACACACACAGACACACACATATAAATATAAAACAAAGATAGGCTGGGAAGATGGCCTTGTGCTTTGTAAGCACAAAGATCTGCACTCAATCTCCAGTAGACACACACACCAGCACTTGGGAGGCAGACACAGGTGAATGAATCCCTAGGGCTTGCTGACCAGCTAGCCTAGCCTTCTTGGTGAGCTCTAGGCCAGTAAGAAGTCTTGTCCCAAAGTGTATGTGTGGAGGAGTGATAGCTGAGGACCCAAACTTGAGATTGAACCCTGGTCTCTACCTGCATATATATGCATGCACACACATGATGGTGTGTACCTGTAAACTACAGCATGCAGAAGGCAGAGGCAAGAGGGACTCTGCAAGCTTGAGGCTAGCCTAATCTACACAGTAGGACAGATAAGAAAGGCCTTGGCTCAGAAAACAACACAATAACCCTGCAGCTGAGACTGGTGGCTTATGCCTGAGAGACTTGGAAGGGCAAGGCTGAGGATCAGAGTTCAGTGACTCTCTCTGCTGCAACCTTAGCTATGCGAGACCCTGTTGCAACAATAAAAACAAAATCAATTTAAAAAATGTTTGTTGTTGTTTTGATTTTTCAAGACAGGGTTTCTCCATGTCGCTCTGACTGACTTTGGAACTTGCTCTGTAGACCACGCTGGCCTTGAATTCACAGAGATCAGCTTGTCTCTGCCTCCTGAGTCCTGGGATTAAAGGCATGCACCACCACTACCCAGCTGAAAGAAACCATTTAAAGTACCCATCACGTACCCAACTTATAAAAAGCTATTAACAACTTGTTTCAGAAAATTCAATAGTTTCTTTCAAGGTCATTAGTTTTGCTATTAATATTCAATAAACTTTGAGAGCTATTTTTATTTTGAAACAGGTTTTACTGTGTGCTGAAGGCAGGCCTAAAGCTCCCAATGTTGCCTCAGGCTCCCAAGTGCAAGCACTGCAAGCATGTTGCACCACACCTTGCTGAGAAATGATTTTAAATACAAGCATTCAATGATACATTATGAGTTTTGCTGCTGTTTCTGAAAGTTTGCCTCTGTTCTTTCAAAATTGAAATAATAACCCCAAACGGCATTATATTTAAATTTGCATAATTGGAGAGAGTCCCGTACATGCACTTGTCTAGCGGGTCAGGGGGCAACTTGCGGGAGGGTCAGTTCTCTCCTTCCACCCTGTGTCACCTTCCAGACATCAAACTGACATCAGGCTGGGAAACAGCACTTTTACCAGCTCATCCACTAGCCCCAGGACACATTCATTATTAAGAGGAGGGCTCTTCAGGGAAGTGATTCTGTCGTGGGGATGGTACACTCATGAACAGTATGGGTGGCCTTATAGAGGAGGTCCCAGGAGCTTGATGGAGGATGAGGTCCTCATCATGCCAATCTGACAGCACCTTGATCATGAACTTCCCAGCCTCCAGAACTATCAGAAATAACTGTTTGTTATTAGCTGGATATAGTGGCCTAGAGCTGCAAATGCCAGCACAGGGGCAAGAGGATTACAAGTTTGAGGCCTCCATCTCACTGTGTGTGAGCCACCTAATTTATAGTATTTTTTTTGCTACAGCAGCCTGAATGGACAGATAAACTCTACCATATAGACCAAGGTATTGGCATTACATACAATATGCTGGATAATTCAGTCCTACAGAGAACTAAACCAACATAAAACAAGGCTAAATTAATATTCATATTAGCAATAAAAACATAGAGTCTCTAATACACATGCACAGAATCTGAACTTCATCTTTGATGGACATTCAGGGAAAGAGGAACATGTCAGCCCTCTTTCTGCTGTTACAGCTGAATACCACAAACAAGACTACTTATAAACAATAGAGGTTTAAACCGCCCCTGGCTCTAGAACCTGGGAATCCCAAATGGTGCTAGCATCTGACAAGGGCCTTCCTGTTTGATTATAATAGCAGGGGACCTCAAATGGTGGGGGCAGGGCAGGTGTGCCAATTTAAGTCTCTTTACTTCTTACAAAGCCACTAATGTCATTCTAGGTTCTTCCTCATAACCTCATTTGACCCTAGTGACTTCCCACAGTCTAACTGCAAATATCATTAACGCATGAATGTGAGGACCAAGTTTCAAACATGTGAGCTTTCTGTGGGCACACAAACCAGCAGATAACTGGACCGTATAACCACCCATGGTTAGCATAGGACAAACCCTATTTGTGTGTGTGTGTGTGTGTGTGTGTGTGTACACTGAAGATTCAACCCAGGACCACCTTGCCTATACCCAGCAAGCATGCTATAAACTGAGTAATACCTAGCTTTTTAAAAAAACGTGACTTTATGTATGGCCTCTGCACGTAGTTGTGGCTATCCCAGAACTCCTGATCCTCTTGCTAGCTAAGTCCAGCTACGATGCCTATTTTAACATTGAAATTCCCTATCCTGTGTCCTGGGTGGCCTGAGATGGCTAACGACTCTGACATTGTAAATCTACCATATCGTGGCCATCAAATGTTTTAGCTGGAAGTTGACGTCTGAATTTATTCTTCCAGATCAATCCATTGTGTTTCATTGTTTGTTTTGCCCACAAGAGACCCACACATTTTGTTGTTGTTCTGCATTTTTGATGTTTTGAGACAAAATCTAGGGATGTCACCCAGACTGACCTCAAACTCATTATCCTTCTGCCTGAATCTCCTGGGTGCTGGGATTACAGGGGTGTGCCACGATGCTCTCACACTGGCACGTGGATGGGCTCTGGGTTGAGGAAATGATATAAAGGAGCAGTCGTGGGAGGCACCCCACTACAGTACACAACACAGTTGATGCTCACTAGATGGTCATTCCAGGTGGACAATATGCTTCACTATGCACTTCTATGTGGGACCTCTACTCAGTGCCTATAGGCCTGGGAAGGTAGGTGAGGAGCCGCTACTGTGGGTACCAGCTGAAATTCCAGGGTGACATACCAGGAGCCCACAAATTAGGCTCAGTGTTTTCAAATCTAATTCCTTGCTCGAGACACTTGCTCTATTTATCAACAAAAACTATCACTTGTCAAAAAAAGAAGAAGGGGGAAGGGGGACTAGAGACATGACTTGGTGGTTAAGAGCATGGGCTGTTCTTCTAGAGAACCCAAGTTCAAGTCCCAAAACTCACATGGCACCTAATGACCACCTGTCCCAGGGGATCTGATGCCCTCTTCTGGACTACACAGGCACTGCATGCACATGGTACAGATACACACAAAACACACACACACACACACACATTAAATAAAGAATTAAACAAACAAAACAAAACAAAAAGAGAAGCTTCTCCCTGGACTTCCCAAGTGAGACCTGGCTCAGAGGGGTGTCTCTGAGAAGGCATGATCATGGGAAGATGGGAAAGCCATACGTAAGAGAAAAAGTACCAAGACAAACGGCAGCCTAAGAGACCATGATGGTAAATGCAATGACTTCTTGTTTTGAGGTAGAGGCTCAAAATAGACATATCTAGGTATATCGCTCAGGCTGGCCTCAATGTAGACATTTAACCAAGGACAACCTTAAAACTTCCGATCTTTCTGTCTCTACCTCCTAAGTGCTGAAGTTTTAAGCAAGCACCACCTGGTTTATGGGGCACTGGGATTGAACCTACGGTTTCCTGCATGCTCTACCAACTGAATTGTGTCCAAGGCCTTAATGTGGTGACTTTCAAGGTCCTTCTCTTCCTAAGGTCCTACTGTCAATGATAACAGCAACAGTAGGCAGACCCAAGGACACAGGTGAGGCGGAAGGCTTATCAGAGTGGCCCCTAGGAAATAGCATGAGGCTGCAGAGCTGTAGAAGGTCCTACCTAATACTTTAATCTTCTTCACAGTCTTCTCTGTGTTGTTGGTCACTGTCACAGTCACAGGGATGGGCTCCCCATGGAAATAGATCTGAAAAGTGAGAGAGACATCAGAAGAGAAGAACGGAGAGCAGTGGGGTGGAATCTTGGGTCGGAAGGCTCTCTAGACCAAGCTTTTCTTAATCTCTTTCCAGTGAATAAGGCTGAACACTCCCACTATTAGAGAAGCTAAAATAGCAACATTTCCTCAAGAGAAGGGTATGGACACGTTCAACCCCATCTGCAGAAAGCCAGGGTAGTTGAGAGGCATGATGGCTAGCTCTAATTGCCAACTTGACACAACCTAGCATCACCTGGGAAGAGAGTCTTGTTGACATTGGGTTGGCCTGTAGGCATGTTTGTGGGGAGCCATATTGATTGTTAACTGATGTGGGCAGAGCCAGCCCCACTGTGGGCAGCACCATGTTCTAGGCAAGGGGTCCTGAACTGTAGTAAGAATGGAGGAATCAAGTTGAACGGAAGCAAGCCAGTGAACATGCACACATTTTTTTTTCTCTCTGTTCTTGACTGTGGATGTGATGCAACTAGCTCTTTGAGGTGCCTGTCTTGACGTCATTGTTTGGGGATGGGATGTGTGAAATGAAAAGGAGGTGCTGAGAAAGCTGACTGATGGAGCTTTACCTGGCAACACCCTGTGCTATCCAGCCCTGAGTGGGCACACCCACACATATGTACATACTACATGCGGTACTGGCTAACCTGTGCATTGCTGACCCTGGACCACAAGAGCCTTGGCCAGCAGTTCTTCACCTTCTACTACCATGATCCTCCTCACTGATGACATCACTCTTGACAGGGCTGCCCTGTGAGGTTTCTATGAGATCTGAATTTCCCAAGGAAGCGAGCAATTTAAAGTAGTACAGTGAGCAATGCCGCCTTAGAGACAGGAGTGGAAAATGGCCAGAGTGGATGGGAGGGGATGCATGCTTCCAATTTGCACAGCCCCCAGTCTATAGGGACAGCCAACACGTGCAAGGGTTAGCCATGGTGGCTCATGGTGACTAGCTCCAAAGTAACGGGAATAAAGTGGACACTTTGCAAACATCCATGTTATGCTATGGCAGAAAGAAGGTGACTTCTGATGCACCCACACAGTGAGAGGGCTGTGGTCTCAACCCCTGACCTGAATGCCCATGGGGATATGGATTACCTCTTTGCTGAGGGAAACTGAGAGGTGCAGGGGCTTGTCAGACATGAAGAACTGCCAGGAAGCCTCAGAACTGGGCTGGGGACCCATCTCAGGAGGGGCATGCTGCACTTTCCGGATCAGTAGCCGCACAGAGCTCCTGAGGAGAAAAGGATCCTGGTTGGTACCCTCCACTCTCCCAGTGCTTCAAACTGGCCTTCAAGAGGACATGGGAGAATGGGCGGGATGCTGTTCTCATCCCTCTTCCGTGATTCCAGGAGTTGAATGCTGAACCTGCAATCCCCTTCATCCTGTCAGACTCGGCCTAGCCTCTTCTCAGGAGAGCATGTATCATGGTTTCGGGTGATATGTGACCAGACTTTAGAGCACCGTGTAACTGGCACACTGTCATAAGCATCAAAAGCACAGAGCTGGGGTGCAGAGTGCTTGCCGAGTATGTACAATGTCACGGGTCAGATCCACAGCACAGAGCTCGGTACAGAGTGCTTGCCTAGTATGTACAATGTCACGGGTCAGATCCACAGCACAGAGCTCAGGTGCAGAATGCTTGCCCAGTATGTACAATGTTATGGGTCAGATCCACAACACAAAACACACAGCACTGTGAGATGTGGGTGCTGAGTATAAGAAGACTATGGAAAGAGATGGGATAGGAGGAGACTTAGGAGTGAAAGTGAATTATCAAATCAAAAGGAGACAGAAAGTTAGGTGGGAAGGTACTGGGAGGCAAGGAAGTGGAGGTGCGTATCACCAGAGTTCACTGCATATATGTACGAAATTCTCAAAAAAAAATTAAAAGAAAATGGAGCACCTGGTTGGTAGGAGGAATGTTTATTGGTGATAGAGATTCTGTTTGGGATGACACAAAAATTTTGAGTTAGATCCTAATGGTGTCAAAACACTGTGACTATACTTAGTGTTATGGGGTTATACGTACAAAAGTGGTTAGAATCATGAACTTCATGGTGTATGTATCTTATCATAAGTTTAAAAAATGTTTTAAGAAAGAAAAAAGAAATAGACATGGTATCTTATGCCTGGCGTTCCAATGTTTGGGAAGCTGAGGCACAAGGACCACCCTTGTGAGTTCTAGGCCAGTCTTGGCCACAGAGTGATACCATTTTAAAAGAAAAGAAAAACTAAAAAGAGGGAAAAAAGAAACTAAAGGGAGAGAATAAAAGAAATGACCTGGCAGGTGTCGGGGACCCATGAGTCCCTGAGGTTGCTAAGCCCACTGTCATTCTCTTTTATTCTCCCCACCCCGTATTATTATTAGTTACTGCCGCCGAGCCTTTTATAAATGGCAGATAGTTCAGTCTTTATCTGCCCTGACCTGGGGAGGCTCCGTGTCGCCAGCCACAGGAAGCCTGTGGGGAGAGTTCTGTCACACCAGGATGAAGTGGGGCTGTTTCGTGTCTCTACCACAATACCACCCAGCCCCTCCCAGTCCCACGAGAAGACTCTTACTTCTTGGGGATCTTGTCCTCATCACTATCTGCGGAGTCTGTGGCAAATGCTTTGACCTCAAAGTCGACTCCACAGCTCTGTGGGAGACAAGAGACAGGGAGTGGTTAGCACCTCCCTTCCCAGGAGTTAGCACAGAAGATCACACCCGCAGGCAGATGGAAAGCCCTGGCTTTTCACCTTAGCTGTGTCTTCCTTGGAATTGTCCCATAAAGACTAGTGGAGATGTATGAGTGAATCTAACATTGACATCAGATGGTGAGTGTCCTAGATAGGTTACAATTCCAGTGATAAAGCAAACATGACCAAAAAAATAAGTTGGGGAGGATGGGTTTACTTGGCTTAATGCTTCCACATGACTGTCCATCACTGAAGGAAGTCAAGACAGGAACTCACACAGGGCAGGAACCTGAAGGCGGGAACTGACGCAGAGGTCAAGGAGGGATGCTGCTCCTTGTGGCTTGCTCAGAAGCTTTCTCATAGAACCCAGGACCACCAGCCCAGGGATGGCACCATTTGCAGTGGGTTGAGCTCTTCCCTATCAGTCACTAATTAAGAAAATGCTCTACAAGCTTGCCAACAGTCTGATCTTATGGAGGCATTTCCTTAACCGAGGCTCCCTCCTCTTAGATAACTCTAGCTTGTGTCAAGTTGGCATAAAATTGTCTAGCACAAGGAGTAAGCAGGGGGCTGAGAGCTTGTCAACATGCCTCCTGAGACGCTCCTCTTGAGTCCCAGTAGGTCCTTGCCTCCCTCTACTTTGTCCACACCCTGACCCTGCACAATGCTGCGCACAGCAGTGGAGACAGATACAGATGTTCATGGCGCTGGGAGCAGTATCCCCTGAATGTCCTGGCAAGTTGCACTCTGACCTCAGTGACTCCCCCAAAGCTAATTCTGGCCAGATAGCAATGACTTACAATGGTTGATTTTTTTTTCTCTTCAAAATTAGGTAAGATGGTAAGATAACCTCATTTTCAAAATGAAAGAGAACTTCTAAGCTTATATGGATGGAGTGAATGCCATTTGCCTGTGATCTCCAGTTCTCAGTTCCCTATGGAGGCCTAGCACATTCTGGTTTCTGGCCAGAGAGAAAATCAGAGACAGCAAGATGTCTCTTATGTTTCAATGCTACAGGTCAATGGTGACCGCCGAGCCACAGACCTAAAGATTCTGAGACTAAGGGACACACAGTACCTCTTAACTGCGGGTTGTAAAGAAACAAGTGTCACTTCCATCAGCCAGGTAATGTGTAGGCAGCCTGCTTTACCACCCACCCATCCCACCATCCATCCCACTCTGTGCTGGTCCCTAACAAGCCACACATATCTATAGGCTTCCCTGGGCTCTGTGGATCCCCTAGGCTGAAGCATTCACTCTATAGCTGTGTAATACTGAATAATGACATAATATATATCACATACTTAAAATTTCTGCCTATATATTATATACTATTAACTATTATATAGTATTAAAGCATTATATTGTGTGACTATTATATAGCGTAAAGTATATTCATTATCATTTTATTACTATAATAACATAAAATAAACTACATAATATTTACAGGATTATGACATGTAATTTGTGGTACATAAAATGGCATGTATTATATTCAGTTATAATGTTATATGTATGTATTATATCTTTATATATGTATGTATCTAATAATCTCCTATGTGGCTGGGCAGTAGTGGCGCACACCTTTAATTCCAGCACTCAGGAGGCAAAGGCAGGTGGATCTCTGTGAGTTGGTCTACAAGAGCTAGTTCCAGAGCAGGCTCCAAAGCTACAGAGAAACCCTGTCTCAAAAAACCAAGCTAAAACAAAACAAAATAATCTCCTATGTGTCCCTCAAGCCTCCCAACTGCAACCAAGTCCCCAGCTTGAGGATACTGGAAGTTCCCAGCCCAGAAGCCTTCCAACCAAGTTATCACCTCTCCCCTCTAAGAATAGAGGGGATGGAAGGGGCTCTGGCTTACACAGGGTTGTAAAACTCCAGAAAGATCATCTAAGAATCAGGATTTGGAGCCTCTTTGAAAGAGCATGGATGGATCTGACGAGGCTTTGGTACGATGGCACTCAAATGTTTTAAAGGTAATATTTATAGTGTGACCAATAAAACAGGCACATATGTGTGAGGCCACTCTCAGGACCTGACATTCACCTTTGCGCCATGTGACCACTTCCGAGAGCATCCACTGCATTCCACTTAGTTCAATTCTGTCCTGTGCCATTCTGTCCCACCTGCTTTTGTTTTCACTCCGCTTCTGATCTACGAACCCCGAGTGAGCGATGATGTCACATTGAGGAACACTGCCCTCACACTTGTCATTGTCAATCACTGTCCACTGTCCTCCATACTCAGATACAGACCTGCCATCTGGTCCGTCTTGGAGCCCTGGCAACCCAGCACCCATCCCCTTCTCTCATTGTTCCTGCCTTTGTGCCTGGAGTCCCTGGTCCATCTTGGTAACACTCTGTTTTCCCTCCCTCTGCCTTCGCAGCACACGCTTGACCAGCCTCAGATCCACTCTTGACCCTCTGTACACCTGACTCAGAGCCTGCCGTTCAGGCTCCCCTGTCACTCTAGCTCAAACAAAGACCTGGCCTTCCTGTGCCTCCCACCCTGACCTCAGCTCCCACCCTTCATCCCTTCTTTCATTCAGCAGGAACAGCCACGAGTGACAGGGCCTCTCTCCCTGCAGAGTCTGGCGTTCCCCTCTTCTCAGTATAAAGATGGGGACTTTCAGTGTTACCGGTTGTCCCTCCCTCACACCAGCCTGAGGCTTTCCAGAGTGCCTGTGGCCAGCTAATATATCCTGCAGTTGTGTGCTTTTGTTGCCTGTGGCTTTTCATTAACATGTGAGACCCAGGAGGTTCTAATCTCTTATTCATAAGAATGATCATGGTTAATAATTGCTGGAGACAAGCGGTGGGGTCACGGAGAGTCTTCGCGCTGGGTCCTTTATCTTTGTGTGTATTTGAAACTTTCCATGATAAAAAGCTACTTGAAAGGTCTATTGAAAGCCTGGCGTGGTGACTCACGCCTATCATCCCAGCAATTGGAAGGTGGTGGCCAGTCTCCACGACATAAGACCCCGCCTCAAAAACAAACACTCAAAAGCCTATTGAAAGAGGATGAGCCTGTGGTGTTTCTTCTTTAACTCACCTTCCCTACGTCTTGTGGAGCCGGCTGCAACATCACTGAACAGGGCAGGTAGTCAGGAAACTGGAGAGACACAAATACAGACCATTTCACTCAGAGAGGTTATTCCACGTGCAGTGTAAAAACCATCATGCAAGTGACACAAGAAGACAGACCGGACCTCCAGGAGTGGATCCTACTCTCCTAACACCCAGGACACTGATCGATTTCCAGAAATCTCCAGCGTGCATGGAGACACACAAATGAGGTTGTACACAGGGCACGTGCTCACTGCAACCAAATGTGTCTCGTTATCTGGTTTGCTTACTTCACTAGTCCTTGTCCCATTCAGACATCTTTCTAACCATTTTTACATATCATGAACTACAATTTTTCTTCACAGTGCTTAGAGCTTCTACAGCACACACTTCATGTAGCCATTCCTCTTTGTTGGACATTTACATGGTGTGTAATTTTTTTTGTCATTATAAACAATACCACAAGCAGGGCAGTGGTGGTGCACACCTGTAATCCCAGCATTTAGGAGGCAGAGGCAGGCAGATCTCTGTGAGTTCAAGGCCAGCCTGGTCTACAAAGTGAGATCCAGTCAGAGCTGTTACACAGAGCAACCAGGTCTTGAAAAACCAAAATAAAAAATTGAAACAATACAACAATAAATAAACACTTTCAAACCCTTTAGTCCAGTTTTAGCCAATTAACGCTATGTGTCACATTGCTAGAAAGGGAACTATCAGATTAGAATCATATCTTTTTTGTTGGGGGGGAACACAGGGTCTTTCTCTATTTAGTCTATCCTGGCCTTGAATTTTTAATCTTCCTGCCTCTGCTTCCCTATTGTTGAGAGTCTCATTGTATGGCATTATTCATGGCTGAAAAACCGCATTTTTAAAAGAGGTTTGTTTTTGTTTTTTGGTTTTTGGTTTTTGTTTTGTTTTGTTTTGTTTTTTTTATTTTTCGAGACAGGGTTTCTCTGTAGCTTTGGAGCCTGTCCTGGAACTAGCTCTTGTAGACCAGGCTGGTCTCGAACTTACCGAGATCCACCTGCCTCTGCCTCCCAAGTACTGGGGTTAGAGGCGTGTACCACCACCGCCAGCTAAGACTTATTAATTTTTAAATGTTATATGTATGAGTGTTTTGCCTGCACATATATAAGTTCACTGCATGTGTGCCTGATGTTCATGGAGGTCAAAAGAACGTAATGGAACCTCTGAAACCGGAGTTATAGACAGGTTGAAGTTGCCATTCTGAGGCTGAACACCGACCCTTGGTCCTTTGTACAAAAAGCTAACCTCTGAGACATCTTCCCAGCTCTTGGCTGTTGCTTTTTTTTTTTTTTGTCTTTCTGTGCAGGGGACCAAATTCAAAAATCAAATTAGTGCATGCTAGACAAGTGCTCCAGCACCAAACTACACCTCTGGCACTTTAAGATCTCATCTCATTTATTAGCTGGGCATGTTGGCTCATGCTTTTAATCCCAGCATTTGGGAGGTAGAAGCAGGAGGATCTGAGTTTGAGGGCAGCCAGTTCTACACAGTAAGCTCCAGGACAGCCAGGAGAACCTGTCTCAAAAAAAAAAAAAAATAAATAAAAGAAATCACACTGCTAAAGTGTTTTGTTGTTGTTGTTGTTTTGTTTTGTTGTATTTTGGGGTTGGGGTTGAGATAGGGTTTCTCTGTGTACCCTGGATATCCTATGTAGAACTCACTGTGTAGTCCAGACTGGCCTCAAACTCAGCAATCCACCTGTCTCTGCCTTCCAAGTGCATATTAAAAATATGCACCACTATATCTGGCCTGAGTTTTTTGTATTTTTGAGACAGGGTCTCTCTATGTAGCTCTGGTTGACCTGGAACCCATTATGTAGACCAGGTTGGCCTTGAACTCACAGAGATCCTCCTGCCTCTGCTTCCTGAATGCTGGGATTAAAGGCACGTACTAAGATACCGCTAATAGTTTATGATATGCATTGACATGTCACCAAAAACGTTATGCCATATCAGGTTCTCAGCACAGGTGCATAGAAGCACCCAGGACTAAATAATGTTGTTTATTTGTTTTGATTTTCTTTTTTTTTGGGGGGGGGGCGTTCTTTCAAGACAGGGTTTCTCTGTATAGTCCTGGCAGTCCTGGAACATGCTCTGTAGACTAGGCTGACCTCAAACTCAGAGACCTGCCTGCCTCTACTTCCTGAAGGCTGGGATTAAAGGCATGAACCACCATGCCTGGCTAAATAATCTTTTTAAAAAGAATTTTACATTACAGCTGCAGTAACAGCATATCATAACATTTTACCATTTTAGCTAATTTCAATGTGTGTTTCACCCGGTGCCACAACAGTCACCACCATTGGTCCCCAGAGCCTTTTCCATCAACCCAAAGAGAAGCTCTCTCCATGGAGCCCAAAATCCCTGTCCTTCTCCCTGACATGCCAGTAGACCAGGTCTCCTGCTTTCTGTCTAAAATAATGGGGCTATGCCCATTGCTTCAAGGAAGTGGGACTATAGGATACCATTTTTTCCTTTTGTGTTTGGTTTCTCTTACGTGGCATCATGTTTTTGGGGTTCACTCATGGCCTGACTTGGACAGTGCTTCATGACTTTTAAGGCTGAACCCCAGCACTTTGGAGGAGTGTGTGTCACTAAGATAGTAACTGTGTAGGGGCTGGAGAGATGGTTCAGTGGTTAAGATAGTAACTGTACAAACAGAAAGGGCCACAGAAGCTTCCCCATCCCCAGCTCTTGCCAAGGACTTGGGTTTCCCTGGGTGGTGCATGGGCCTCAGGAGAGGGGAGGGGATAGAGTAAGGCCCTGATTCAATTCCCAGCACCATGTAAGGAAGCAGAGTTGGGGCAAAAGAGTAAATGATGGCTCTCTCGCCCTATCAAGACCTCCGGTCCCATAGGGGACTCTTGCTTGCTTAGAACTCCCTGGGGCCAGCTGGGGGTCACGGCTACCAGTTTCTTTTTATAGCTGAATGAGAGAAGACAGAACACATACTCATCTAATTAGGCGGTCAGATGAAGGAAAATATCCAAAGGGCAGGTTGAAATGGTGCCTTCAGAGGCAGGGAGGCTATTTTCAAAGACTTAAAAACAGACAATCACAGAGCATGCAATCTAGAATTTCTTTCAAGGGTGCAATTTACAGGCCCACAGATGTGAAATCCTCCCTCTGACCCCTTCTCTTTGCCCCATTCCCGTTGTGAGGTACTGGGGATGAAGGAGGCAGGCCAGGGGAGCAAGCAGGGTAAACAGAGCTCACCGTGAGCAGAAATGGGTAGGTGTTGTCTCCCAGTTTCTTGAGCAGGCTCTCCTGGAGTTGGGTAGGGGCACTCATGGCCCCAACAGGAGGGTATACCTGGACCCGAGAAAAGTACAGGTCCCTGCGGAAGGTCAGGCCAATCACGTCAATGTCCTCCTGGCCATAGCGGAAGGCGCAAGTCAGAGTGACATACACTGGAAAGAAGACGCGCACGGGTTAGACCTGGTCCATTGCACAGGCCAGACTACCTGAGCCACTCCCACTGGGCTGAGCCCGCAACAGAGCGACCACGCCTCTATGTCTGCCTCAGGGTTCCAGGCTTTGCTGCCTGGAAGGAGCTGGGGCTGGGAGAATAATACTTTGCAGCTGGCTAAGACATTTTGGGAGAAGTAGCCTGTTCCTAGGGTTAGTGTTCATTATCCTAGACAGGACCGTCACAGGATTGCAAGGCATCTCCCTGGCAACCACATTATTTTGCTAGGCTGGTAGAAATCTGGGGACAGGTCTGGCAAGATGAGCTAATGGAGTAAAGGTGTCCACTGCACAACCTGACAGCCCACGTCAATCTCCGGGACCCACACAGTGGCAGGAGGGAACCAACTCTCTCCAAGTTGTCCTCTGACTTCCACAGGTGCACCTTAGTGCTTGTGCGCCCACCACATACAGACAGACATACACAGAGACACACAGACATCCACACAATGCATAACGACAAATGTAGTAAATGTGCAGTCCACCTGTCCTTCCTGTTTCAGATCTCCCACCCTCCCTCTGCCTGGGCTACCAGCTTGGGTATCTGGAGTTGGATGTCTGAAATGGTGCTAACTTGCTTGTTTGGGTTAGAGAGAGCAGGATGTCTGGAGAGACAGACAGAGAAAACAGCAAAAGCAAAACAGACATGTGCCTGAGCCATATGGAGGCTGAGGGAACAGCCAAAGGTCTGGGCCAAGCAAGGAGACAAAACCAAACCTGAGAAGCTGCATTTATAGTCTCTGTGCATTGCTCGGAAGCATATGAAGCATTCTCAAAATTCTGTCTGATTAAAGACAGCCTGTGCCCAGTGTGTAAAAGTTCACCTGCAGTTGAAGACAGGAAGTGCACAGTTCTCCATAGCAAGGCTTATCAAAAGTGGTACCATGAGTCCTCTATCTTGGCCTGAGAATTCTTTCTGTGTCAGTTCTAAGGCCAGCTGCCCCTTAGCTGCTGACTCAGACAAACCACTAACTACCTTCCTTTGAGGTGAGCACTTGAGAGAGGTGTCCACAGCAGGCCTGGATTTCTGCTTGCACCTACTAAGCTGTGGTTTTCCCTGATAACTAAATCCCTGTGTGGTAAAGGGCAGGGACTGATTGGGTTCAAACCAGAGAGCTGCAGAGCACCTAGGCAGGTGAGGAAACAGAGGAGAACCATTTTCTGCCATTCCTGCTTCGCTCCCCTCACCCCCTAGTGCTGTTGCCAGCCCACACCTGACATATCCTAGTGGGTACATCCGAGGTTTAGAACAATGCCTTGTGGTTGCCAGTAGCAACCACTCCAAAGGCATATTTAGAATGGAACTGAGTCAGCGACATTATCATAAGCCTAGCTCGAATCTGTTCTAATTCAGTTTTCGCGACTGTCATTAGGAACAAATGGCTTGCTGCACACATCACAACTGCCAGAGATCTCAAGGGCACTGTCATACTGAGGCACAGAACTTCGCAAGGACACAGAAAAAAAAATTCTGAGTTTTAGTCCCCTGCCTCTCAACAGGCACGGCTTCCCACATGAAAGCCTACTACCCACAGCGACAACTTTTACTGACAGAAGGATGGGCAAGGAGGAGAAGCAAGGGGCTCAGCTCACCTTTCTTCCCTTTCACCAGCTCGGGATCCACCAACACAACACCATCTAGATCAAAAGAGAGAAAATCGAGTAAGATCAAGAAAATCAGACATCTGGCTTTAAAGCTGTATACAATATGGTGTCTTCTGTTTTTATTTTGGAGGTGGGAGGGTGAGGCAGGGTCTCATGTAGCTCTGGCTAGCCGTGGCTTTGCTATGTAGGTAGGTAGCTAAGGATGACCATAAACAAGTAATCCTTCTATCTCCAGGCCTGATCCACCAAACTGCCTTGCTTTCTATTATTTTAAAAAAAAAAAAAACAGTAATTTTTTATTTGTGGTTGGAGAGATGGTTCAGCGGCTATGAGCACTTGCTGCTCTTGCACAGGATCCGGGTTTGGTCCCCAGCACCCACACGGCAACACACAACTGTCTGTAGCTCCAGTTTCAGAGGAGCCAACACCTCGTCTATCCTCCAAGGGCCCCTGCATGTATATGGTGCATATACATACAGGCAGGCCCACACACTTACACATACAAGAATAAGAATAGTAATTTTTAAAATGTGGTTCTGGGGATCAAATTCAGATCGTGAGTCTTGGCAGCAAGCAACCTTACCCGCTGAGGGTGTGTTTATCCTCGGCGCTTAAAACTGCCAATTTTCTCCATAACTTCTTTCAACGTTTGCTAGACAGTGAAATGCTTATCAAGCCAGAGGAAGTTGCAAAGCCAGTACAGAGGGCTCCAGTATCCTTTATCTAGTTGCCTCCTGTGCTTACGGCTTATAAACCGTGTTAAATTAGGACACAGACGAGCGCACCATGGTTGTGTATGGTTCTGTGCTACAACAACCACCACAGTGTACATTTAGAATTGTCCTGGCACTGTAAAGGTCTCCTTTGGGCTCTCTCATGCCACCCATCCCTGCTTCCACCATCCTCGGTGGAAGTGGTAAGCACTGCAGAACTTTGTCATCTTGAGAATGTTGTATAAGTGAAACCATGAAGTCCACAGCCCTGTGAGATGGCCCTTGTCACCCAGCATAATGCTTTAGAGATCCGTAAGTTGTTGCAGGTTATCAATAGCTCACACGTCTTACATTTCTTCTTCTTTTCTTTTCTTTTTATGAGAAAAGGTCTCTCCTATACAGTCCAGGCTGACCTCAGATTCTCAATCCTTCCCCTTCAGCTTCCCCAGTGCTGGGATTACAGGTGTATGCCACAACAAACAGCTGCTTGGTTTTTTATGATTGAATAGTAGTTCATGGTATGGATATACCGTTGTGTGTGTGTGTCTGTAGACATAATTAGATAGATAGATAATAGATAGATAGATAGATAGATGATGATAGATGATAGATAGATAGATGATAGATAGATAGATAGATAGATAGATAGATAGATAGATAGATAGAGACAGACAGACAGACAGACAGACTATATATCCATAGTAGGGATATACCACAGTTTGTTTAACCTTACTCATCTACTGAAGAAAGACCTTCGTTCTTTTTACTTTGTAGCTGCTGTGGACAACCATGTCCAATCAAGGTTTTGTAGGCACAGTTTTCACTTCTCAATGAATACCCAGGAGTGCTATTGTTGGGTTTTAAGGTAAGTGTACATTTAGTTCTTGAAGAAACTGCCACCTGCTTTCCTGGTGGCTGCAGCACTACGCAATCCCACTAGCAGCCTACGTGTGCCAGATCCTCGGTATTCTCATTGTTATTGGCATTGCCACTGCCTGTTCTTTTGATAAAACAAACAAACAAAAAGGAAAAACTGAAATATATTGGTTTTATGTAAGGAAAACCACATATAGGAACAGTTTCTTTTTCTACACATAGTTTGATTCCTAGGTATTTCCTAGAGTCTAGGTGGCCCTGGAGATATAAGAAATGATTGGTCTAGCCACATGACAGCATCATGACAGTGGTTTTCGGGTACCTCTTCCCTCAGGCCCAAGCATTTAAAGTTTTAAGATTAGGACAAATCCTGTTGTCTCTGGCTCCAGCCCATTTACTTCAGACATCCTCTCTTGCTCACAGACTCCTTTGATTCTTTCTGTGTTTCCTTCCCATCGGTTTGGGGGTACAGTCTATCATGATGGGTAAAATACAGAGGCAGGAGCTTAAGGCAGTGGGCCACACTGCATGCAGAGTCAGGAAACAGAGATATGATTTTTTTTCCTTTAGTACTAAAGATTGAGCTCAATGTCTTGCACTAGGCAGGTGCTGAGCTACAAAACAGCCCTTAGTTTTTTTTTTTTTTTTTTTTTTTTTTTTTTATGTGAGGGGCCAGCAAGATGACTTAGTGGGTAAAGATGCTTGCTGCACACTCCTGGAAACCTGAGTTCAATTCGTGGAACCACACAAAGGTGCAAGAGAACTGACTATAAAAATTAACTCTCTGACCTCCACACATATGCGTTCCCCAAAAAGATATATAACTATAAAAATAGTTTCTGGTCAACCAGCAGCCACTTGATGACATTTTGATTTGTATCTCTTGGAGTAGATTATTGGTGAGGTTTTTTTTTAGAAATTCATTTTATATATGTTATGGGTGTTTACCTGTATGTATGTATGTATGTATGTATGTATGTATGTGTGTGTGTGTGTGTGTGTGTGTGTGTGTGTGTGTGGTGTATGTACGCATATCACCTACATGTACTGTGCACAGAAGCAAGAAGAGTAGAGAGGAGTAACAGATGGTTGTGAGCTGCCATGTAAGTGCTGGGAACTGAACTCTGGTCCTCTCTGCAAGAGCAGCCAGTGCTCTTAACCTCTGAGTCATCTCTCCAGCCTGACACCCATCTTTTTGTTTTTGTTTGTTTGTTTGATATAAGGTCTCTCTATGTAGCCCTGACTGTCCAGAAACTCATTATGTAGACCAGGCTGACTTCACCGAGATTCACCTGCCTTTTCCTCCTAAGTGCTGGGATTAAAGGCGTGTGCCATCATGTCTGGCTGGAAATCCCCTTTTTATTGTTTTGGTTTTTTTTTTTTTTCCTAATGAAAAACTAGTCATTGTCTGATGACTTAAAGGAAAACCAGCATTAAATTTTCCTCCAAATTCAACTTACCTACAGGCTCTACTTGGCTGACGTGGTCGACATAGTCTCTCTTCCCCAGGTAGATAGTCACCTTTGGGAAGAATGAAGGCATTCACTTAGAAGCCAACAACCCCAAAGCCTCCCCAGTTTCTTTCTTCCTCTTATTCAGTGCTGAGCATCAAACCTGGGGCCACACACAGGCAAGGCAAGCACTCCACCCTGGGGTGCACACACACAAGGCAAGGCAAGCACTCCACCCTGGGGTGCACACACACAAGGCAAGGCAAGCACTCCACCCTGGGGTGCACACACACAAGGCAAGGCAAACACTTCACCCTTGGGTGCACACACAAGGCAAGCACTCCACCCTGGGCTGCACACACAAGGCAAGCACTCCACCCTGGGGCTTCACTCTGGAGCTTCAGCCCTTTCCCTTAGTCTTCGATAGAGAAGTCAATTGCCTCCACGGCTGCTCTGTGACTTCCTTCTTTCCCAGCTGTGGGTGAAGATGGTTCATTTCAAGTGAAGGGTACTGTCTTCTAGCCCTATATCAGCTCCAAGCAATGATTCCCATCCATATGAATGGTGGGAACTCTTTCCACTCTGTTCTGCTCTTCCCATCAAGTCCAGGTCTGTAAGCAATCAAGTAAACCCGTACATTCGTAGAAGGTTATGCCTGTGGACACGGTCAGCTTTCTATTCCTAGCCGTGTGCCCAAAGGCCTTGTCTTCTTGTTCAGAGACTTTCTTGACGAGGCAAAGAAGCAGGAATTCCAGAGGAGCCTGAAATCCCATTGGGCAAGCTCTGCACAGGTAAACGGGCAACCCCACGCTGAGGAAGGAGGTGGTGAAGCTGAGTGGTGGGGATACCATCCATGCTCCTGGCAGCCAGTCTCCACCTGTTCTGTAGGAGAGCAGGGAGCTGCTTCCCTGCTGCCCACTGCTCAACCAGAAGACCACAGATGCCTTGAGGTGAGAATCTAGAACAGTGGTTCTCAACCTTCCTAACACTACGGCCCTTTAACAGAGTTCCTCATTTTGTGGTGACCCCCAACCACAAACTATTTTCGTTGCTACTTCATAACTGTAATTATGCTACTGTTATGAATTGTAATGCAAATATCTGTTTTCCAAGGGTCTTAGGCAACTCCTGCAAAAGAATTGTTCAACACCCCCCAAGGGGGTCTCAACCCACAGGTTGAGAACTGCTGATCTAGAGTGTTCTGTGCCCCTTTCAGCCTTCTCAGTATTTACTACAGCCTTTGTCCATAGAGAGATTCAATCAGAGGTTGCTAAGTACACCAGTTGACTAAAATCATGCATCCTGGCTAGCCCTCTGTTTCTTTCGGCATCGCAAGTACACATTTTTATTTCTGCAAACAACCCAAATGATTTTTGACATTGAATCATGTCTTATACTCTGTCCTCCACACTGTATCATTTGTCTCCAGGTGGGTGCAGTTGCAGGACTGACGTTGGAAGTTGTATCAAGTGAATGCCTCTAGATCCCTGTTAACAGAGAAGATCCCGCGAGAAACCTTGTGAATCTGTGCACAGTGTTTCTGCAGGCCTCAGCAGGCTGGGAAGGGTGGGAGCCTGGTATAGGATACAGGGACACACATCATAACATGTGCTGTAACTCTCTAGACCAGCGTTCCACTCGGAGGCTAACCCTGCTGACTCACCCAGTGAACTCTCTGGCCCCCTGCTTTTTGTGTAAGATGGACCCAGAAGCAGAGGGAGAGAAGAGGGGAGGTTAGTGTTTACTATGCCCTGCTCTCCTGCCTGGCCTATGGCTGGCATGGTCCTCTAAGCAGGGCACAGTTCCTGGCACGTGGCCCTGCTGGCTTCTGAGTTCTGAAACCTGCTGGATACCCAGCCCGTTCCTTCAGCCCAGGGAAGCACCTGAGCTCAGTGCTACGGGCCCAATCCAGACCGGATGGGCCGAAGTCGTAGTAGACTTTGAGTTTTATCCAGGGGCACAAACTCCCCTCCAAGCCACCCATTTCTGTTCTTACAGGAACCCTCCATGTAGGTACCTCCTAGTTCATAGATGTGCCTGCTCCCTCCCTCCTGTTGAATAGCACCCAGTTCCTTGACCAACAGGGCCCTTACCTCTGGGCTCCAGGCCCCTCTGCCCTCAACTTGGCCTTGGTTCATGGCAGCCCTGTTGAACCCATCTGTTCCTACTGCCTGCACAGCGAAGAAGGCCCTTCACCCACATCTCTAGTTGAGAAAGCCCCAGGCAGGCTTCAAGAGAACAATTTTGGCATTCCAAGTCCCTTGCCTCTCAGCATACCCTGTGTTATTTTGAGATAGTGTTTCTCGCTCCATAGCACAAGCTATCCTAGAACACACTGTGTAGCCCAGGCTAGCTTCAAACCTCCTGCCTCAGTCTCTCAAGTGCTGAAGTTAGGGGCACCTGTCACCATGCCTAACATCTTCCAGCCTATGGTGCCACATGAACATTCAAGAATTCAACCCCATCGCTGCATGTGCCCCATCTGGCTTCAGGGGTATGGAGGCCTCACCATACTGCTGGTCTGTGGGGACAAAACCTCTCCAGGTTGCTACCTTGAGGTTTGAGGTAAGTGGTGGGGAAGACGCAGGCATAGGGTATGGTCAGGAAGGAGAGGGGAAAGCTCCCCTTTGAAGAGGCGCTACCTGAGCAGACAGCACAGGTAGGAGGCCAGAGGATAGGCAGGAATGGCTTTCTGGGCAAAAGAGATGGAAAGATGCTGAAGTGAAGAGCGTGTTTCTGAAGTCAGCAACGGCCTCCTTTGTAGCCAGTAGCCACTGAGTGAGGATGAAGGCTAAATGAGGCAAGGTCTTTAGAACTCAGGCCCAAGGAGCCTGGGAAGATGCCCCGACACAGGGCACTCTAGACACTACGTTCAGTTCAAACTTGAAACAACTCTGGAAGATGAGATTAGCCCTGTCTTCTACAGACACTGAGCTCTGGGTCCTGCTGGCACCCTCCTAAGTCGAAGGAGGATTAGCAAGAGAAAGCCAGGCAGGCAGCTCTTTATGGTTGGGAAGAAAGAAGCTTAGAGTCTTTAGGAGGACGGAAGTGAGTAGATGGGGGAACATTTCTCTTCTCCCAAGCTTCGGCTGGAAGAGAGATCTGGAGATGGAGGCCTAGGGGGCTGTTGATAGCCAATATTAAAATGCAAGATATGACATGAAGACATTTTTTATTTTTGAGTCAGGGTCTAGCTATGTAGCCCTGTATGTATGTATGTATGTATGTATGTATGTATGTATGTATGTATGTATGTATGTATATATACTGTGTTTGTGGCTGGTGCCTGCAGAAGCCAGAAGAGGGCGTCTGATCCCCCTGGAGCCTGAGTTATGAATAGTTGTTATTTACCATGTGGGTGCTGGGAACTGAACCCAAGTCCTCTGCAAAAGCAACAAATGTTCTTAAGTGCCGAGCCATCTCTCCAGCCAGCCAGCCAGCTAGCCAGTCTGCATGCCTTCCTTTCTCTTTGACACGTTCCTTCTGTGTCACTCTTGCTGGCCTTGAACTTGGGATCCTTGTGAGTGTTAAAATCAGAAATGTGTGCTGCCACTTCCAGCTTGGGATGTTTCTTAATTGGTCTGATCTACTTCTGAACGTCTAATTCCTTTGGCTTGTGATTGACTTAGCATCGGCCCGTAACTCAGGCACAACCAATGAATACAAGGGGCAAGTCTTCTGGAGAGGCCCTGGGAAAGGTTTCCTGACCTTTAAGAGAAACCCTAAGAGTCACTCACCTCTCTGGGCTTCCTGCCTAAGGATCAACCGCCTCATGCTTCTGCCCCAGGCCAGCCCCACTATGTTGGACTGTGCCCTCAAACCATGAACCAAAATGAGCTGGGGTCCTCACCACCAGCCTGCGGCTAACACAGAAGAGAACATCACAGAGAAATGGCTGCCGAGGCCAGGCACCCCATGACTGGACACACAGGGCATACTGGGCCCTTGGGCCAGCAGAAGACTAAGCAGGGCCCGGCAGCATATGCCTGGAATTCTAGTTTCTCAGGAGGCTAAGGTTGGAGGGGTCCAAGTTCAAGGTCAGCCTGGGAAACTTGGTGAGATTCTGTCTCAAAATTGAAGTAAAATTAGAGCTGGGATCTATTTAGCTCAGTGGTGGGGTGCTGGCCTAGCACATATGAGGCCCTAAGTTCAATTCCCTGGTACCATAGGAGGACGGGAGGCAGGAAAGAAATAAACGTCTTGGTTCAAATGATGTCTGTTTAAAGGCCAGGTGCATTTCAAGGTGGTATGGCCATATACAATGGATGTCTGTTAGGTATTAGAAGGAAATGGTAAGTGACCAGGGAAACTAGCACAAAGCAGTTCCTTCTCTGTCAGAAGTATAGATGAAAAGGACTGAACAGACACCAGGGGATAAGCATTGGGGAATGAAAAGATGTAGGGTACCAAAGCGATGGCCACAAAGAGCCCAAGCGCTTGATGGAAACGATGACACTTCTAGCCAACAGAGGAGCAGGCAGGAGGAGGGAATGCGTGAAAAGCCCCATTCCTTGGTGAGGCACCAGAAGGGAACCAGCTAGGAGATCAAGGCAGAGCCGCACTGCCCATCAGGTAGCTGCTAGATACACCGGCCTTAGTGTGCTTTCAAACTGGCCTGTGCTGTATCATGCCACACATTTCCATATCTTAGCAAGGGAGCCTAACAAGGTTAGGAAGGGACAATGGGACCCAGAGATGGTGAGTTGCAGGATCCATCGGTGTCCCTTGGTCCTCTCTTACCGATCGCCCAGCCTATGGACACAGAGGATCCCTAGGCCTCAAGGTAGTTGGATGTTGATCATGGTTGTACCTGACAAGTGTCTGCTTCCTATCAATCTCACAATAATCTCCATTCTCCTCGGTGCCACTTACCGCCTTGTCCCTAGAGACCTTCTTGAAGATGACGTGGGACTTACTGGTCTTCACACTGGCCGCCATGTTGTCTGTCCCTTGGGATGTATGTCAGGTTGGAGGGCTGGGAAAGTACAGTGATCCCAAACATAAAATTAAGAACATTCTGGATGTAAAGCCTACTCCTGAGACTTCCTCCCTTGGATATGGCCCCCCACATGTGCTCCAGCATCCAAACTTGATCAAAGCAGCTGATTGGTTGGACTTCACTGTGGTGTGCATTTAAAAATTTTTATTTATTTTATTTTAATTTATGTGTATGTGTGCCACATGTGTACAGATGCCTGCAGAGACCAGAAGAGGGTGTCTGATCCCTCGGAGCTAGAGCTGTAACCCCCTAACCTGGGTGCCGGGAGCCAAACTCACATCTTCTGGAAGTCTGGAAGAGCAGCAAACACTCACAACCTCTGAGCCATTTCTCCAGTACCAGTACTTCCACCCTTGAAATTGGGTCTCACCACATAGCCCAGGGTTGGCCTGAAACTCACTCTGTAGATCAGGCTGGCCTCAAAATCATAGAGATCCATCTCCCTCTGCCTCCGGAGTGCTTGGATTAAAGGAGCGTGCCACCACGCCTGGCCCAGTGTATATCTTGGTAAGCCTCAAATATTTCAGTAAGCGTCACTAGCCAGATTCTAATGAAGCTTTGCTTTTTTGGATTAAATGTCGGTGTCATGTACTTGTTGGGTTACATCTGAAAGGCTGTCATGCCAGGTGTGGTGACTCCTACCTATCATCATTTCAGCACTCAAGAGACAGAGTTAGGTTGCAGAGAATCTGAGGCTAGCCTGGTCTAGCGAGTTCCAGGGCAGCCAGGGTTACATAGGAAAGACTCTGTCTCAAACAAAGAAAACTTTCTCATGATTAGACCCTTTCTTCTCTCTTCTTCTTCTCCCTCCTCCTCCTCTTGTCTCATTATGTGGGCCAGGTTGGCCTCAAACTGGCAATCCTGCTGCCTAGTGTTGGGATTATAGGAGTGGATCACCATACCTGGCTTTTCTGTGCCTTATGGTAAGCATACAGAAAATGTCTCCGAAACACGCCCCAACAGGACTGCTCCCCAAATACAGTTGTCAGGGGCGTATGAGAACCCCACAGTTCCAACATATTTGTTCCCTCTCCTCTGTCTGGGAGATAGTCAGGCCATCTCATGGTCTAGGATGAAATGCCCTCCAAGTTTCTTTTCTAAGCAAAGTTCTGTGGAAGCCAGAGGTAGCAACCCCCAGCATTTGCCTTGCAGAAGCATGTCTGTCCTCGTTGCTCCCTGGGTCCCCAGGTTTCTGAAGATGCTTGGGTTTGGCTCTCACTTACCTTGTGACTTGTCACCAGCTGGGATGGCCAGGGAGGTCAGGAGAGCGTCCCCGTGTTTCCGGATGGTGAGCAGTCAGCCTCTGCTCTGAGGCACCTGGTGAAGTTCCTCCAGGTGACCCCACAGGGCAAGGGTGAGGCCCCTGGCTGCCACGTGGGGGAATTTGTAGGGCTCTGTGGGGATGACCAGCACTGAGGTCTCAGTGTCTAAGAGCCAAATCAGATCTGAAGAGCAGGGAGGAGAGTGGATTAGTGAGGTAGCAGATTGGCTATTTCAGCAGTTCTCAGCATTAGCTTGGGAGCTCCAGTCTTCTAGAGGATCCCAAAGACGCACAAGCCATCCAGCTGGCCTGGGGAAGGCGCGGTGGGAGGAACAGCTAATTAAAAGCTATTTATTTTTTTAATCCTAAACCTCTTTGGGTTCTGGAAATAGACAGCTTATCCCTTTACTCCTCAACATCATCAGGAAGGGGGATGTTCGAGTGACAGACATGATTAAGCTCAGCAGGCATCAAGGCATTATGTGAAGGAAAAGGTCAAGGAGGAAGGTCGACCCAGGGCTGAGCTGCACGTGTCCCTCTTCTTCACTCCACATCAAGAGCCCTATTGGGGCCTCTGTCTTCCTCCATTTTTACATGTCTAGTATGGGTTCACACACCACCCGGGCTCCTCTGGGCACATCTGATGGGCATCCATCTCTACTTTCCAGACCCTTCTCCACACCCAGTACAGACTGTCTTAGCCCTGACCTATCAATTCCCCTGCTGGGGGTGGAGGGAGTTCCTGTCATTCTTGCATGTAGACATGTTTGAGCCCTCTACCTGGGTCCTTCCAAGTTTGACCAGATGTCATGTCCTCAAGGACATCCTCCCAGGCACCAGGACAGTTACCATTCTCCCTTACGAGTGGCTCCTCTTCCTTATTAGACTCCGACCTGTAAGGCAGAATGCCCATGACTTTGCGTTTCCCTCACTTTGAGTATGGATGTGTGAATCTATACTCCCCCAAACCCTCAGGGAATAAAAATCTGGAAAGCTACGGACACTACCTCATCTATATAATGGGTTTCACTCTAGAAATAAAACAGTAGCAACAGAAGGCTTATTGTGATACCGGAGTGTCGGTATCTGTCCCCCAGTCCAGTGGCTTTCAATCCCTCCTGGATAGCACCTGCCTTATTTCTCAGTACTCTGCCCACCAGCCACTGTCTGATCTGCTGGCCTCCCTTGATTTCTGTCAACCTGTCTTTTCCCTTCCAATTTCTTGTTGCTGCTGCTGCTCCTCCTCAGCCCCCAGCACACACAACCAAAGGCATACTTGAGACTCCCTACACTGAGCAAGTCAAGTTCCTGGACTGCAGCAGTGACAGTCATGAGTCAGTGAAGTAGTTACCATGGTGATGGATTTGATGATAGGATTTTCACATATCTGTCACTCTGCTTCATTTTATTTTATACCCTGTCTCCTATAAGCTCTCCTTTGTTTAGTTTTAACTTAAAACTCACAGATGCTTTAATTTCCAAGTGAAAAACCTTATAGTTATTTGTATTATTTGAGATAGGG
Source organism: Arvicola amphibius (assembly GCF_903992535.2). Classification (NCBI taxonomy): domain Eukaryota; kingdom Metazoa; phylum Chordata; class Mammalia; order Rodentia; family Cricetidae; genus Arvicola; species Arvicola amphibius. The sequence goes on from NC_052054.1 coordinate 104,251,639, forward strand.
TCATGTTTACGTCCCTTGGGTTGGCTTACAATTCATACTCCTTCTATCTCAGACGCCTGAGTCCATTTTTTTTTCTTATTTTGAGACAGGTCTCACTATCTCACTCTGGCCAGTCTAGAACTCTCATAAGATCGGCATAGCCTTGAACTCAGAGTCTAGCTGCCTCTGGCTCCTGGGTGCTGGAGTTACAGGTGAGCACCACCACACCTGGTACAAGTTTTCAGAGATGAATTTTTACTTTGTTAAATGTGTCTTGTCTGCAAATATGCACATCATGTACTTGCCTGGTGCTTGCCAAGACCCAAGGAGGGTGCCCAGTCCCCTAGGATTGTAATTACAGATGGTTGTGAACCTCCACGTGGGTCCTGGGAACTGAACCCAGGTCCTTTCCATGAGCTAACTACTAAGCCATGTCTCCAGCCCCAACATTGTCATTTAAAAAATATTTCTTTTATGTGTATGTGTGTGCTGTGATGTATGTCTGTGTATCACATGTACTTGTGGAGGACAGAAAAGGGCACAGGATCCCTTAGAGCCAGAGTTACAGTTGTGAGCCTCCATGTGGATGCTGGGAATCAAACCCAGAACCTTTGCAAAAGCAGTCAGTGTTCCTAATTACTGAGTTATCTCTTTAGTTTGTCCCGACATTTTTGTTTCGTTTTGTTTTTCAAGACAGAGTTTCTCTCTGTAGCTTTGAAGTCTGTCCTGGAACTCACTCTGTAGACCAGGCTGGCCTTGAACTCACAGATCTGCCTACTTCTGCCTCCCAAGTGCTGGGATTAAAGGCATGCACCACCACTGCCTGGTTGGTCCGACATTTTTTTTAAACATCGAATGCCAGCTAACAAGTGTAAAAGGAATGATAAAAGAAAACATTATCCAACAAAATGCAATTGTAAATCCTAGTTTTTTCCTCCCCTGGCCTGGAATTCATGGCAATCCTCCTGTTCCACCCTCCCGAGTATTGGGATCATAGGTGTGTGCCACCAACCCTGACTAGTTTCTGCAGCTGGGACACGGCAGGCCCTGGAGAGATTGCTCCTGGAGAGATTGTACTGTAGAGCAGTACAAATCCTGGCTTCCTAGTGCTTCTAACCCAGAACATATTCCTAACCCCACCCTTCGGCTTCATATTTTCTGACATAGGGTCTCTCATCTAATTCGGGCTGTCCTTGAACTCCTGATCCTGCTATCTTACCTGGAGGGCTAGCAGTATAATCCTATACCTTCATGCTTCCCTCAGACCCTAACTGTAGGCCCATATTTCTATATGGTATGGCAGCCATAGGCCCCACCTGAGGTGGTCACGTAGCCTTCCAGACAGGCTGTCGCTGCCCTAACAAAGGGTCAGGCTGTTGCTTTGCTTTTTCTTTGTAGGAGGACGCCTGCTAGAGATGCCGATTCAAACCTACGTGCCAGCTAGCATACAGAGCACACAGGTAGTTGTGGAAGTGACTAAAAGCCATTCACCTGGTTACCTAGGAAACAGAATGCTAATATACTTTCCTCTCAGTTAAGTTTTGGTATAAAGACTGTTTGGAGAATAAAATTAGAGGAATTCTTCAGGATGTCTTTATTCCTGTGCCTCCATGCCAGTCCAGAGAGGTTGGGGTCTCATCAAGAGAAAATAATTTAGGGTCCTGGATAGCACTAAACCCTGACACCTAACCCTTTTATCAAGGATGTTATATTTCAGGCCCTGATCTGCCCTAATCACAGCTAGAGACATCTCCTATTCTCCAGATCCTACATGGCTGGTCTTCCTATTGTTTCCATGGAAACGGCAAAAAGATTATTGCCATGGTTTCCTCTTACTCCCTGGTCAACCTTAGCATTCCCCAGTGTGGTTCTGCGTAGTGTGGCATGCAAGTGACAAATTTCTTTATGGTAGAGTTACATCCTCATCTTTTGGCTTCCCCATACCTGAATGATAGTAAACCTTACATCTTGAAACTCTAGGACTAGTCATTGGTCTTTAAGCAATCGGGTGATGTGGGGAATGAAGTCCCTTTAGTACAAGGTGATGTATATGGATCTCTGTTCCAACTGCATGTGAGGTATCACCTTGGATTAGCCTGAATCCATGAAGTCTTTAGATCCTACTTATGACCAAAAGAGGGACGTGTTCAATTAAAATGCAGTTAAGGGCTCAACATCCATGGGTAATGTGTGACCCCGGACTGGATACTCAACTGGGCAAGTGGGGTGCACAGACATTTTGGATGAATTGGGGAAATGTGAAAATGGTTGAGATGAGAATTGCTAGAATAGAGGCCGGCATGTATCTCAGTGGGTTGAGGTGTTTGCTATGCAAACCTGATGATGACCTGGATTCAATCCCTGGATCCCATGGGGCAGGGGGAGAATCTGCTCCCCAAAGCTGCATGAGTGCTTTGGCACATGCAGGAGGACAAGTACGAACCCTTATTAGAAACCAAAAACGGGGGCTAGAGAGATGGCTCAGGAGTTAAGAGCATTGACTGCTCTTGCCGAGGACTTGAGCTCAGTTCTGAGTACCTACTTGGGGGCTCACAGTCCCCTCTAACTCATTTCAGGGGACCTGCCATTTTCTTCTGATCTCTACCAGCACCAGGCATGGACATGGTACACATCTACACATACCTGTGCACAAAACATTCAGACACATAAAATAAATAAATAAGCATTAACATAGGTTATAAGTCAGGCATGGTGACACATACATTTATTCCCACTGCTCATAAAGCAAAGGCAGGCAGATTTCTGAGATAGCCCGGTCTACATAGTGAGTTCCAAGCCAGCCAGGGCTACATAGTAAGAGCCTGTCCCAAAAGCAAAACCAACAACAACAACAACAAAAATAGGCTATAAGTCCAGGAGACTCTCTATTTTTTTTAGTTTATTTTTATTTTATGTGCATTGGTGTTTTGACTGCATATATGTCTGTGTGAGGGTGTCAGATCTTGGAGTTACCGACAGTTGTGAACTGCCATGTGGGTGCTGAGAATTGAACCCAGGTTCTCTGAAAGAGCAGCCAGTGCTCTTAACCACTGGGCCACCTGCAGCCCCTCAGGACATTCTCTTAATTTCTCCCTTTAAAATATAAAAATACATACATACATGCAGGCAAAACACTCATACAACAAAAGTTTTGAAAAATCTAATTTTTTTTCAAATACAAAACAAAGAAGTGGATTTGGGGAGGGGCATGGAAGAGGTAGGTGAAGGGAATGGGAGGAGAGGAGGGAGGGGAAACTTTGGTCAGGATGTAAAATAAATGAATAGATTTAATTAATAAATAATAATAATAATAAAAATGCCAGGCATGATGATGCATGTCTGTAACTCTAGCACTTGAGAGGCTGATGGATCTCCACAAGTTCAAAGTCAGTGTGACCTACTCAGTGAGACACTAACCTCCCCTCACATAACTTCACTCCAAAGCTAGAGCCAGCAAGATGATTCAGTGGGCATACACTTGCCACAAAATCTTAATGACATGAGTTCAAACCCCAGAACCCACATGGAAACGGGAGGAGATAGCTGACGCCAAAGTTGTCCTCTGACTTCCACACAAGCTGTCACGTGTGCATACCCATGTACACACACCATGTATATACACAGTAATGGATAATTAAAGCTAAAAATACAAAAATCAAAAAGCTTCACAAACTCAAAGGAAAGAAAAGTGGCCAGGAGTCTTGGGCCCTGCCTGACTGCATGTTGTTTGCTCATGGAATCCTGTATCCTCCCATTGCTTCATGGGTAGCAGGCCACAAGAGGGGTATAGATGAGCACATCTTAGTGTGTGTGTGTTCACTGGGGATCCAGCCGGAAGCCTTGGATCCATACACACTAGAGAAACCTCTACACACTTCTATGTAGAAATGTCTTTTTGTTTTTAATATGGTGAAAAAAAAAGTATTTCGAATAAGCCAGGTAGACTCAGCTTAGATGATTCCAGTTTGGCTGGCAACAACCAGTGTCATAATCAGGAGCTAACTGAACACGTCTTCTCCTCATCAAGCCTTAGTAGGGTGTACACCTGGGTCACATGCCATAGTTTCGTCAGCCTGTTTGATCTGGTGTTCATTGACCTTGACATCCACATGAACACATGCGTGTTGTTCTCTTCTATTTTCTTCATGGTTGACTTGGTGGTCAGGGGGCAATTCGTTGATGGCATAGTGGTCAAGCTTGTTTTTTTCCTGGGTAAGCTTTTGGAGGATATTTGGACTGTCTCTGGAGCCACAGGGTCTTGGGTCACCACAAGGTAGGGAACATGCAGATCTTTTTGAGACTGTGGGCACCTTTCAGCATTGTCTTCTTGCCTTTCAAGACCTTCATTTTGGCTTTAGGAGGGGCAGGAGCTTCCTTCTTCGCTTTCGGCACTATCTTGGTTTGGAAATGTCTATTCTAACATCTGGTCTGTGATTTTTCTCTTCTTGATAGAGAAATAAGTAACAGAAAGGGCATTCTTGTTCCTAAAAACCAAGTATTCCAGACACAGGACTCTCTTATTCTGATTTCGAGGTTCTCCACATTTCAGGTGACTCCTCTTCCCGTCTTTACAGGACAGGCTTTAGAACCAGCGTGACTTGTCTACCCTCGGTGTAATGCCTAGTGACACTAGCACCCACTTCTGTCAAGCCTTACACAGACTGCCCAGCCCTGGGCAAAGGCAGATCTGCCTTTCTCTAGCTGTGCATTCTAGAACTGCACTGTGAAACTGCGGAGTCCAGGGAACAGTGGGAAGCAGCACAATAAACCCTAACCCAGTGGGCAAGACCAGCGACGCCTGCTGTGTGTGCATGCATGACCTAGCCCATAAACGTTTCTGAAGATGGTTCCTGAGCAAAAGGACAGAAACAAGCGGAGTGTGGTGGCGCTCAGGGATAAGTCCTTGCTTATAGGACTTGCTTATATGACTCCAAGGCGGGCTATGATGCCTCATGTTATTAATCCCAGCATGCTGGAGGCTGACGCAGGAGGATCTTAAATTCAAGGACAATCTGGGATACACAGGAGAAAAAGAAAAAAGTGAGGGGAAGTACTAGAAAGGCTCAAAGTTAAAGCACTTGCTACTCTATCAGAGAAACTATCCACACTGATGTCTCATAAGCAACTCCAATTCCAGGGGCTCTAATACCCTTCACAGGTGTACACACGCACACCTTTGCTCACAACTACTTTTAACTCCAGCTTCAGGGTATCTAGCACCCTCCATAGGTGTACACACACACAGACACAAACACAGCTAGCCCTTTGAACCTTCCCTCTGGATTTCTTCTTAAAGTTGACTAGCCTGACTTCCCAGTCCAGGAAATCCTGTTCATATAGGACACCGTTTTCTGGAGTCACCCACAGGGAGATGACGCTCCAAGCCTTGTGTTTCAACTCCAAACACTGAGGGCAGTAAGGACTCATGGGGGAGGGGTAGCGCTATGGGGACAGTCAGCCAAGAGGCTTATGGACTTTGCAGTTAGCTTGCTGTCCTAAGGGCACTCGCTGGAGGAAAACAGGTACTGTGCTAATCATCAGACGCAAGTGAAAATGGCATGTCCTCATTGCCAAGGTTTATGGAACGAACACCATGACGTCAGAAGTTGCTGCCATTTCTGAAGTGTCAGGGGACAGGAGTGCTTAAAGGCCATCACCTGGGGCTGAGTGATGGGTCAGTGGTTAAGAGCACACAGGCCACACAGAGGTTCACAGCTGTAACTCTAGTTCCAGGGATCTGACACCCTTTTCTAGCCTTCAGAGGTACCAGGCATTTAAGTGCTGTACAGACATGCACGTAGGCAAAACACTCAAACACATAAAATAAAATACTGAAGAAAATTTAAAGGTCAGGCGGTGGTGGTGCATGCCTTTACTCCCAACACTTGGGAGGCAGAGGCAGGCGATCTCTGTGAGTTTTAGACCAGCCTGGTCTACATAGCTAGTTCCAGAACAGTCAGGGCTGTTACACAGAGAAAATGTCTCAAAACACAAAAACAGAGTAAAGAATTTAAGCTATCACTCCAACTCCTACATTAGCAAATTCTCTATAGAACAGAGGGCTAGCTAATAGTATTTAAGCCTAATTGTAGTTCACAAACTCTCAAGGAAATAAGACTTTGCAAACAAAAACAAGCCCTTGGTCCACATCCCAGCCCTTATTTGGATCCTGTGCAACATTACTAAGTTGTTGAATGTCTCCAAGGTTGGGAAATCACTAATACTCATTTTTGATCTCATCATGCAGTCTGGAGTAGTCTTGAACTCTGGAATCTCCTGCCTCAACCTTCCAAATGCTAGGCTTACAGGCACGCGACACTACAACTTAGTTGTGGGAGGGCTGTTGGTGTGAAACTGGTGTTCCTTCTACTTCTCCCCATTGCTTCAAGTTAATCTTTCTCCCACAGGCAAGTTTCTCTGTGATGAGCATAAGGCTGCTTACTTCCCAAGGGAGCTGGAATCCCTTCACCACTCTGGGATCCAATGTTACTGATGCCCCAGGTTTGTGCAGCGGGACGTGGGTAGCTCCAGATGGGAATCCTGGGTTCCATGTAGAATGTGTAGTCAAGTCCCTTGAAAAAATGATCAGTATAGGGTTAGACAGGACTCCATCAGCTTTCCTGGAGGGTGATATATGCCTGGGTGCTTCCTTAGGCTCTGCACCGCCCACTGAACCCCAGCGACAATGGGGTCTTCAGAACAGTGAAACCACTTCTAAAGATCTGTGCCCTTCCCCCACTCATGGAGTCCAGGGCCTGTGAACTTGACATCTGTGCAAACTTTTCATGTTATTTGTACATGCTTTCCTAGCCGGACCACCAACTGGTGTGCTCTTCCTGGGAGGACCTCCTCTCTCACTCCCAGCCTAACTCAGTTGCCTAGGGCTGTGTAGGGTTGAGGCCTCGTGAGCTTTTGCTCCTGTTACCTGGTGTTTGCTGGTGTTCTTTTGCTCCACACATCTGGGTGGTCCTGTTGGTGAGAGTTTATGGGTATAGCTTCTGATGTTACTATCTCGCAGCAAGCTCCTCTGGTTGCCCCTCTTCAGCAACACTCCCTGAGCTTTAGGCGTGGGATGTGTTTTCTAGAGATATCCACTGGGGCTGGACCCACAACTCTGTGTTTTGACTAGTTGTGGTTTTCTGCAGTGGTCTCCACTCAAGAAGAAAGTGTCCATTTTTCTTTGGATTGATCTGTTAGAGATCTTATTTATTATGTATGCAGTGTTCTGGCTGCCTGTGTGCCAACATGCTAGAAGAGGGCACCAGGTCTCATTACAGATGGTTGTGAGCCACCATGTGGTTACTGGGAATTGAACTCAGGACCTCTGGAAGGAGAGTCAGTGCTCTTAACCTCTGAGCCATCTCTCCAGCCCTACTTAGAGATCTTATCTTGAAAGACAACCAGCGCCTTTGTTGGTTAGCGTTATGTGTTGGTTGACTGTACAGTGTAAATCTATACAGTATCACAAAACTGTTCACTTTAAAACAGTGTGAAGTCTGAGCAGCAGTTTGTTGCAGTGCAGCGGCCAGCAGATCAGCGTGGCCTTTCGCTGGCACGCATACCCAAGTGCTTCTATAGAAACCTACTCAAGTTTGGGGGTCCTTCATTTCATGTGAGATTTAAGATGATGGATGAAAATTGGGATCTACTGTGTGACATTTACTGAAATAGGATACAGATGACATCATAGCTGACTCATTTTGCATGCCCCTCCCCCGATGGACCCAGAGTGGCAGTGGTCAGAACTCAGCTGTGAAATTTCCTCCCAGTTCTAAAATAAAATCAAATATACTCAGATGACTAAATCTGAGAACTAAACTCATTCTATTACTCCTCGGGACACCTGATGGAAACTGAAATGGTGGTTAAAGAAAGCAGAAGTAAAAAGTCTGGCATGTGAATGCTACTCAAATCTGTTCCACACAGGCTGAAATGTAAACTTCATGCTTCAAAATGCGAGACTGACCAAACCCCAGCTAGGCGAACAGACGCGAAGACACATGGTTGTTCTGTGCGCCTTGAATCATGGCAATCTTGTTTCCCGGGGAAACAATCCTTGGGAACTGGGCTGCCCTGGTCCTCTCCTTCATGCATTTACTACAATGTCCACAAAATCTTGTTCCCCAGTGTCTGGGATGTATGCTATAAAGCAGGAAAAGGTATCAGAAATGGTGGCACACCCCCTTTTAATCCCAGCACTCCAGAGGTAGGAGGATCTCTGTGAGTTCCAGGCCAGTCATGGCTACATGGTAAGACCCTATGGGGTGTGTGTGTGTGAGCAGTGTACCCAGAGTGTACTGTAAAATCAAGCCTCTAACCTGATTTGTAAATACTGCAATGGGAAATGACCTGGTGAATATAAAGCTGCTAGTTAAAAATATCCTCAAGTAACATTATACAGACTGAACAGGTCATAGGAGGAAGTCAGTCTGTTCTCTCCGGAGGCTGCATGAGAAACACCTGAAAACAAAACCACATCATGTAAAGACTACAAGCCCACACTGGTGCAAGGACTCCACCTGCAGGCAGAGAAAGGAGCAGACCTCGGGTGAACAAGACACTCTACTGCTCAGAGCTGGCAGTAAAAAGGGACCAGAGATCCTGGGGAGGGAGTGAATGAAGTCAAGAGCAGTTCCGCTTCAAGTTCAAAGCCAGGGTGACTTGAAGTGACTGTGATGCTCATGTGAGGCTCGCTCTCCCTTTCAAGGACAGCTGATGTCTGGCTGAACCCCGCCCCCAAGACTGGTGAACAGTCAAGCACAATTTCTGTGCCCCCAACTTATACCTCTCCAGTGGAGGCAGGATGCCAGTCCACAGCAACACCCAGGCTACACACAAACCAAGTCCTTACCTCCAAAAGGACTAAGTATCAAAAAATCAGTTCCTTTTCCCCTTCTTAAGGAAATAAAAGAAACAAAAACAAACAAGATGCAAGGAGTTTGAAAAGTATATAACACAATTTTTATCTTTATTTACAATCAAGTTCTGTTGGGACACATAATTAAATAAATAGAAGATGTGCCCTGGCCAGCGAACTTCAACTTCCATCAGCACAAGCTCTCTGGCAGCAAACCAAGGGGTAAGCCGCAGGCAGGGAAGATGTCTGAGAAAGACTGTGTGTCCCTCTTTCCTAGCTCTAGCACCCCTCCTGTCCAGAGAACCAGTGTGGAGGCCAGAAATAAAGTGCAAAGTAAATGTGACAAACACACGGTGCTTCAGCCACACAGACACAGAGCTCAGACCGTGTGCACAGGTGAGCAACAGACACAATGCTTTCCTAGTCTTCATCGTAGCCAGTTCCTACATTGGCTTCTTGTACCGAACACTAAGGCCACTGCAGGCACAGGCAGTGGCTGAACTCACCACTTCAGACTTCAGCAAAAACGCGCAGGTGAGCACTCAGCCACCCTCTGCTGCGAATCCACCTGACAGGGAAAGGTTGGCACAAGTCCTTTCCATTCCGTGCGCTCACACTCTCTCTGACACAAACATACACACAAAACTACATGGAAATGTTGGCAGGAAGGGAGCCAGGCATTCTGAAGGCCAGCCGAGATGTAGGGCTTCACCACCAGCCCTGCAAAGGAACAGCTCCATCTATCCTTTGTCACAAGAGGACAGGCCCTGCATTTGGTTTCCACTGACCCAATGCCTTCAGTGAGTCCCCTGGGTAAGCGACCCCAGAAAAGGGGTGTGCATCAGGCCACAACAGACTTTGGAAAGACAGGAAAAGAACAGGGGACCCAATGCCCAGTGTGTGTGGCTGTCCTTGGCACTGTGTCCAGTGGAGAGACCCAGCAGGGACCCTGTGCTCCCCATGAGGTATGGAAGGTCAGAGTTAGTAGTGTTTCCCACCCAAACGCAGACGAGAATCCGAGCCTCTGCCAGGTACTTGCAGAGTCAGTGTGGTTCAGTGTTGGTTCTTCTAGGCCACTTGAGACCTTAAGTCAAAGTTCTCAGGAAAGCCACGGCACCACATGGTTCCAGCTCTTCTCTGGATACTGTGGGGGTTCCGTGCTGCTCCTGAGGGGGTGCATCAAGGTTGTGCCCACAACACAGCTTTGCTTCCTTTGTCCACGCTGACAACATGCAAACCCGAGGGGGCCCAGGCCACTGCATTTATGGAGGAGCTTTAAGGATGGAGCAGAAGAGATTTTGGTCAGCCAGATACCAGGCCCAGGCATGCGAGGAATACAGGCACACCCACCCACAGCAGGAACTTATGCTAAGAAAGCTGCACTATTCCAGCATGCAGCACTGGACTAGAAAGATGTCTCCTTCAGCAACCAGGCCTTATCTGGCTCACCCCAAGAACAGCACTGACAGAAGCAGGGAGACAACAAACTACAAAGCTGCAGACCCTGCAAGGTCATCAGCAGGGGCCACCAACCCACAGGAATGTGGGGCCCATGTTCTAGCTGGCAGGTAGCTTTGGGCACAGAATAAGGAACAAGAAGCCCAGGAGCCACTAATCTGGTAGAAGGTAAGGGAGGATGTAAAAATCTGTTTGGAACCTGTGGAATTACTGACAAACGTTAGAGTCAAGAAGAAAGGGAGAAGGGATGGAGTAGGAAAGGATGAAGTAAGGAGCTACTCTGACCCTTTCCCCAGTGGCCACCAATCAATGATTCCACATGCTGCATCTTAGTCACTGTGGTCTGCTATACTGTTGAGCGGTAAAGCCTGGCCCCACTAACCTTGGTCAGCCAGCCCTGCAAATGAGAGCGAACTGCCCTCAAGAATCAAGAAGCTCACTGAGGTTCACACCCAACCGAATACTCATAACCCCAGGGATGAAATCACGGCTCTGCTTGAGATGTGGGTCCGAGTACACGCACTCATGGGGTTCATCTTACCTGTGCTGTTTTGAAAGAACCTTCTCCACTTTCCCTGTGAGCACACTCCAGACATACAGAGACCCCTCGGCTGAGCCTGCTGTCACATAACTGCCATCAGGGCTAGAGAAAACAACGAGAGAGCAAAAGCTGCAGAGTTCTGACTTCACTCCTGTGCTTACAGACGAAGGTCAGGTGCTAGTCATGAATGGTAGCAAATGTGTGCCCCTTGTTTTTCAGCCATCTGGCTGCTGAAGAGCAGTGCCATGTTGTATCTTGAGGTTTCCCCTCCCTCCCAGACTCAAGCAACACACAGGGAAGCCTAAAGCTAACCTCTGAACAGCTTACAGTTTCTGCCCATGAACAAACTTGTTGCATGGTTTAGTAAGGGGAGGCAGGAGAGACCATGAGATGCTGAGACACAGGCTAGGAAGGTGGCCTAATGTGTCCAGACTGTTTGCTGCAACATGAGGTCTAAGTTTGAATCTCCAAAACCCAAGTTAAAAAAAAAATGTGTGTGTGCATGTTTGTACTTGCAACCCCTGCACTGTTGTGGGAAGAGAAGGATTTCTGGGGCTTGTAGGCCGTCAGTCTAACTCTAGGTTCAGTGAAAAACTGTCTGGAGGGAACAGGGTGAAATAGTAGAGCAGGACATAAGATGTCTTCCTCTGGTCTCTGCATGTGTGCATAAGCTAATGAACCACATACACACCACATGAAATATACTTTTCCTTATTATGAGAGCCAACCCCAGAATGCACTTGAGAAAGTATGGCACACAAAAGGCAGAACAAGAGGAACACTGGATCATCTTGGAGTGTCACCCCTAAACAGACTATACTGTTCCACCCCAGGGAGGTCAAGCCTTTCCAGTGTTCCCTGAAATCGTGCCAAGTCTGGGGAAGTGGGTAGGTGGAAAGGGAAATGTGGCAGCTCACTCAGAACCAATCATCAGCCAACCATGCTCACCATCACAGAAGGAACACCATTAAAAAAAAAAAAAAAGATTCTAGTAGGATCACCAGTGACCCTCAGACTCACCCCTGAAAGCTCTGAGAGGCATTTACTTCCCTTAAAGGAAACCACTTTCTCCTTTAAGTACTTTAAGGATCATTTCCCTTAAGGGCAAGTGTCCAGGTTTAACATGAGATAAACCAAGCAGGAGGTAGGTAACGGCTACTAACCTGAAGACAACTCGGGTCCAGTCAGAGCCACATTTGAAGCCAGGGGCACTGAAACAAAAAGCAGACAGATTAGCTAGCACTCACCCAGCAGGACAGAAGCAGGACACGACAGGCCCAGGGCCCAGGGCCAGTACCTGAACGTCTGCTTGACAGTATTTGTCCGGAGGTCAATGACTTTCAGCAGGTCATCACGGGAACAGCTCAGGAGCTCAGTTCTCTCGGGGTTTAAGTCCAGAGCAGTGATCTTCCCCAACAGTTCCATTTCTCGGACCACACTCTCTGATCTAAAGGAGAGAGAAGCCCGAGACTAAGGCCAGTGGGCCACATCCAACTTGACTAGGATGTTATGTCACCGAGGAAAAACTGCTGCAGCCAGCTAGACCCGACAGTCTTCAGGGGCAGTAAGCGTGTTCCTGACCTCACCACTGCGCACACAGCTCTCCCAACCAGAGCAACAGGAGTGCTGGGCACTACAACTGTGGTCTCCCAACCAGGGCAACAGGAGTGCTGGGCACTACAACTGTGGTCTCCCAACCAGAGCCTACAGGAGTGCTGGGCACTACAACTGTGGTCTCCCAACCAGAGCAACAGGAGTGCTGGGCACTACAACTGTGGTCTCCCAACCAGGGCCTACAGGAGTGCTGGGCACTACAACTGTGGTTCTCCCAACCAGAGCCTACAGGAGTGCTGGGCACTACAACTGTGGTCTCCCAACCAGAGCAACAGGAGTGCTGGGCACTACAACTGTGGAGCCGGTCAGGAAGTTTTGTGCCTGTTTTAGTATAGCAGGACAATTACCAACCACAACTCCTGATAGGCAAGAGCAAACTGGAGTATTGCTTTTTCTTACTGTGTTATGGACCGAATCTGAGGCCTCATGTGCATGATAAACATGTGTCCTACCACTCATCTGCCCTAAGCGCAGACCAGGACAATTTCAAGGGTGTTACTTTCAGCTTTGACCTAAGGCTGGAGTACAAGCTGCTTTGGTGGTCTGCGGAGCCCACAGGCCCTGCCATGCTCAGATGGTTTCACTGTGCCTACTTCAGACACGGGACTGGATGAGCCCAGGGCACAAACGTCACTGTGTATCCTCTGCTGCTGCTTCCCCAAATTCTCCTACATATTCAACCCACAGAAGTAAGCTAACAGGCCACCAGTAGACAGGGCCCAATGGGGACACTCCCAAAGGTTTTGTTGAAAGTGTTCAATGAACTGATTTGCTGTCTTAACTGAGCAGGAGTTTGTCTTGCCATTAGCCAGGAGACTTGCAATGTCTGGTGAAATTTTAAAATTCCATGTTTTAAGTTTGAACTTCAGGTTTGGAGGGAAAAAAGGATTAAAAATACAGCCTGAGGTAGGGTCTAGAGAGTCACAAGCTTCACAGTATCCTTGTGGGTACTCGCATTTCGAAGTCCATCCAGAGCCATACAGTCTTACCCCTTTCTCCACACTCACGAACCCCACTACTTGAACTGTGGCGCCCCCCCCCCCCCCCCGCCTTCTCCCCAATCATCAGCCACCACCATCTTCCTTAAACAAGCAGCTCAGGGCTTCAGTTCACTAGACCTCTTTTGGTCCTGACAGACCTCCTCCTTCTCCTCCTAACCTTACCCAGCAACAGGAACCTCCCAGCATGCCCCTGCCTATGCCCTTCTGCCATGAATTCAGGTCCTTGTCAACAATGTGCCCTAACCTACTCTCTGAAGATGAACAAATCACTGAGCAGACTTTTACAGAGCCAGTCATCACTCTTTTTGTTATCAGCCGCAACTCAAACATCAAGACATTCCGAGTGGCTCACAAAGCCAGTGATGTCTGATTCCCCACTCACCTCACTATCTCATTGGCGTATGCCTCTGCTTGCTACATGCCAACCACACCAGGCTGTTCTAGCTGGGCATGCCTTTCGATGGGTTTCTGTCATCTAAAGCCCATTTGCTTCTCCAGATTAATTCCCACGACCATGGAAAAAAGCCTGTCTCCACTACAGCAAAATGTCCACTGCCTTGTGTTGTCTCCACAGAAGACAGAAATTAAATTTCATCTTAATTTGCCTAAAGGTAGGAATCTTTTCCTCTCTGCTTATCTTACAGCTGGCAGAGCATCTGGTACATAGTGCATGTACAATAAATGATGGCTGGATCCATTGCATTAAAAAAAAAATAGCACAGCTTAGACCCAGGTGTCCTGGAGCTCTGCCAGTCCTGGGAGTATGAGAACCCCCCACACAAAGCATGCTCACAGATCTTTATATGTACTCCCCCTACTAGGCTCTTGGGCGTCATACCGTATATCCCAGAAACGAATTTTCTTGTCAAAATGTCCACTCATTACACATTGCTCAGTGCAAACAATGTCATTGCAGCTGGATCCTGCAAACACTGTCTTTATGCCTGAAAGAAAACCAATCATTATCAATCAAAGGCAACAATATGGCTATATACATATACAATATGGTTACACTCTTGACTATTGAGCTCCCAAACTACAAATTGAAATGACACCAAGCAGAAACAACTCTTACTACCCCAGTGTCCCTCAGACTGAAATAAACCTGGGGTTCAGACTGATTACACAAAATGTAAGCTTGGATGTAGGAGCATCACCTCACTGCTAATATCTATATATCTATATATATAGATATATATATCTATATATATATATATATATAGATATATATATCTATATATATATCTATATATATATCTATATATATATCTATATATCTATATCTATATATATATATATATATATATAGAGAGAGAGAGAGAGAGAGAGAGAGAGAGAGAGACTGAATTTCCTCACAGACTTTGCTGCGTAGATCCCAGAGTTTGAGGGTCCGGTCGTGACTTCCTGAGACTATCCGAGCATTGTCCAGCAGGAACTTGGCAGAGAGCACTTTCCCACTGTGGCCTGTGAGTGTGTGCTAGGAGAGAGGACACAGCTAGGGTGAGCTTTGGGATGACATGCTGCCCTCCCAGAGGAGCTCCAGAGCCAGTCTCAAAAGGCTCTGAAATCCCACCAGACACCCTCAAAGAAATCAGAAAAAAAAGGGTAAAGAAACACAGCATACGGAGAATAGCTTTACCAACTCAGTCTCAAAGAAGCTGCGTGCTTCATCTGAAGCACCTTCAACGAGGCAGCCACATTTCTGACCTGAGTAGCTTTCAGAATCTTCCAGAAACGATTTCTGGTGCTGCCTAGAGATGAGGCATTGCTTTGGTGTGATCTTGAATGGCCCCAAAGAACTGATGTGCTGAGGCCTGGTCTCTACAGTCTGTGGTCCAGTGGGAGGGAAGATCATACACTGAGCACATGCTCCTCCAGAAGACTGGGGCCCCTGGATGCTTCCTGTTTTGCTCTTTAATTCTCACAAGGCAAACAGGTTCCTCAGTCACACAATGTACTGTGCCACCATAGGCCCAAGCAACCTTGGGCTAAACTTCTAAAACCTGAGTTTGAGATGTTGATGCCAGGCGTTGTGTCCTGTCTTACTTAGGTCTCTCACAACAGTGACAGAAAGCTGAATAACACAGGGAGGGATCAAGATCACAAAGAGAAAGGCAGGTTTGGTGTTGCATACGTATTCCTAGAACTTGGATTGCTGGAATCTATAGACTCACAATCTGCCTGGGTAAGCCTAGGGGGTAAAGCACAGCGGCAGAGCAATTGTCTAGCACATATGAGGCTCTAGATCCAGCACTGGAATGGGGTGGGGACCTCATACTAAAGATAAATACAAACCCCACCTAATCACAGCATCAAACTCCATAACTCCTTGAAATATAAAAAAAAAAAGAGAGGAAACAGAAAGCAAATGGAGGATGCTTTTACAACCTCTGGCCTCCAATCCTCTAGTGCTGGGATTAACAGGTATACCATCAAGTCTGGCTCAAATTATCAAAGATAGGAAGAGTTTATTCAGTACCACTTTAAGTGAGAACAGACAGATCCACTGCAGGCATAATTTACAAAAATAAACACCAGAATTCCATATACACAATTAGAAGCTGTGGGACATTTAAAATAAGAGGTCTCAGTTTAAAACGTCAGATCATAGCCAAGGACACCAGAACTCCCAACAATCAAATCCCTTTGAGACTAAGGTGTTGGATGCCAACCAGTGCCTTCTCTGAGCTTGTCAGGGAACACAGAATGGAGACATCACTGCTTGTCAGCTACTGGTTTTCCCATGACAGCACTACTAGAGCATGATGGGAAAGAGGCAAGCAGCTGGGGATGTAGGATGCTGGTAGGCGACCTCGGAAGTCAGACCTTTTACTATTCATCATTGACCTCTTTTCAAGGTAGTTTTTTGTCTTTGTTTTTGAGACAAGGGCTCACTATGTAGACAAGGCTACTTTCTGAGTGCTGGGGTTAAAGGCATGTGCTAACATGCCTGGCTTTTTATTTTTACTTATTTTTAA
Organism: Arvicola amphibius; assembly: GCF_903992535.2. Taxonomy (NCBI): domain Eukaryota; kingdom Metazoa; phylum Chordata; class Mammalia; order Rodentia; family Cricetidae; genus Arvicola; species Arvicola amphibius. Next base: position 104,268,067 of record NC_052054.1, read on the forward strand.
AGGTTTGCTTTTTCTTTGTGCACACCATTGCAATTTCCGGGGGTTGAGGCACTGGATCCCCTAGAGCTGATGCTACAGCTAGTTGTGAATGAAACGCTGGCCTTTCTTTGCAAGGGTACTTTGGGATTCAACTCCTGAGGCTCTCTTTATTATTGTTATTATTAATTATGTGTATAAATACCAAGTGGAGACAGTTCTCGCCTTCTTTTACAAGGTCCCAGGGATCAAACTCAAATCATCAGGATTATATGGTTAAGCACTGTATTCCATACGGTAGAAAGAACCTACTCCTGCAAGTTCTCCTCTACCTCTACACAAATGCCACAGCACACGTACCTCCTTACCCCACAGAATAAATGTTAACAAAGCCTAGTAGGAGCTGCCTGAGTTCTTCAAAAACAGAAAAGTCATAGAAAAAAGGCCTCCACATCTTCCATTTACCTAGGGACAAGACAGAGCTACAAGCAGGCCACAGCTCTCAAAGCTATCTATCAAAGCTAGTCTATCAAATGATGCTGCAACCCAAGTATGATGTCACCGTTACTCAACTCATCCACATGTGTGGCCCAGTGACTGGACCTCCGTGCTCCAGCTCAGTGAGCTGGAAACAATCCTAACTCTGCTCTCCATTCTTCTAGGTCTATTTCTCCAGTCTCCTCGCCATACTTCAGGAGAATGATCCCCATCTATCTATAATTTTCCTTTACCAATCAATGACAAAAACACCACCCTCTGTCACGCTGCCTCAAAAGCTTCCTCTTTTTTCCTCCCAGGACCCAGTATAAAAGAAACTTGCAGGTCCACCTTCCACAGTTGGCCAGCACTATTTCATCTCAGCCTAGAAGCATAGGTCTCAATTCAAATTCTAACCATAATATTTAACTGTGTGACCTTTTACTGCCTCATCTACCTCCCTCATCTGAGTTCCCAGATAATTAAAAAGAAATATATAAAACAGGCATAGCTTGGCACTGCATCCAACACAAAGAAATGCTTTCTCTTTAAGCAAACTAACTCCCTGAAGAATTCACTCAATCTTAAATGCCCAACAAAAGATGAACAGAGCTGGGCATAGTTCCAAAGCACCAAGGAGGAAGAGGCAGGAAGAATGCTGCAAAGTAGAGTACAATCTGGTTTATACAAGTTCCATGCCAGTCAAGCTTATGTAGGAAAATTCCAATTTAAAAAATTAAGGTGTATGTGTGCATGCCTTTGTGCACTGGTGGCTCACAACTTCCTGTGATACTTCTAGGCTCCATAGACATACCCACGTAGATACAGGTACATGCACACAACTAAAAAAACAAAACAAAACCCCCAAAAGATGAACAGTTCAAACAAATGACAGCTGACCAGAGGGCTTAGGGTTCTTATGAACTACAACTGATAAACCAGGTGTGGAGGCACATGCCTTTAATCCCAGCACTCAGGAGGCAGAGACAGGCGTAGCTCTATGTTCAAGGCCAGCCTGGTCTACAAAGCTAGTTCAAGGATAGTCAGGGCTTTTAGACAGATACCCATCTCAATTCACATGCTGGTGTCATATTTTGACAACTTAAACTAAAATAGAATATAAAATAGACCTGGTTCTTCAGATCACAAAACTGAGACTATCACGGAAATGTGAGGCTCTGGTAGCAAATATGCTGAAAGGGTGCAAAGGAGAAACATATTTTCCCAGAATAAATCATGAATTTAATATAATTTCAAGCTGGGCAGTGGTGCACATGCCTTTAATTCCAACACTCAGGAGGCAGAGGCGGGTGGAACTCTGAGTTCAAGGCCAGCCTGGTCTATAGAGAGAGTTCCAAGCCAGAGCTATATAGAAAAAAGCCTGTCTCAAAAAACAAAACAAATTTTATATTTATAAACATCCATCAATTATTTTTTTTTTGTATTCCATACATTGACCGACACATGTAATTGGAAGATTATGCTAGCTTTTTCAAAATGGGTCTTACCCTTAATCGATAATCATCCACAGTCCAGATTCGACTTGCAAAATCATTTGAAGCTGCTAAGAGGTAAGCTCCCTACAAGAATAAAAAGAAAAACTCTGAGCAAAATTCAGTTCACATAGTACAAATTCCCCAGTCAGAGGTCCAAGAAGTAATTTAGATGCTTTCAACTTCACTTCTAAGCTAGACCAACCTATACTGCCAATGAGTTGGCAACTACCCCCCACCTAGTCTTTAAGCTAAGTCCTTCTTCCCAGGTTCACTTGACCTTACATGAGTATAGCAGGCATCTCAAGCTCAAAGAAGAACTCAGCCTCACCCACCCACTTTTCCCTTCACCAGTGTCCTCACAATGAACAGGACTTCCTTACAATACTGAGCAAACCAGAAAGCCTCCTGACTCGTCTCCTGCCCAGTGTGTTCATCTTCCACATTAGTTTTCTTCCTTCCTCTGGAGTTCCCCTGCTTCAGTCCTACTGGGCTTTTTGGGCCATTTCAGACCTGCCTCTTTATTCTGAATTTTTTTTCCAAACCTCTCAGGAACCAAGATTTCGCTCAACAGTAAGGCACTTGTACAGCATGTCCACGTACCCGGGGGTTTGATTTCCAAAGTTGCCAAGAAACCTCTTGGGACTCTCAGAATGGCTTTGTGGTTATTTAACATTTTGACATGATATATATTCTGACCCCCACACAACTAACCACTCCTATTTCCTAATTTCCCCCAGTATCAAGGCACCATTGCTTGAGGCATGAAGATGATTCACTCCTAGCCAGTGCCCATCCTTTGAGAGAAGGCTATCAGAAAAGAAGAAAAAGATCCATCCCATCAGTGAGCACTGGTGAGCAATAGGATGCTACCATTATCCACCAGCTACTGGACCAGTCCTGTCTCAGCTCTTCTCTCTGTTTCCTCTGTCAGCAATGCCTGTATTGTAATGTCTACCCTTTGCATCTGAGCTCAAGGTCTGCCTCAAATGGCTTACTTTGTTTCCTAAGCCACTCCAGAAGTATCATGTTACCTTAATATCATGACCTGCAATACAATGCTTTCTTGTCATTCTCTTAAAAATTTAAGCTAGGCAGCGGAGGCACATGCCTTTAAACCCAACACTTAGGAGGCACAGGCAGGTGGATCTCTGTGAGTTCAAGGCCAGCCTAGTCTACAGAGTGAGTTCCAGGACAGTCAGGGCTACATGAAGAAAATCTGTCTCAAAAAAACAAAACAAAACAAAACAAAAAAAATTAAACCTGTCTCGAACAAAAAGAAAAGAAAAAAAAAAAAAAAGAAAAGAAAAAAAAAGAAAAGAAAACCATGTATTTGTTTGAGTGTGTGTAGGTCAGTGCGTGTAGGTCAGAGAAAAACTTTCAGGAGTCAGTTTTCCTTGTTTCTACCACAGGGGTCCCAGGGAGCTAACAGATTGTCAGGCTTGGCAGAAAGTGCCTTTACCTGTTGAGCCACCTTGCAGGCCTGGGTCTTTTAGAGGGAAATTCCTTGAGAAGACACCATCCTGACCCCAAGGGACATATGAGTAAACAAAGCAATCGGGCTCTGAAACAGATCAAAGCAGTGAGAGCTGGTCGTCTCTAATCTACTCTAACCCTCCCCAGTGTGAACTGGATTTCAAATTGCAGAGAACAGGAAGTCTTGTGGTTTTGTTTTTTTCCTTTTTTTTAAGACAGTCTTTCTCTGTGTAGTCTTAGCTGTCCTGACCAAGTTGGCCTCAAACTCATGAAGATGTACCTGACTCGGCTTCCCATGTCGTTTTTGTTTTTAACTTCAAAAGTCAAATACCTCAAATTATTTTTCAAAAAAATTTCTAAAATTGTCCAAGCATGGTGGTCATTTTGGAGGCAGAGGCAGGCCAGTCTGGTCTATATAATGAGTTCTAGGACAGCCAGGACTATGTAGAGACCCTGTCTTAAAAAACAACCAATGAACCAAACAACAATCTAAAATTAGGTACTTACAGCACTATCAAATTCAATGCTTGTAATCCCTGCGTTACTGCCAGTCAAGGAACCCTTTAATTCACATTTATCTGCATGAAGTAAAGTAAAAAATTTAAGAGTTACATTAAATACATTAAAAAGGAACAGTAAGGAAAATGGATGGAGCTAGAAAACATTATTTTGAGTGAGGTAACCCAGACACAGAAAGACAATTATCATATGTACTCACTCATAGGTGGTTTTTAAACATAAAGCAAAGAAAGCCAGCCTTCAAACCTCAATCCCAGAGAACTTAGACAACAATGAGGACACTAAGAGAGACTTACATAGATCTAATCTATACGGGAAGTAGAAAGTAGAAAAAGACAAGATCTCCTGAGTAAATTGGGAGCATGGGGACCTTGGGGGAGGGTTAAAGGGCGAGGGGAGAGGCAGGGAGGGGAGCAGAGAAAAATGTAGAGCTCAATAAATATCAATAAAAAAATCAAAAAGGGAGGGCAGTGAAATACAAGGCAAGTCAATAATGACAGCAAACAGGAGCTTTCCTGCAGTTCTGCAGAATCAGACAAGATAAACAGAAAACAGCCCCGAAACAATGGAGATTCAGCAATGTCATATACATGTTTCCAAGTTATCCTTTGAAGCACATGCAGGTCTTTCCATTAGTTCTTGGTGACACTAACCACCAAATTTTCATAATTCCTGTTTTGGAAATCTTCATTTCATTATGGCCTGAAAACCTGTTGGACTCCATAGTCCTATCAATTCAGACAGCCCACTATGAACTCCTTCCTCCTGCACATACTCCTCCTTCACCACGTCTCCAGCCCCACTTCCACCCTTCTAATCTCCTCAGAGGTGTTTTAGTGATCACAGAAAGTGAAACCATGCTGTTGTTTGGTCAGCAGTGAGGCAAGTGCTCTACTGCTGAGCTACAACTTTATAAAGCACATCTGCCAGTATTTCCTTACGGTTGAGCTCTAGCTTCTCACAACTTCAGTTTTTCCATCTTCCTAACATAAGTCTCTGAGCAAAACTTCACATTCTCACAGCTTTAGCAGATTAAGGGGTTTTATCTGAGTCACTTTTCTGCTAACGGCAATTCAGGGAAGACAGGCACAATGCTTTCCAGCAATCAAAGGTTTCACAAACTACTCTTGCTCAAACATCAAAAGCAGTAACCTACACCTTTCTCTCTGCTCTAGAGCCTAGAGAAGTCTTCAACATTAAGAGCATGGGATTTTGCCACAGAGAAGACACAGCATGAGAACCATGAGTTCCAGGCTAGCCTGCAAATACAGTGAGACTGTCTCAAAACAAAGAGCATGAATTTCAAATCATGTGCTCTCAATTAGCCCTGACTCTACTACTCACATATTAAATAAATTAAAATATAATTCAAAATAAAGCAAAAAGTCACTCAGATGTCACCTGAGCTTCCTTATAAGGACATACAAAATGGGCTCTTACCTCCAAATGCTTCCCAAAGTTTAACCCTCCGGTCCATGCCTCCAGTAGCCAGTAACCGGGAACCTGGACTGAACTGCACTGCATTGACTTCCCCATCATGTGCATCCTGCAAGACAGTACCTTGTTTCAAAGCCCAATAATTATCATCACCCAGGAGCCTAAGACACACATATATACTCCAACTGCCTAACCATAGGCCAAACAATCTCCAAAGGAGCTGGATTCAACTATGAACTCCGAGTAGACTCCACACCCAAAATCTCCTAAGATTCTAGTTCATTTTATTCTTAACAGCTGCAGTAGCATAAATCCATTCATTTGAATACTGTACTATCTCACTGTATAGTCCAGGCAAACCTGAACTACACTTGTAATCCTCTTGCCTTAGCCTCCTGAGCTAAGGGTTACAAGAGTCTGCTACCATGTTTGGTTTGTACTCACTTAAAAAGTATTCAGAATAAGCCAGATATGGTGACACACACCTCTAATCCCAGCCCTCAGAAGGCAGACAGACTGCCAGAAGTTCAAAGCCAAACAGTAAATACAATGATGCACCCCCACAAAAGTACTCAAAATTAATGTATATTGCATAATCTTTGCTTTTGCATTATCTTATTCCTAAGAATCATAATCATAATCTGACTTTAATTTTCCTAGCTTAAAAGTATATGGAGAAATGAATTGCTATTTTCTTTAACATCTATTTTTATTTATGAATGTTTGTGTATGTGTGTGGGTGCCTGTGGGAGCCAGAAGAAGGCATCAGATCCCTTGAAGTGACAGCTGTCAGACTGATGCAGGGAGCTGGGAACCAAATTCAAGTCCCCTAGAAAAGCAGCAGAGCACATGTAACTGCTGAGACATCTCTCGTCTCCGAATTGCCTCTTCTGTGCCAGACACTACATTTCCTCTTATTACTAATTATTAAACACTATGTACCTGGTAACATACAACACTCTAAAGGTTTCTGTGTGTGTGTGTGGGGGGGGGGAGATATGTGCAGTTGTGTATGGGGTCTATTGTTTTGCTTTAATACCTTGAGACAAGATTTTTTATTGAACTAGAAGCTAGGCTGGCAGTCAGCAAGATCCTGAAATTTTCTGTTCTCCACTCCTCAGTATTGTGGTTACAGGCACAAAGCCATTCAGCTTTTAGATGGGTTCTATGGATATGAACACAGGCCCTCAAAGATTGCAGCAAGTGCTCTCACCTACTAAGCCATCTATGCAGCCCCAAGAAAAGTTTTCTTGGCCAGTCCTAATACTTTAAGTTTGTATAGTTCACTCTAGAAACATGGCACTAGTTCATTAACAGTGTGATGGTCATTAAGTGTTTAACTTCCCGTAGCTTCAGTTTGGTTTTTTAATCAGAAATATTTTTATGACTCAAACTGTTTTTTAAAACTGAATAAACTATCAATAAAAGTGTTATTTTGAAAGAATTATAAGTTCTTTCTAGGGAAATTCCTTTCTGGATCAGGCTGACCCTTAACTCATAGACTTGCCGGCTTCTGCTTCCTGAATGCCGGACTTAAAAGCGTGTGCCACTGTGCCTGGCCTTTCACAGGAAATTCTAAGATTTGTAGACAGAGACTGCAGCTACCCTGACTCAAATAATCACACAGAAATTATATTACAATACTGTTTGGTCAATGGCTTAGGCGTATTTCTAGCTAGCTCTTACATCTTAAATTAACCCATTTCTATTAGTCTGTGTATCACCATGATGTTATGGCTTGCTGGGAAGGCTCTGGCATCTTTCACCTTCAGCAGCTACATGGCATCTCTCTGACTTCGCCTACTCTATGTATCTGTTTGTACTTCCTGCCTGGCTTTATTCTGCTGAGCCGTTGGTCAAAATGGCTTTATGCATTAACCAGTAAAAGCAACACATATACAGGACTTCCCACATCAAAGATTAGTATGGATGAGCATTCATGTTCAGAGTAAGAACAGGTAAAATCATCCCATGTAAAATGGAAGAAAAGAGTAAGAGATGGTGTTGCTATGCTCTCCCTCAACAGGACAGTAGACAGAGAACTACTTATGAACAAAGCTGATGTCTAGGTTTTGCTTCAAGTCCAGCAAAATCTGGGGAGCCAGCATGTCCCTAACTGCCTGGGACATAATCAGCACTTTCCCTCATGTCCATCTGGTGGACATCCAGTAGGTGACTGGGTTTTTCACCTCGTGCAGTTCTCCCTTCTAAGAACCATTTGTTCCAAGGTCTCAGATTGAAAACTTGAGATCATGCACTATCACATCCATCCTGCCACTCATCAAGACTCCTGTATGACGGGTTCTGTTGGACAGCAGTCAGCTGTGAACCACTCACTCTCGGAACACACACTGACAGAATCCTAAATTATCAGCTGCCCCACTCTCCCACGCACGACCTCAATGTGCTAGGGGGAAAAAGGGGGCTGCTGGGAGTAGAGTGCAAGGAAGGAGCTGTGACATTAAGTGCAATCAGACCTTTTACCAATCATCATTGACCTCTGGAAGGTGCTCAGCCCAATATGGAATCACGGGAGTGGGTGGGTATGACCCTGCCGTTGCCCTGCCCAACTCCTCCTCCAAAGCAGGGCTCATTCTCAACCTCTGAGGCTCAGTCAGCTCACTGAATAGCAATGCCTGCCTGCCAATGATGATCTCCTGAATGTGCTCAACTGAAAGCTCTATCACCCAGGTGCCACGCCATTTCTACGGCACTAACTGAAGTAGGCTGTCTGAGCCACATGTCCCTCCCAAACCACCTAACCAATTCCAGGGCACTGCGAGTCATGATGCCTCTCTGCCTCCCCACTTCTGAAAGCTATGAGCAAGGTAGACCACACTTCCTCAGGTTAGACCAATTTCTTCTGTTCTATGGCTCAACTGAAACTAAGATTAATTGCTACTGCCAGAACTCAACTTAGAATCCCAGGTACTACTGTGGTTTCTGTCCAGTACTATGTCCTGCTTCCAATAACAAGCTGTGAGTGGCTGGAAGTCATCCAGATACAATTTGATTTAGGAGACCAACACACCTGCCCTTATTATTTTTGAGTTTTATATGTGTATGCTTGGGTGTTTTGTCTGCATGAATGTTTGTGCACCATGTATATGACTGGTGATGTGGGCACCAGAAGAGCATTGGGCCCCATGGAACAAATTACAGACAGATATAAGCTGTCATGTGGGCGCTAGAAATCAAACTCAGGTCTTCTGGGGGAGTAGTTAGTTTTCTTTTAGCCAGTGAGTCTTCTTTCTAGCTCCCCACGTTTTAATCTGAGCCATTGCTCTAGTAGCTCTGAAAGACACAAGTCTCCATCAGGAATTTCACCTTAAGTTGCAACTAACTGGTTAAAAACAACTGCACAAATTTCACTGGTTTCTCTTGCTCCATTGCTCAAGCCACCAATCCTTTCAGTCGGTCCCAGGGTACACAGGATGTCTTAAACAAATTCTGTATGCTGAAAGCTAAACACAACATACCTTAATTCCCCATAGGTCACAAAGTCAGCTGGCCTAAGCCAACAGTGGAAAGTCTAGATGCAGCCCCAAGGACCCTTTAGTTCCAGATCCTGCTACTATCCTAGGCTCAGAGGGGTCTGGGTACAAGGCATACTTACAAACACATACATGGCAGTAGTTGGGACTCTCACATCTTTACCAGAAGCAGGATGAGTGTCCACATTATCCTGAGGGGCTGGGATGGAAGAGACAGAGCGTCTCCTAAGGAACAACACAAAAAGCAGACATTATACAGGACTGTTTAGGATTAGTGTCTACCAAACTGCTAAACAGACCTCAAGAACGACCCTATTGAAGCAGTGTGCCTGTGTTAATAGCTGTTGTCTTTCTAGACCCTCCAAAATCCAGGATTCATATCATCTTATTCATATGTCAGGAGTTAGCACACACCTTACTTTTCTGTTTGCTAATTCATGGGCTTCAAAACCCAACACTGACACAATCTTGAACCAAAGTTGCTTGCCCTGTCAGTAAATGTTGGGAAAACATTTTCAATCTAACATAGCAGCTGGCTTGGAGGTGAACCTCCGACACTCTGACACACCCTTTTAAGCTGAATTCCATGCCTAGTACAACCACCCTCAACTTTTATAATTGTGGTCAAGGCAGAGTCAGATGCATGCTAAGAGAAATGGCGTCAAGAGCATGATGACTGCAGAGAGCTCAACCTGACTGCCCAGCTCAAGGGCTGCAGCATTCATTCCGAGGAACATGCAAAGCTCCCTGGTTAGCGTGTGGACATCGATGATTGCAGGCAGCACAGCGTGGTCAGCACGATTATCAATAACCCACACTCACATGCTGGGGCTGAGAGAGGGTAATATTTTCACCTGGCAGCATCAGAAGAAGAATGATGTCCCAAAAGGGGAGATTCGGACAGACTAAAGGGAAAGGCCACAGATCAGCTCACAGCAAGATACAGAGAAAGGAAGTTGCAGAAAAGAGAAAGAAGCTAATGACAAGCTGAATTAAGGCATCCACGTTCTTGGCACTGCTGAAATTCTGGTGTATATTAAAAATAATACATCACATACATATGCTTAGGTATATTCACACATTTTTAAAAGGAAAGGTGAAGGACTTCTAACCTACCCAAAGATATTAGTGATAGAATCCAGAAGGCCTCCAGCAGGCTGCGAGAGTCGCTTACTAAAGAGGAGGGGAGGATAGGTTTAAACCTTAGAAACATTTTGCCCCCAAATCAAAACAGCCCCTAAAAACAAGTACCTGGGAATACACTTTTCATTCCCAAATCCCAGCCAAGACAAACTCAATACAGCATATGAAATAGTAAGAAGGCAGAAGGGGAAACCCAGTCTACAGTCTTAAAAAGAAACAAGGTTCCCTAAGAAATTCCCTGACAAGGGATATGTCTAATTCACCAAAAACTTCAGGATGTTAAATTCCCATCCATTCTTTCAGCCCTACTTTAGCAAATTAAAAAAACAAAAAACAAAACCCTACAATATATATCCTTGTGTCCTAAGATCTGAATGATTGCAGTGAATAATGAAATTTAACGGTTCACCCATCTTTCGGGAGGTTGGTGCACTTGTTTGTGTCAGAAATGCCAGGCCACCTGTGTGCCTCCCTCCCACTCTCCTCTTTGTGGTCGAAGACTTTGTGGCTTGGGGACTCTGGGTACATCTGATTAGGTTTTCCTGTCATGTCCACAAACTGGCAGTCACACTAATGCTGGAGCTCGCCTTTTCCCCACCCAGCCGGTCCACTCACGTAGCTGCTCTGCTGATGGCTCGCACAGGAGAGGTCTCTTCAGTGTGATCTGAGGTCTCATCCACAATGACTTCAATGTCATCATCCCTGGAAAGAAATGAAAGTGAGTCTGTCACAGTCCTGAACAGGAGCTCTGCAAGGGCCAGTACCACATTCTAGAGATGAACTCTTTCTGAGTCTTGGCTGCAAAGTGATGGAGAAAAGGGAACTACATCATGTTTGAGAAACAATTTTACCTATTCAAAACCAATAAAGCCAACCAAGAATAATTTCCCAAAACCGAAACCTAAACACATGTTCTTCTAGTGGCTGGAGGGTCTGCATACTTCCTGTGCTATATGAATTCAGAACATGCTCCTTTTGTTGTTCATGCCAGCGAATGCAGGCCCCTCTGGTATTCCTTTCTACATATTCTTACAGGCTAAGTCTTCCTGGACTGTGAAGAAGGCAGGTCACAATTTTGGTCTTAATGGTTTGCTGTGTTGCAATCTTCATAGAAAAAAAAAAAAAAAACCACCTTAAAATACTAAGAGCTCACCACCCCCTGTTTGGAGTCTTAACATTTTGAAAACAAGACTTTTCCCCCCTTTCTATGATTATCTGTATTAAGAGCATATATACTTAAGAACCTGTTACATCAAGCAAGTAAAACCATGACTAAGTAAATTTATTTTCCCTTGTTTACTCTGGGAATACACTTAACTGCTTTATACTCTTGGTAGGGGTGCGGTGAGAATAAGAAGAACAAGGCTATGCCTGACTTCCTGCTTGGCTGGCCTTCCCAGACCTAGAGTTGGTGAGTCTCAGGAGAAAGACGGCAAGAGGAACAGTATGAACCGAGCCTACAGTGATGCTCCGTAAGTCTCATGGTTCTAAAGTGACTGAAGTGTATAAGACCCACACCCCGGAAGATACCAGGTCTTACCTCCCCGTTCTAGAAATGTAAGTAATGCTACATTCCTGTGGAGTAGACAGACTGGGGATCTCTATAGCAAACTCGCCCAGGTTTACATTTCAGCACAGCTTCATGTGGAATCCTGGGAAGGATGCTGGATCCTTCGTAATCATGCCACCTGGTTACACTAGCAAATGAGGCAGACACACGATACTTCCTTTTTTTTTTTTTTTCTTTTTAAAGGAAACAAATCTCATTTTTAGGCCACCTACTTATCTACTACTTTGTGGGTTTGAAAAAAAAAAAAAAGGCATCAAGACCAGTTTTCTCCACTGAGGTCAGGAGATACACACGTTCATATTCTCTCCTAGAGCAAAAATTTAGCATAACTCCCTTTCCTTTAAGGGAAGGTGTATGGGTTTAAGTTTAAACCACTCCTCTCCACTTAAAAATGTATTTATGTGTGAGTGTTTAGATTGCACGGATGTATGTATCATGCTGGGTACCTGGGAGGTCAGAAGAGGGCACTGGATCCCGTGGAACTGGAGATATACAGATGGCTGTGAGCCACCATGCGGGTGTTGGGAACTGAACCAGGTCCTCTGTAAGAGCAACAAGTGCTTTAAACTGCTGAGTCTCTCTCAGCCCCAGGAATCAATGCACATTTAAGTAACAATAGGTCATAATTCTGGAGCTTACAGGGCTGGAGAGATGGCTCAGAGGTTAAGAGCACTGGCAGCTCTTCCAGAGGTTCTGAGTTCAATTCCCAGCAACCACATGGTGGCTCACAACCATCTGTAATGAGATCTGGTATCCTCTTCTGGCCTGCAGACACACATGGAAGGAATGTTGTATACATAATAAATAAATAAATCTTAAAAAAAAATTCTGGAGCTAACATAGCCCAGCAGGAAATCCATCCTGAATCAGAGCAGAGAGGACTGTTACTGAAATTCTACTACTTAGCACGGGGCTGCCAATATCAGGCACTTCATTTTCATTAGCAGGTGTAGCACAGAGGGCTGAAAGGATCTAATTTCTTTTTGCGAAGAGATTTCTGACCTCACTAATGCCTCAAAAATTGGATAAACTTCCATTAAGGTCATAGACCCAGATAGTAAAACTGAAACCACAGCCCAGATTACATGACGACAGGTCTCATAAGAGGAAGGCCAGTGACCCAAGAGTCTACAGGAAATAGTAAGGTGGCTCTGTGTGAGGGAAGTTACTGTCAACAAGAAACACTCCTGGGAAAGTAACCTGGTGATATATCTGAAAATCTTAAGACAGTATTATTTTAAAAAATTCACCCCAAGTAACTGATTTGAAATATGATCAAAGGCCATTTCAGTACACTATTTCTAAGTGCAACGGAACACCACCAGCGTCAAAGTACAGAGGTGGTTGTGCGCATCTTACTGTTCAGTGGTGGAAATGGATTCTTACTTTCTGCCTTTCATTTTTTAACTTGGGCTGGGACTGCAGCTTCTACCCCCAGTACCTTCCCATAATAAAACTATTTTAGCTTTTAAAGAAATAAAACCATAAAACAAATCATTAAGAGCACAGTTTAGATTAACTTCTCTGTACTTACTGTTCAACAGGCAAGGGTTCCTTTGCTGCCTCTGCAAGCTCTTTCTGCAGCCGTGCTTGCCGCCTCCTGTTTGCAGAAATAAAATGAACAAACCAAAACATAACTTTATGCCCGTTTAAAAAGCAACAGGTTTCCATCTCAGCAAACTTCTGGTTCTGAAATGTGACTTCAGGTGCAGGACTGCAGAGACGGCTCAGTGGGTAAGAAAGCTACTGCCACGGGCATGAGGACCTGAGTTCAGATCCCAGCACCTACACTGAAGGCCCAGCATGGCTACAGGCCTGTAACCCCAGTGGGAGTAGAGACAGGAGAATTACTGGGGCTGTGCTCAGCTGGCCCAACTTTAGGTTCAGTGAGCAAGTCTAAGTCAAAGGAATAAGGCAAAGTCACAGAGCAGAACATCTAAAGAGCCTCTTTGAGCATGCCTCCTGTCCCTCTCCACACACACAAAAAGAAGAACGTTTAAGACATTTCAAATAACAATATGCCCAAAGACACCCAAATACTGATGAGATTTCCCATTATAAAAAGGCTCCAGAGCCAATGAAAAGGTATGTGTCACCAAGCCTGATGACCTGAGTTAGATCCCTTGTGGGAGCCACTTGTGGCAAAAGTGCTCTCTCACACACACACAAAAAAACCAGCCTGCAGGGACCCATAGCTGCCTAGGACAAAAGGTGCTTCATAATTCCAGAGTTAGTTATGGTTATGACTTAACTTCCTGCAATGAACTATCTACTAATCCAGCTACAACACAAAAATAAGAAAACAATGGCTATCGTTGTTTATAATGTGTAATATGAATATAAAATACATTAACATTAAACTTCTAAAAACAAACAAAAAACCTAAAATATACAATCTTAAATGTCTTCATAAAATTTCACTGTCTGTGTGCTATGTTACAACTTAAATGTAAGGACCTAATTTTTTCACTATGAATAACGTGCCACCCTGATTGGCCATTTTTGAACAAGTTTCCTTACTTCCGTGGCTGGGATAAGGCCCAGCAAGTGGGAAAGTTATCAGATTCTAAGCAGTCCTCCTAGAGGTGGTGCCATGTGCTTCCAGAACACACTGGCCTCCTAACAAACCTTCTTGGCATCTTCACTGGTGATAGCCACTGCTGCCTGTCAGACCCATCTCTCCTAATGACTGCAGTAAGATCACTTTATTTTAAAAGATCTTTTCTGGCCCAGTGGATTAAAGTGATCGGATGTCCAAGTCTGATGATCTGCATTTGATTTCCTGGAGCCCACATAAAAGGGAGAACTGATCCCACAAAGGTGTCCTCCAACTTCCACATGTGCACTGTGCTTTCCCTTCCCTCCCCTGTGTGAGCACATACCTAAGAGCACACACAGCAAGGACAGAAAGGCACTTTTTATCCACCGTTCCCATATTAAGAAATCTAACAATTTTACTGCCACTCCTAATTACTGTGTTCGATCTTCTGACCACAAAGTTCGCTAATATTTCTATTTAGGAACTCTTCATGAAATAATCAGCACTCATTTGTTTTCTACCTTGACCTCTAAGACCTCATTTTCCCACTAAGTGAGTACAAAACATGGCAGGGTAAGCACTCACTATCAGTCCTTAGGACTCACTTCTAACCCCATTGTGGATGAACTAAAATCCCTTCCAGACTGAGCTACAGAGAGAGATTTTCCAGTTGTCTGAACTTAAGTATGTGGGGTAATAGTGGACCTTGACCACACACCAGCAACTATGTGTGTACTCTTGTATGTGCTAAATTCCTTCATGTCGTGTCATATATATACAAGTTCCTAATATAGTAGGGTGGGAGGTTTCCCTACTAATTACAGAATTTAGTAACTGTTGTCAGACAGGTGCTCATTTTGAAAGCTTTGTTGCTGCTGTTGTTTAGGAATCTCAATTTTACATTCCTGAGGTTAAACTAGTTTTGTTTTTGTTGTTTTCAAGACAGGGTTTCTATGTAGCTTTGGAGCCTGTCTTGGAACTAGCTCTTGTAGACCACGCTGGCCTCAAACCCAGATCTGCCTGCCTCTGCCTCCTGAGTTCTGGGATTAAAGGCGTGCATCACCACGGGAAACTACAGCCTTCTTACATACTAGCAGAATCGAAGTTTTTGTATACATCTGAACAGCTTCATGAAACTGGGAGGTAGTTGGGAGATATGCAATAAGGATACACCACTTCAACAGTGTGTTCCAAATAGCGTATCCTTCTGCTCAGTTGCAGATTTCTCTGACTCCTGCATTTCTAATTCGGCCAGTGTCTCCTCTACCACCACCACATCGACAACTCCAGGCATGATTTTCTTTTCAAAGAACCAGTTCTGCTCCACCAACCTCAGAACACACTAAATAAAGCTAAACATCACACCTGGAGTCCTTCTCATTTTCTGCATTGAGGCGATTTGCTTCCTGGGCCTTCTCAGCCATCCACCTGGTGACCAGCTCCTGGTTTTCCTCAGTAGTTTTCCTCAGTTTCTCCTCTAGAGCAGTGAAAGTAATCTGCAGGGCATCATACTCATCCTTCAGGGTCTGGTTGGCTAGCTCCAGGTCCTGCAATTTGGTGCGCAGGTCCTGGCATTCCGTCTCCAGGTTAGAGATGGTCTGTAAACACTCTGCAATTCTAAAAGAACAATTTTAGAAGAGGTTTCTCTCATCAGTCCTGTACCTCAGCGAGAGCACCTAGCCAAGTGCTACCACGTAGGCTTGAGCAAGCAGCAGCAGGAATACTGGCCATCCAGCTCCATGGTGTACAGAATAGTAAACACCCAGGATGAAGTTCCTACTGACCACAAATGGCCAATAACAGTAGCTCCCCCCACCCTGAAAAAAAGGCCTTAAAGAAGGGGAAGCTCTAGGCACTTCCCGAGTGGGAAGACCCTTGTAAGGACTCTCCACAGCTCTAAGGTACAAGGTCTGATTGTGTTTCCCATCTGCCAGAATTCTTGCCAGTTAACAATCACAAATGTACTTTCCACCATCCTAACAGACACATACTTGGACACTGTGGCCCCACCTCTAGTGGAAGACAACAATGACCACACTCAGTGGCCATTTGGAAACGAGAATGCCTCTGGAACATTCACTTGCAAGGGCCACCATTACTTCCTTAGCAGATGTCCACCACCTATGAGTAAAGGGCAATGCCCTTGCTTTACTTAGAAAAGAAGCGCAGGTTGCAAGCAATGCAATAAAATTCTTGTGGCAAGCAGTGTGGTCACTGCTTGCCACCAGTTCTGCCCACAACAGTACAGCAAAAACAATGTGTAAGCCAACAGTCAGACCCCCCCAGGAGACAGTCTCTACTTACTTTGCTTCATTCACCTGCATCTCCCTGTCCTTCTGCTGCATTTGGTTATTCAGGTCAATCACCAACTGAGCTAACTGGGAGAGAAAGAATACTCTCATAAATAAGAGACGGTTGAATCTCAACTACAAGCTACAAAGTGGGTTACCATTTCCTTTATTTTTAAGAAAGAAGAAGTGCTGTTGGGTAGCTAAAAAGGAAAAGGGAGATGGTTGCAGAGCAGGCAGAAGGGTCTTTGGGACTGTCTGCTGCCTCTTACTGACAATCTAGGCTGGGACGTTTGTGCAGAGGATGGCCTCCACCTTGTGACAGACTCAGCCGAACACAGAAAAGCATTTTCTCATCTAGACTTATCTCAAGTAAGACCAGAAACTAGGGTAACTAGGGCAATGCACTCAACCTCCGTGACTGATATTTGAGGATTCACACTCAAAAGCTGATGCATCAGGAAGGCTTTTACGGATCACAGAATAAACCTTTTGCTCTTGAAGACTTCCCTACTATTTCTCATATGCTGCTGTTAGAGCAGTGGTCTGGCTCTGGCTCACTTCTTGCTAAAAGATAAAAGACCTCGTGCTGACTGATGGTTTCCTTTGTTGTGTCCTGTCTCATGCCCTCCTCACCTTGCCTCATGGAGAGTTTGTGATATCAAATTAGACCAAATTACTGAAATGCTTCAGGCGACTGCTGTCCTGCCTCTGTCGGGAGGGTCCTGCAAAGAGCAGAAGGGCTTTCTTTACCTCCCCACGTTTCTTATGCAGTTCTGTCAGTTCTTCCTGGTGTTTGATCCTCAACTGGGCCATTTCTTGTAGCTGACTGTCACTCCATGCACCATCATGTCCAGGACTAAAAGTCACCAGCAGCCACATGAAGGCAACATGCAAAAAATGAGAGTGAAAAAGTATTAGACTCCAGACCTTCCACACTAGGCAACAGAGCACTATCGAGAATTTCAATCTACCAATCTACCAAACCATTTTGGCATCTGAAACAGTGGCAAATCTTGAACCATTATGAGTAGAAAGCAGGAGACTGGTAGTGATAAACCAAACATAGCTACCTGTCGATCAGAGGCAAGGGCTGGACTTCAGAATTACGTGTAGGTGAACAGTCAACACACCCACTTGTTACTAAGTATCTGCATTCCAGCCCTGAGCCAGGTACTACTGGTTCTGACAAAAAAGGCAGAAGGGCCATAGAGCTGTCCTCAGGCAGCTGACAATCAATAAAAATCTGATGGGCAAAAACAAGTAAATGCGTGAAGTTACATGCTACAAAGAAAGCACAAACAAGGGAAGGAAAGCCCTATTCTATTTGGCATGAAGAAGCAGGGCTTCTCTGAGGTGACCAGAAAGAAATGAAGAACAAGACATGTGCTCACTCACTACTTGGAGAAGGATCCTCTGAGTAGAAGGAGGGAACACACTATATACCTGGAGACCAGTGTCAGTGGAGAGGAAGAAGAACCAAGACTCAGAAAGTAAGATGATGCTGAGCTTTCCACTCCTCTGAGGACGGTGGAGTGGCATTCACTTACTGAAGGATTTTATTAGTCTAGGCGGGGAGGTGGTGCTAGGACAGGAGCAGAAACAATGAGACCAATTAACAGACACTGGAAAAGCCTTCTAGGCAAGGGAGCTCACACCACACTGGTGCCAGCGGAGACGTTCAGAGTCTAAACTGTTCAGAGGAGTGCCTACAGTACTTGGATGTGGGGAATAATAGACTGACAGGAATCAAAGATGACTTAGAGCTTTGATCCTGAGCAACCAGCAAGCCAGGTTATCATTAATGAATTGAATGGCAAGACTGGGGAGGAACAGGTCTAGCGAGGACAAAAGGATCCTGCTTTGGACATCCACACTGACAGCTCACAGGTAAGGTCAGCACAGAGATGTGCACAACACTGCAGGAGTACAGGCTACCACACAATAATTTGTTTGGGGGACTCTGTCAGATATTTGCCATCATCTCAGAAACACTGTGATGAAACCACTGAGAGGCTCTAAATTACACAGGCAGAAAGAAGGGAAGTTAATCAGTTAACAGCTGCGTGCAAAACAAACTGTGTGGAAACCCAGACCACAGACCTCCAGGGCCACTATCTCTCTTCAGAGAACTATCTGGACTCAACCCAAACAGATCCAGAAGTAACCATTTCTCCTCAAGGAATTCCTACCAGTCCCAAACATTTCTTCTCCAAAGCTCAAGGGCGAACAAAACTGCCAACAGTTCTGATCTGGTGTGGTGACTATACACTTTTATCAAGGGCTACCTAGCCCTGCTAAAAGTAGTGGAAGGACCAGTGTCCCAGGATCTGGCTCTTTATTTTTTTTAGCTAGCATCCACAATGGACTAAAATTTTGGCTAACAACAACTGAAGATTTATGGTTCAAGGGAAGGGTCCTGGCAAGAGCTACAGATATGCATATCAGTGGGTGACTCTGATCTGGAAAAAGTGATAGGAAAAAAAGGAAGGCTGGACAGTGACTGAACATCCACGCTTCAAGAAGAGACAACAGCCTGCTCCTTAAGACCTTAGGCTACAATGGAAAAGTGGGAGGGAGGATGACAAAGAGTAGCATAAACTGGGTGTGGTGGTGTGAGACTTTAATCCCAGCAGATACAAGAAGACCTCTTGCAAGTTCAAGACCAGCCTAGTCTACACATTGAGTTTGAGGACAGCCAGGGCTAAATAGAGTGGCCATGTCTCAGAACAGCTTAGTAACAACCCATAATTCAAACCTCTACGTACAATTGAATTTTTATTATATACCTAAGTATAATCATTCATCTCCCCCTTTAGACAACTGAATACTTCCCCAATTAGTCCAAGAAGTAGACAGCAGCAGTTAGAAAAGTAGAGTACCCTATATAAAACCACTCTTTTTAAATTTTATGTCTTTAATTTATGTCTGAGTGCTCTGCATGTACACCTGCATACCAGAAGAGGGCATCAGGTCCTATTATAAATGGTTGTGAGCCACATGTGGGTGCTGGGAATTGATCCCCAGCCCTCTAGAAAAGTAGCCAGTGCTCTGAACTATCTCTCCAGCCCCTATATAAAACCATTCTTACTGACTTTGAGTGATTAGAAAGTATATCACCAAATCTTTCTCTAAATGCAAAGCATCAAATACATTCCTTCTAACCTACAAACTAGCATCATTCCTCACACAAGGTTGGGAAGGGTTGAAAAGAGTAACAGGGAGGACTTCCTAACTGCAGATGAGGACAGCAGGCTGACGGGGACTGACATACAGACACAGCACCCATCAGAACTGCCAGGAACAAGGCAAAAAGAGATAGGCCGCTCCCCTGCTCTGGGACCAGCGACTTCCTCCTACTCACAACAAAACAAAGGGACTGATACCTTCTGTAAACACTCAACACATTTCTAAGCAGACATCCCGTTGTGCAGGTCTTTAGCTTAGCTTCTGTCCCCACAAAGTGGACTCTTCATCTCTGCATCACTAATGCCTGGACACACTACAAGCACAAATCTAAACTGAGACTCTAGTCATAGTTCACGAATGAAAAGTGATAGCAAAAAATGTAAAAGAGAGGATATGGGAAGGAAAGGGTAATCGAGGGAAAAAGGAGCCCCAGACAACTTGTGGAAAGGACAAGTTAATGGAAACAAGTCAGTCAGGAGGACTGGCTCATTATGGATGTTTGTGGGAAAGACAGACTTCCAATAAAACAATACTCTAATAAAATTCAGACAAAGAACTGTTCAGACAAAGAACAAATCACTCTGTTGATGATATAGGAATAGTCACTGTACTGATTGTTTTCATCAACTTGACCCAAGCTAGGGCCATCAGAAAAGAGGAAACCTCAACCGAAAGAGCTCCATTAGATTGGCCTGTAGGCAAGCCCATGGGGCACTGTGTTGATTAATGATTTATGTGGGAGGGCCCAGCCCACCAGGAGTGGTGCCAGCCTTGGGCGGGCAACCCTGGGGTGTATGAAAAAACAGGCTGAGTGAGCCATGGGGAAGAGTGTTCCTCCATGGCCTCTGCTGCAGTTGCTCCCTCAAGGTTCCTGCCCTGCCTAAGTACCTATGCCAGTTTTCCTCTGTATATAAGCCACATAAACCTGCTCCTCCCCAAGTTGCTTTTGGTCACAGTCTTTGTGACAGAAATAGAAACCTAATTAGGACAGTCACCAAGAGCTTACCAGACAGGCCCTCCTGCTGCCACACTTTTAATCATAACATTCAGAAGGCAGAGGCAGGTGGATCTCTGCGTTTGAGATCAGCCTGGTCTTCAGAGTGAGTTCCAGGAGAGCCAGGGCCAACAGAGAAACCCTGTCTCAAAAAGCCAAGGTGCTTACCCAGAAATACAATCTTTTAACTGAATGAATTCAGGTGAACAAGGTAAAAGCATATTTCCTATAATTAACCAGATCACTGTAACTAATATTTTAAACACTAGAGAAGCCTCTTCAGGTCACTTACAGGTAGGATCCATGCTGGGCAGTCATCTATTCTCTGGAATTTCCCCCACCCTGTCACTTCCCAAATGGACAGAAGGCCATGTGGAAGATGCATTTACAGGCAGAGGTAAATGGTAGGCCACACCTATCATTTCTGATTTTGTTTTTTAAGTTAGCTACCTTGTTTTTAACAATTTTTTTTAACAATTGTGCCAACACACAAAGAGTATTTATAAATGTTTGATTACTAATAATGGGCACTGTTTCCAAATCAGTCACTGACTATGCAAACATTGCAAACAGTATGGACAGGACAGAAAGACTCTGAACCCCATTTGTTCTGGAGTATGGCTTCTCATTAAAGCCCAGTAAACAACTAAACATCCACATGAACATACATGGGTATTTAACAGGACTTACCATTCCCATTAACAAATACTACTTTTCCAATCTAGTTCTTGAAAGAAAAATAAAAACCTGTAGCAACCTGTTAATTTGATTTCACAAGCTAAAGCCGAAAACACCAGGCTAAAAAGGATCAAACAAATCAGTACTATAATAAAACGCAATCTGTGTTTATTTGCCAGTTAATCCTGTTTTAACAAGGCTGTGAAAGACTACTTAGGAACCCAGTTGTTTCTGATTATTCAACTTTTTTTTTAAAGGCTGGGTCACACTATGATGTCTTGGTTAGCCTGGGACCTACTATGTATATCAGTCTGGTTTTTAATTCAGAAATCCACCTTCCTCTGCCTTCAAAGTGCTGGAATTACAGGTGTGCAATACCAGACCTAGCCCTTGTTTCTGATTATTCAAAAAGAGCCCAGTGGGTTAGAAGAGAGATTGAAACAAGTGCTACGTGAACAGGCCTTGAGAATTTCTCAACCTGATGATACTGTGCTGATAAGGCTTCTGGGGGTGGGTGGGTGGGTGTGGGGGTCTGTGTGGGTCTGTGTGTGTATCTTTTGAACAACCACTGTAGTTACATGATTTTAGGAGTTTTTATATGAAGGAATTGAGAAAAACTAGGCTAGAAAACAGGTATTTGCTTTAGAAAGTGCTGACCAAGCAGAGCATGCTGGTATACTCCAATATCCCAGCACCTGGGAAGCTGAAGAAGGATGGCTACATGCTCAAGACCAGCCTGGGCTGGTAGTGTGGGATCTTGCCTCAAAAATAATAAATGAATACACATGAGAGAGAACAGTAAGACAAATTTCAAGTAAAATATACAATATAAGTTTGTTTCAGAATACCTTATCTCGTGCCTATTTGGTATGTCATGCTTTTCAGCTTGTAGTTTCTGGGCCAATACTGAATGAAGATCTGACTTTTCCAGCAACTTGGTATCTATATATATAAAAAGAAAAAAGCTATTATTGCACCATATATAAAACTTACAAAGCTTGGGACCAAAAAAGTACCAGAGTCCTGGGCAAATGTCATCATGATTATGTGGCAAACTATTGTTTGCGCAGGCTTGGTCATGTGCTGTTGCAATCTAGGAAGTCCTTGGGTTTCTCGGCCTAAGCTTGTGAAGCCCACTACAGGCGCCCATGGACACACAGCTGTAAGAGCGACCCCTGTGGAGACAACTAACACTGCTTCTTTTTTCCAAGGTTACTGTTTTCCACCTCAGGAGGAGGAGCAAAATACCATAGCAACAGTAAAATGAAACACTAGGTACTATGGAACCTTATTGTATATTTTTCAGACCAGGGTACTGCGATGTGCAGAAAGTCTAATGGGCTAGAAAGAAAGGTTAGAACCCAATACAGGAAAAAGAAGGATGAAATATTTAGACTTTATTTATTTATTTACTTGTTGATTTTTCTCAAGATAGGGTTTCCCGATGTAGCCTTGGCTGTCCTGGAACTTGCTTTGTAGACCAGACTGTTTTCAAACTCAAAGATCCACCTACCTCTGCCTCCCGAGTGCTGGGATTAAAGGGGTGAGGTGAAATATTTAGACTTCTTACTGGCAAAGATGAAATAAAAGACTGTAAAAGTAGGCAGCTACATGAAAAAACCTGAATTAAAAGACGTCAAAGTTTACTGTGAAGCTTCCTGCTCAGGCAACTGGATGGAAGGACCGTGGCAATAAAACAAGTTCTTTCTGTCCGTGAGATGGTAAATAGTTCAAAAGAACAGACAGGGGTTCAAAGATGTAGTCAGGGACAAAAGGCACAGTTCAATAAGGTCTGATCGAGGGGGTTCTAAAGGGGCAAAAATGGGGGTGATCCCTCCACAAAAGATCAGTCTACAGTCTCATAACGAAAGCAAATTAACAGAAAGGAAGTAAGGTCAGTCTATTAATGCGGAGCCATGCAAAATACACACCTGAGAGGCGAGATGAAGTTTAAGATTCTTGTTCCCAGGATCTAATTTTTTCCTAGTTATCTGAAGAGATGACTAGGGAGAGAATTCGGAGCAACTGCATTTCTTTTGGAGAAAGTTTTCTCGTTCATATGTGCTGAGGTGTAGTTCAGTGGTCGAGTACTAGTCTACCATGCCAGTCTTTAGGCTTGAGGCCACAGTAGTGCCAAAAGAAAAAGATTTCTCACTCGGTAATTTGAAATTAAAAAATTTCTTGTGGTAGGGGATAAATAGGAGACACAGGTCAACACATCAAAGGACAGCTCTGAGTCAGGGCAACACCTCTAACCTCAGCACTCTGTAGGCTTAAAGAGGATCTGGGTTGGAGGCCGTTTGGGTCACAAACAGACCCAGTTTCAAAAAATAAAGCTCCCCTTCTGAGTTCCAACCTCATCAGGCAAAACAAGAAACTGACTGTGGGAACTTGGTAGACCTTTGAAGGAGGGCAGTTCAAATCAATACAACAAAAGCCAGGTGTGGTGGTGGTCCCACTTCTCCTTGAAAATCGAAGTCAAGGGCTGGAGAGATGGCTCAGCGGTGAAGAGCACTGCCTGCTCTTCCAAAGGTCCTGAGTTCAATTCCCAGCAACCACATGGTGATTCACAACCACCTGAAATGAGATCTGGGTGCCCTCTTATGGCCTGCAGGCATGCATGCGGGCAAACCACTGTATACTTAATAAATAAATAAATAAATAAATAAATAAATCTTTAAAAAAAAAAAAAGGAAGAAGAAGAAGAAAAGAAAATGGAAGTCAAGGAGTTTTTTTCCTACATTAGGAACTTTAGGAGGAAGTGGTCCCTTGACTAGTGTGACAAAAAGAGGAGTTTAAAATCTGGTACCATTTAGTTTCACCATAGATGGACACCCTGTGATAACAGTAGGTATAGGTCTTTTAAAGGACACAATGAATATAAGAGGGTTATTTCATAAAGGTTCTTTTCTCCTACCTGAGCCATGATGGCGCACACCTCTAATCCCAGCACTCGGGAGGCAGAGGCGGAGGGATCTCTGTGAGTTCTAGGCCAGCCTGGTCTATAGAGAGTTCCAGACAGCCAAGATTGTTACACAGAAAAACCTTGTCTTGAAAAGCGAAAGGAAGGAAGGGAGGCAGGAAGGTTCTTTTCTCCTACAGAGAAGGCTAGGAAACCAAGGCCTCTATGTTTTTCTTCAAGCTCAGGAAACACGGGTGCCGGTCAGAATTAACTGGCTTGAGAAGGCTAGAATGAACTAGGCCATAGTCAAGCTGGAAAAGATATGCCCAATGCCCTGGCCTATAAAGGGTTAAAGCAAGCAAAGGCAGTCTGTACAACTCGCTCCAGGTCTCTCATATTGTTTTCTCTTCTCCTGGCCCCAAGCAGCCACTACTTAACTTGTTTGACTAAAGATATACTTTGAATAGGATCAGATCCAGTACCTTACCTACACTGACAAACAGTACTATGTAACATCTCAAAGTGGAGTGGGACAATAGGACTAGCTTCCTAAATCACAGCTTTGTATTATATCCACTGCCTTCACAGGTGGCTTAGACGTTAAAGGCTAGCCTCACAACCAAAATCTGATTGTTCAGACAGTTCTAACCTCTCCTACCAACAGCTCATTCAGTTTTGAAATTAAAAAATGGTTCAATTTGTGTCTGAGATTACTTGCACCTGACTATTATGTTTTATCATACAGATAGCTTTTACACTCCTTATATACACTATACTGTTTTTATGAGGCAGGCAGGGCAAATCTTTACCCCCATTTTAAAAACGCATCAAACCAGAAAAAAGGGGAAAAGTTAGTAAGGAGCTAGTGAGGCCTACAATGCAATTTGACTTAAGTATATTATTTTATTTAAAAAAAAACACACTTCTAAAGAAGCAAGAACTGAATCATGAAAGGGAATCACATTTTGAGTAAGAAGTGGCTTCCTGTGCTAACAGAAATAGCCACTGCTCTCCCAGAGTACAAGGGGTTAACCCTGCAGAGACACAGCACCCCTCTCTTCTCACCTTTGAAAGCAGCTAAGTACAGTGAAAGAGAGGAGCCATTTTTCTGGAAGTCCAACAAGAGCAAATGCAAAAGTGAGTGTCTGAAAACTAAGACCAAATCCCAGCTCCACCATTAATCCACACTGCAACTTCAAAGATGCTCCTTAATCATCGTTAAACTGGCTGCTTCGTAAAACTTAAGATGAAATGATGTATGCCAATTATTTAACAAAGTGCTCAAACTTGTGTGCAAATCGAAACCATTTAGGAAGCATTAAAATTTATAATAATGCGGATCTCTGTGAGTTCGAGGCCAGCCTGGTCTACAAGAGCTAGTTCCAGGACAGGCTCCAAAGCTACAGATGAAATACTGTCTCAAAAAAAAATTAATAATTACGTTCCGCCATTTATACTGGCTTAATTAGTTGGAAGTGCTTTTGATTTTCAAATATTCTTTTAAAGATCCCCAGATGATTCTTATGTGCAGATAAGCTTTGAAACTACTGAGTTATCTCAATCGGAATGCAAACGGTAGTATTACTATTTCAAATCTCATTATCCACAAAATTTAGGAAGACTTTGCCCAGGTTAACTCAGAAAGCAGATAGGACCTTAGGACCGAAGAGCGATAATTTCTTCGGTCAAATGTCAAACAGACTGGCAAAACTGGGGTCACGAAGCATGGAATATGCTGGTGAGACCCGCATTAGGAATACACACACACACACACACACACAAATACTTTTGATCCTTAAAGTCATAAAGAGCGGCGAAGAAAATCACTTCTTTCTCACCTAAGGCTTTCAATAATACCAAAGGCTATGATCCAACGGACAAACCATAAGATTCAAAATGTGTACAAAAAATGTGGAGAAGCCTGAGAAATGAAAGGCCACTGGTCCCACAGGACTCCGAAGAGAATGTTAATCTCTCAAGATGCTGCTTAAAGTCAATGTCTGTCTCGAACTTGATCCCCAAGACAGGATGTTTCGGGAGCCTGAATACTTATGTGCATCAGCACCGAGTGGATTGTCGAGATTGACAACCACAAACGACGCCTGCGGAAAGAAAGTGGAAGAGGAACCCTCAGCCACCCCACCTAAGGTTTAAGTCAAAGAAGGAAGGAAAACACTGAAAGGGCTCGGGGGCGCGCGGGGCCCAAGATCCCCGCCGAGGCCGCCATGCGCGCGGGCGGAGCCGGGGCTCGGCCTGGGGTTTCCGCTGCCGCGCCGCTCTCCTCCCCGCCCCGGGCCCGCGTGCGCGGCTCACACTGCAGGATGATCTCCTCGAATGCCTGCCTCTGCAGCCGGTCCCGGCGCCTCAGTTCCTCCGCGATGTGGCGCTTCCAGCGGGGAAAGTCTGCGGCGCGGAGGCCCGACGACATGCCGAACGCTGCCCCGGCGCCTCGAGGCCGCCGATCCGCGCCGACACTGGGGACTGCAGGCTGCGCCGTGCAGCGAGCAGCGGGCGCACGGGGGCCGGCCGCCGGAACCTCACCTCCACTCCCAGGGCACCCCTGAGGCTAGCCGGGATGATCTTCCTGTCCCTGAAGGAAATGACTTAGCAGGGGGCCGGAAGGCCCGCCTCGCCGCCGGACGTCGTAGACCGCACGCAAGCTCGCGGCCGGAGACGTCGCGGGACGCTCTCAAATGACGCAAACTCGAAGCCGGAAGTGTCGGTGGTGAGAAGCTGCCGCTGTGGGGCGCCCTGGCTGCGCGGAAGGAGACAGGAAAGTGTCTATTTTGTCCTTTGGTGTCTGTTCTCCTTTCTGCTTTTATATTTTTTTTGTTTTCTGTCTTGGCCCACCTCCGTTTTTCTCATTTCAGCTCCGAAGTGGGGCCACTCCCCTCCTAGTAACGAAATGTTGAGTGAGTTGAGTGACAACTTCCCGAAGCATTTCGTTGCCTAACCCTGTAAAATAGAAACGCTAATGGTACTTAATGGGATTGTGAAAAGCTATACAATGTAATTTCTGTCTTAGCTGCATGACAAGCCTATCTTTAAATAGACACATGTCCCTCCAAGGCCTACCCAATGTCTATCTGTTGTAGTGTGGGGCAGGCAGGCAACTGACTCTGTGTGTGTGTGTGTGTGTGTTTCGGTTCCTATTCCATCAAAGGAAATAAAAGAGTCGAGAGACACAATTTAAGCAGAAGTCGCTAGACAGAGAGAGGAGTGGGATGTCTCTGTTGGGGATTTTATTGACATTTTTTTATGAAAAGGAGGTAGGTAGCATAATTCATGGAGTAAGGCGTCCCCATTCCCCTCCCAAGTTATGGTAGACTAGTTCATACTTTTAGGGTATTCTGATTTTCCCAGGAAAGCCCACAAGGTATTATCTGGAGGAATGCAGACCCTTTGTGAACACATCCATACATGCATACATACGTATGAGCCTTAGTTTTTGATTAGCTAGGAGAGATATCTGCAGACTTGAGGACATTTAAGAACATGGGGAATTCTGCTCACCAGGAGACACGGCTGCTGTAGCTCTCTTGACACTGTGCTGGTTTTCTGTTTTGCTTATTTTCTTTTACCCTGACATAATCTGGGAAGAGGGCACCTCCACAGAGAAAGTGTCTTCATAAGACTGGCCTATAGACAGGTCTGTTCAGTGTGTTCTTGGTTAACAAACAAACAAACTAAAGGCTGGGCTTGAATGATTCACTAGGGAGGCAGAGGCAGGTGGATCGTTGTGAGTTTAAGGCCAGCCTGATCTACATGGTGAGTTCCAGGACAGCCAAGGCTACAAAGAGAGACCCTGTCTCAAAACAACCAAACAACAAACAACAAAAACTTAAGACAGTTGCTTCAGATCTAGCTACTCTTTGAGACTGTTCAAGCTCCCAGAAATAATCTCTTAGTTCTCTGATATGAAAATTGAGATTTAGCAGGTGGTGGTGACACATGCCTTTAATCCCAGCATTTTGGAGGCAGAGGCAGGCGGATCTCTGCAAATTCAGGGCCATCCTGGTCTACAGTGCAACTTCCAGGACAGTCAGGACTATGTAGAGAAACACTGTCTTGGAAAACAAACAAATAAGACAAGAAAGAAAATTGAAGTTTTATTATGAAAGTTGGGCCATGGTTTTATGATAGTTTCTCAAGCTTTACAAGGTTAGGAATGGAGATTAATATATCTTCTAGGACCCCCCCCCCTTCTCCCCGATTCTTCCCTCAAGTTGCTTTCTACCCAGAATTCTTGTATCTGCTTCTGGAGTAGCTGAGACCATACACAGTCATGTGCCCCTGTACCCACAACCACTGATCTTAGAAACACCACTACCACTAGAGAAGGGGATGGATGAAAACACGAGCTAATAAAAATAAATGTGAATCAGAGTTTGAGTCCATCCTTAGACTCCTAGGAGCCTCAGAAAGCAATCTAACAGTAGTAGAATCTGAATGGGAGAAACTGATGCCCAGATCCTTGAAAAGATGGCTTTGATTGACAAGCTCAACGGAACAGAAAACTTAGGTCCAAATAGAATTGTCTAGATGTCATTGCCTTCAACAGACTAGTGAATACATTGCCTTTAACATGTTAGTAAAGTTGTAACAGGGGCCAATAAAATGGCGTATTAGGTAAGAGCAACTCTTGCCCAGTCTGATGACCTGAGTTCAACTCTCAGGATCCACACAATAGAAGGAGATAATTGACTCCTTATCATTGACTACCTTATAATTGATAATTGACAGTTTTCTTTTTAACACACACACACGCATGTGCACATACAATAAGTAAAATGTAATTTAAAAAATAATGGAATCACAACAAAGTGGAGGTCACAGAAAGGGAAAGAAAGGTCCTAGAATCTTCTAATAAGATCCTTCAGAAACAGGTAAGAAATCCTTGGACCAGAACAAACATGGAATGGAGGAGGAGGACAGTCAGAACTATAGTAAGGACACTCCATTAGCCATCACTTTGGAGGCATTGAAAGGACCCACGGAAATCAGAGATGGAAGCCATTTCCTCCTACAGGGAAAGAAATGAAGAAACAAGTCCTGGAAGTCACCAGGGATATCTCCAACTGCAACAGTGCTGTCAACTGCGAAAGACCATGGCATCAGACCTTGACAACTAATCATGATCATTTTCTGACAGGGTATAATTAAAAGTGTTGATATTTTTTACTAATTTGCCCAGCCAGCAGCCACATGGAGTTGTGCCAAATAATATTTTGATGCATGACCATATACAAAAATGTTTGCCATAGCATTGCTAATAAGTGTAAAGTTAGAGATGGCTTTCCCAACCCTAAGAGATTGGCTAAATTATTGTAGACTCATTGTCAACTGCTCATAGTAAACGTAGTATAAGGCAGAGATCTTATTTGTTTAAAAGAAGTAATCCTAACTCCTAAGAAACTGTAGATACTTGCTGAATAAAAGATAATCACTAAGTGCAATAAGCTTTGCTCCACCCTCTTTGCTAATCACAGTTCTAGCTAGCACACCCTGAATGGCCTTGAGCCATCCTTCCTTTTAGTACTGTGCTCCCTCCCTCTGCAGAGTTTTGGGCACACTCCTGCCTTCTGACTTCACAGGGGACCGTTCTTAATAGCCAGGTCATATCTCCCTCTTACAAGCGTACATCCCTTCATAGTGTTCGTCACATTTGGAGTTTATCATTACTTGATGGAGGCCTGACTTCCCCCACTCACCTGTAAGTTGTATGAGACAAGAGCCCTGTGTATTTTTTGCGTATTATTACTTGTCCAGCAAAGGCAGGAAAGTTTTGAAGTAGTAGGTAGCCAACAAACACAGTTTAGTGAATGAAGAATACAAAACAATGATATTATCTTAGAGCATCACACTTGCAATGTGGTGTCTCCCCTCACCCCCGACTCATGTATCCCAGGCTGGCCTCAGACTCACTATGTGGCTAAAGCTGTGCTCGTACTCCTGGTCCTATCTCAGCCTTTCCAAGCATTTGGTTGTTCTGTTGCTGTGCAAAGACACCATGACCACAACAACTCTTATAAAGGAAAGCTTTTAAATGGGGCTGGCTTACAGTTTCAGGGGCTTAGCCCATTTTCATGGGAGCATGATGGCATACAGGCAGATGTAGTGCTGGAGGGGCTAAGAGTTCTACATCTGGATCTGCAGGCAGCAGGAAGAGAGACACTTGACCTGGCTTGAGCATTTAAAACCCCCAAAGCCCACCCTCCAGAGACACACTTCCTCCAATAAGGCCAAACCTGCTCCAGCAAGGCCACACCTAATCCCTGTCAAGTACGGACACTCCCTATTGAGTAAACATTCAAGTATATGAATCCATGCTGGGGGGGGGCATTCCTATTCAGACCACCACAGTGCCTTCTGTGCATTTTCTAATTTGTAAACATTATATTTGAACTATATATGCTCGAAAAAGTTTGAGAAATGACCATGTAGTTATTGATGAAACCAGCTGTTTGGCAACATGCCCAACTCTGTGGGTGCTAACATGCGCAGGAATACTTCTGTAGGGCTGTGAGCTATGCCCTTTTCTGAGCACCTCACATATTATAATTCACTTATTTCCCACAATAGCACGACTGGGTTAGCCAGGGTTAGCATTATCACCCTTATTTACAGGTGAGGACTCTGAGGCACAGAGAGATTAAGTAAGTTAGTTGCCTGAAGAAGCCTGGTTAGACCTGGGTCCAGGTGCAGGTGGTTGGATGCTATTGCTCATCTAGCTAGTCTTTGGTCCGGCTGGCATTACAGTCACTGGAACCCGCCAAACAAACAGATGTTCTTATGTTTTATTTTACTTTTGTCTTCAGAGACAGGGTCTCACTATACAGCTCTGCTGTCCTGGAACTTGCTATGTTGAACCCCCAGTTGGAATTTACAGAGATCCGCCTGCCTCTGCCTCCTGAGTGCTGAGATTAAAGGCGTGCACCACCACATAGGGCTAGAGAACAAATTTTAAGTATTCTGTAATCCATCTGCAAATTAGCCAGTAAAGCGGGCATCGCAGTTAGCCAGCAGGAAGTGATGGGGAGGCTGTGGTGCATTTACAGGCTCTATGGGAAACAAATGGACCAGAGATTAGTAACGGAAATCAGCAGGAAATGAAGCTGTCAGAATCCTGCAGTGGCTGATAACATCTAAAGAGATTTTTCTGTTCTGGTAAATAACAAGTGTCTACAGGATTCAGCATGCTCTGCTGGAAAGCAGCATGTGTGAAATGGATTCTGACTGCCCAAAATGGATGTAAAGCAGAACATGAAATATCTCCCAGCCCTTGTAGCAGCATGATAATCAGCACAGATTTGCTCACAGGAGTGGAAGGAGCATCGCTTACCAAGGCACTGCGTGGAAACTCTGCTTTCACTAAGACAAAGCTCTCCTGCTTTTGCATAATGGATTTTAGTGGAGTCATTTCTACTATTGAGACCTTACAGGAGATTCTCACCTTAAGCCTATGCTGGGTGACCTTTCCTAGGTAGACACAAACAAGCAGCTACTCACTGGACAGGGTACCAAGGACAGACCATAGTAATGGTTCCATCAAGACCCAACTTGATAAACTACTGAGTTTATTGGGTTTGCTTACAGAGCGTGGGTGAGGAGTTACAGAAGTGTAGATGACCCTAAAACAGCTATATTACCAAAACAATGACTTCTGGGAAGTCCCCATAAGGATGACTTCCCCATAGCTGCATAGATGAAGATCCCTCCAATTACTCTTCCATACTGTATACACTCTGTGTATACAAGTATCCAAAGTCCATGTGCATCTGGGGCAGAACTGTATGTAGCTGGTAGGGGAGTGCACTAGGGATTGAATGCCCGAGACTCTGGTGAGGGTCTGAGAATTTCCCCCTCCCCCTCATCCTATGAGGGAATGCCAAAAGGTCCAGTCTGGAAGGATGCTCACAAGTAGCCACAGCTGCTTCTGATGAAATTAGAAGTGACCATCGAGCTAGGAGGGTGGGATGGCCCTGGTGCCTGATCTTATCTGTGGGTCCGTAGCCTGGGCTCCAACCTGGAAGAGTTCTGCAACCTCTGGTGCTGTTTTCCTTGCCCTTTCTGTTACCTTGATTCCCTTTGTCTTTCAATAAGCAAATGAAAACAGTTCAGTCCCAGTGTGGGTCAGGCTTAGGGATGAGCAGCTCCAGGAAGACAAAGACATCCCAGGTGTGGGTACTGGCCTTCAGGAACTCTCTCTAGAGGGAGACCTGATCCTATATTATGTCTGGAATGTAACAGGTGATGGTAGGAAGTTCCTAGAGCTACCATTATCTTCTGTTCCCTTTATCCCTTTTGTTTTTATTCTCTCTTCTAAAAAACACAGTCCAGCCAGGCATAAATAAACTTTATTTATTTATGTTTGTTTACTTATTTTGGTTTTTCAACACAGGATTTCTTTATGTAGCCCTGGCTGTCTTGGAACTCACTATGTTGACCAGACTGGCCTCGAGATCTGCCTGCCTCTGCCTCCTAAGTGCTGGAATTAGAAATGTGTACCACCATGTCTGGAAGTCTCTGTGTTTTTAATTCTTCATCTTTATTTCCATTTCTTTTCAACTCTTCCTCAAAATATATCACCCCAAATGGAAGCAGATGAAGGGAACTGTGTTGCAGTATTACCCGTAGTTTGTGTTAGGGAAATGAATGATTGCCAAGAAACCAGCTTACACTGGGTTTCAGACACACCAGGACAACCCCTCCCACTCCACCTCCATGTCAATAATGGGACTCCCTTACTGGCATTCATCACTTGGCTTTTTCACTCCCTCTGTTTGCTTTTGTTGTCATTAGCGCTACTGATTTCACAGATGCTTGCACAACACAAGATATTTTCATTGTGAAGATTCTCATGTCCACATTTCTTTTGACAGACTGTTTGTTGTTGCTGTTGAGACAGAGTCTCAGTCTGTAGCTCAGGTTGACCTAGGACTTGCGCTCCTCATGTAGCCACCTTCAGACTCTAGGATGATTGAGGCATAACATGCCTTGCAGATTGCATGTCTAAAAACTGGCCAAGATGGCATTATCAGCACTTGGTGACAAGCAGCCCTCTTAGAGGGTGTAATGATATGTCCTGTCCCTTTAAGAGACAAGCCACGCCTGTAATGGAAAAATTAAAAATTCAGTAGGATTGGTAGGATCCCCACCACTGCAGGGGCAGAAACACTGTAGGTCCCCAAGTGGGGCAGGTGGGGGGGGCAGAACAGCCAGTCCCAGGCAGGGACAGCACACAAGACCACGCCCCAGATCTCCAAAGGCCGAAGGCAGCTGGTCCCGGGTGGCGGGAGAGACAGATGGATAGGCATGCCATGCAGAGTTGAGGTTGGATATCTATTTGGTGGGTTATGGAGGGGGAAGGGAGAAGGGGAGAAGAGCAGAGAGAGAGAGAGAGAGAGAGAGAGAGAGAGAGAGAGAGAGAGAGAGAGAGAGAGAGAGAGAGAGGAAGGGGAAGACAGAAGGGAGGAAGGGGAGAAGTGGGGAGAGGCAGAAGCTGCCTTTTTGAGAGGCAGATGGAAAAGGAAGGAACTCAGGCTGGAAGTTGAAGATCAGCCTCTGCCTCAGCAGAAGGTGGAGGAAGTGGGCATAGCTTGTCTCTTAAAGAGACAGGACAGACCATTACACCACCTACTCCCTCCCTTGTCCCCTGAGGCAGGCAGATCTTCCTTCCTGATAGCAGCCTGAGTCTCTTCCTTTTACCATCTCCTTCCCCCTTCTGTCTCTCCCTTCTCTCTCTCTCTCTCTCTCTCTCTCTCTCTCTCTCTCTCTCTCTCTCTCTCTCTCTCCCTCTCTGTTCTTCTCCCCCTTTCCTCTTCCCTTCCATAACCCACTAAATAAATATCCAACCTCACTCTGCATGGTGTGCCTATCACTCTGTCTCTCTCCCGGCTGCCACATGTCCCGCTGCCACATGTCTCCCTAACTGAGACCAGCCACCTTCAGAGACCTGTGGCATGGTCTCAGGAAGTGCCCATTTGTCTGTCTCTCCTCATGGGACTGGCTGCCCCAGCGAGGTCTCTTACCCACCACGTGGCTCCCTGCCTGGGACCCCTCATGGCTGCTGCAGCCACTCAGGGAACTGTGTCATCCCTGACTGGGACTGGCTGCTCTTGGGACCCTCTGCTCGCTGTCTGCTGCCATATGACCTGCTGCCACTGCAGATGGAGCCACTGGGGATGCTGTAGCATTTTTAATTAATTCATTACAGAGGGGTCCTTGTTATCTCCTCTGTATGTTTGTATCCTAGAATCTGGAAAGCTGGCTGAAGGATTTCACATGCTGCAGCTGCTGCTTTAATTTTTACATTTATTTATTTGATGTGTTTGAATAGTTTGCTTGCATGCATATATGTGCTCCAGGTATGTGCCTGGTGCCCTCAGAGGTAAGAAGACAGCATTGGATCCATTAGGAGAGAAGTTACCGATAGTTGTGAGCCACCATGTGGGTGCTGGGAACTGAACACAGGTCCTTTGCAAAAGCAGCAAGTACTTTTAACCATTGAGCCATCTTCCAAGCCCCCTTCACATGATCCTTCTAACACATTGGGACTGTGATTCTTCGCAGGTAGGGGAATCTCAGTTTCTTTAATCTTTAAAGAGAAATTATATTTCTCTTAATCACTCTTGCTTTCTCCTTCCGTGAATAACAGTTAATTTTATTGGGTGATTTTTGCGTACCAGGCATTATTTTCTAAAAAATCAACTTATTTTTTAAAATAATTATTTATTTATTATGTATACAATATTCTGTCTGTGTGTATGCCTGCATGCCAGAAGAGGGCACCAGACCCCATTACAGATGGTTGTGAGCCACCATGTGGTTGCTGGGAATTGAACTCAGGACCTTTGGAAGAACAGGCAATGCTCTTAACCTCTGAGCCATCTCTCCAGCCCAAGAATCAACTTATTTTTTTCTCACAACATTATGTTGTAACTACTAATACATTATTTTTATAGATGGGGAGACAAGACAGACATACAGAGGTGCTTGGTAAGTGACAGAGCTCAGATACAGCCAGGAAAACTGATGCAAAACCTCACTGGTTTAATTTTAAGCTAAATTCTGTGTTGTTTGTTTAGGGTTGAGTTAGTATAAGGTGCTGACATGCTTCTCATTGCCAATGTTAGACAAATGCGCAATATGACTACCTTACTGTGAATGAGAGATAGTCATCCAGATTCAGGGTGCTATGAAGCAGGGATATGACCAGTCCTCAGGAATCCCTGAGATGATTCTGGATTCAGAATCATAAGGAGATTTAGCCCTTGGCTTTTTTTTTTTTTGATGGATCAGCAGCCGTGCCTAACAACCATGTGGCGAGAAGGTGGGCCTGTCTTCCTTGAGGGTGTATTTGGAGGGGCCAGGGAGTCCTCAGAAGGAACTTGCAGAGCACGTCTTCTGCTGGGGCTGCCCAGCTCTCTGTCTCCTTTAGAAACAGCCTTCTCCTTACTGGCTCCATGCACTGTCTGTGTTACATGGAGTGTTCTTCTCATCTGTCACCTACCACTGTGGCAGCAAGCAAGCCTAGGGCTAGGTAGACATCAGGGCAGTTACTAAGTCCTTTCCAAGGTTGGACCTGTTCTTCTTCTCTCTAGTACTTGGTGCGAGCAGTCAGCCCTGTCCAAAATTCGGGAGTTTCTGGAACTGCAATCACATGAATTTTGAGTAAGTTCAATTCTGTTTTAAACGATAGTATTTGCTGGTGAGATACTGATTTTTTTAATTGTAAACTAAAAGTTATAATTAGAAAGACGAGAATAACTTAGAATATTAGAAAATACTGTTGTTGCCATATGTTGAAGCTATTTTTTTCTTTTTTTCCTCAACAGAGAATGAAGGGACACCATTTCAAAATGGGCTGTTCAAATGAGTCATGAGATATTTATAGCTCTGCAGGGTGCCTCTCCAACACTGCACTCTCATGTGGCAGAGCCAGAAAGTACAGCAACAAAAGATTTAACAAAGGGACACTGAACTATCATAGGCTGTGAGATCCAGCTCTTTGCTTAGCGGTCAAGTTGACATTTTGCCTTGAATAAGACTCAAAGTTGAAGCAGCAATTTGTTGATCTGCCTTGCAAAGCAGCAATTTGTTGATCAGCCACGCCTGACTGTTGGGCAGGGGAGCTCACGCAGTTGAGTGCCGACACCAAAGCTTGAGGATCTAAAGAGCTCACAACCCCAGAGTCTGTGCAAACTGCTGGGTAGGCTGTGTGTGTCTAAAACACAAGAACTAGGCAGACAAGCGGTTCCTGAAGCTCATTGCTCACCCAGAATAGCCATATGGTGAGCTCTAGGCTCACTGAGTGCCCCTGTCTCATTTTATCACCCGTGGACAGTGATAAAACGAGACAGCCAAGGTTGACCTCTAGCCTTTGCATAACCGTGTATCTATGTGGACCTACACACACCACATGCACACATCCTAGCAGCAAACCCTCTGTGCCCCCCCCCCAACCTTGACTGTCAGTTGTGGGATTGAGGGGTGCCTAGATTAGCAAAAAACTACCCAGAATGTGTCCATGAGGGTTTCCAGAGAGAACTGACTAATGGATAAAGAGCTGCCCTGAACATGGGTGGCACCGACCAATAAGCCGGAACCTGGATGGAATAAGCAGGGGTTTTCAGGAGGAGGAAGCCAGACAGCACTGGTACACACTTGGCTTCCTGTCCCTGTGATGTGAGCATCATAGCACTGCTGCAACCTCTGTGCCATTGAGGCCTGAAATCCCAACCTGAAGATAGTTTGCCTTCCTTAAATAGTTTCAGGTGCCTATCACATGGATGAAATCTGGCAACGACACCCAATTATAAAGAGACACCCAGAGACACAGTTTCCTTCAGGGCTGAGGCCAACGATGGCTACTCCCCCTGGCAGCATGACTCATGTCCTGACCATTTAAAAAAAAACTTAAAAAATAATTTATTTTTATTTTATGTGCATTGATGTTTTGCCTGCATCTGCACATATGTCTGTGTGAGAGTGTAGGGTCCCCTGGAGGTGGCATTACAGACACTTGTGAGATGCTGTGTGAATGCTGGGAATTGAACCCGACTCCTCTAGAAGAACAGCCAAACCACCAGTGGTGGCATACTCCTTTAATTCCCCGTAGTCGGGAGGCAGAGACAGACAGATCTCTGTGAGTTCAAGGCCAGCCTGGTCTAGAAAGTGAGTTCCAGGACAGCTAGGGCTGTTACACAGAGCAACCTTGTCTAGAAAACACAGAAAGAAAGAAAGAGAGAAAGAGAGAAAGAAAGAAAAGAACAGCCAATGTTCTTAACCGATGAGCCATCTCTCCAGTCCCCAGTCCTGACTGCTTTTTAAAATTTTAATTTACCTGGATATGGTGGCACATGTCTTTAATCCCTCCCAGCACTCAGGAGACAAAGTCAGGCTGATCTCTGAGTTTGAGGCCAGCCAGGTCTGCAGAGCAAGTTCTCGGACAGCCAGGGCTACATAGAGAAACCTTGTCTTGAAAAAAAAATTTTTTAATTAAAACAATCTTTTTTATACAATGCATTTTAATCATATTCTTTCCCCTCTCTAACTATTCCCAGGTCCTCCCCACCTCCTTACCCAACTTCAGGTTCTTTCTCTTTCAAAAATACCCCGAAAATCAAATCAAACTAAGAGAGAGAGAGAGAGAAGAAAGAAAATCAAATAAGACAAACAATATCGAAATAAAACAAAACACAAAAAGCACATAAAAAAGCCCAGAGTTCATTTGTGTTGCCCAGCTATTCCAGAGCACGTGGCCGGCCGTGAAGTACGGTTGATATTCCCTGCAACACTCCACTGGAGGAAACTGATGGTTTCTTTTCCACCAGGTATCTAATTACAAACAGCTTCTTGTTTAGGGGTAGAACTTTGGGTCTACTTCTTTTGCTCCATGCTGGAATTTGTCTGGTTTGAACCCTTCATGCTGCCAAGACCTCTGATGTGGGAGTCCCCTCTGTATGCTGTGATTACCATTAATGAATAAAGAAACTGCTTTGGACCCATAGCAAGGCAGAATTTAGGTAGGCAGGGAAAGCTAGGCTGAATTCTGGGAAAAAGAGGGGCAGAGTCAGGGAGATGCCATGGAGCCACCGCTGGAGATAGATGTGCTGAAACTTTGCAGGTAGGCCACGACCTCGTGGTGATATACAGATTAATAGAAATGAGTTAAATTAGTATGTAAGAGTTAGCTAATAAGAAGCTAGAGTAATGGGCCAAGCAGTGATTTAATTAATACAGTTTCTGTGAGATTATTTTGGTTCTAAGCTAGCAGGGTGACCGAGAACCAACAAGCAACCTCCCTCCAAAAGATCTCTGTGAGTTCATGTGTCTGTCAGCCCTGCTGTGTCCGGAAGATGCTGTTTCCTTGGAGTCATCCCCCACCCTGGCTTTTGAATCTTTCCCCTTCTTCTTCCACATAGATTCCTGAGCCTTGAGGGGAGGCTTTGATAGCGATATCTGTTCAGGGTGCTCCAAAGTCTCTCACTCCCTGTACAATGTTCAGTTGTGGATCCCTTGGAACCATCTGCTGCCAGGAGAAGCCTCTCTGATGAAAGCTGAGTAAAGTTCTACTCTACAACACCATTTCATCTGCTTTTGTCCCAAATGTCCCTGTGCACTCCTTAATCTCTTGTCAAGCTTCCCATAGCTAAAGATTCCCTTGAATTTTCTCTACGTCTTTCTTAATTTTATCAATGTATATAGGACAAGTAGCTTCTCCAGTAACTAAAGGGAAGTACAGACCTTGTTTTTCTGAAAACATAGGCAGTCCAGCTCAGGGCAGAAGGGTGGCCAGGCATGTTTTACCAGCATATTGCCTCTCTAACAGAACATTTGAGGTGGGGAAGTAAATAATGAAGAGAGATTATTTGGCTTATGGTTTTGCAGGCTGAACCATCCAAGATGGAGGGACAGTGCCTGCCAAGTGCACCTCAGTACAGCCAAAGAACCACATGGAGGGAGAGCAGCGGGAGGGAGGGAAGGGAGAACTCATCCTTTCCTATGGGCCCACTCCCTCAGTAACAGCATCAACCCATTCAATGATGGCAGCTTCCTCTTCCCACTGCCATACTGGGATAAAAGACCCAACACATGGGCTCTGGGGATACATCCAAACCATAACATCGGTGAAGCACAAAAGGATGGCGGAAAATTATAACTGTCCTGTCCTTCAGGCTCAAGCAGTCTAGCCCCACCCTTACAAAGAAGAAGAGGAGGAGGAGGAGGAGGAGGAGGAGGAGGAGGAGGAGGAGGAGGAGGAGGAGGAGGAGGAGGAGAAGGAGGAGGGGAGGAGGAAGAGGAGGAGGGCAAGAGGAGGAGGAGAAGAAAGAGAAAGAGTGGCCTTTATGGAAAAGAAGTTGCTGGTGAGGAAGTATCAGAAAGACAATCAGCTCTTTGATTCCGGCTGGTGATTTCCAGGCCTTAAGCTAGAGGGAGCTCACTGGAGGAAGGACTCTGAACTGCCAGCGAGGGAAACTGCATGTCACCCTCTGCAAAGGGATCAGGACCTGTCCCTGGTGTATGAGCTGGCTTCTTGGAACCTATTCCCCATGTTGGAGCCTTGACACGGGGAGAAGCTTGGTCCTGCCTTAACTTGATATGCCAGGCTTTGTTGACTTCTGTAGAATTGAGGATGGATGGGGTAGATGGGAGGTGGGGAGAGGAGACAGGAAACAGAAGGGAGAGGAAAAAAATTTTTTCCAAGACAAGGTTTCTCTGTAGCTTTGGAACCTTCCTGGAACTTGCTCTGTAGACCAGGCTGGCCTCAAACTCACAGAGATCTGCCTGTCTCTGCCTCCTGAGTACTAGGATTAAAGGCGTGCGCCACCACTGTTATGATTTATGGCACAAGTGAGACCTTGGCGGATCCCAGGCAGGTGCAGGACCATGGCAGGTAAGGGGCAGACAGATATTCCACGCAGAGAGAACTTGGGTATGGAGAGTTTATTTAGTGGGTGTTGGGAGGGTATGGGAGGGTAGAGGGGTTATGGGGGGGATGAGAGAAATAGAGGAATAGAGAGAGTGGGGAGAAGAGGGAAAGGGGAGGAGTGAGGCAGAGAACTGCAGTCTATAGAAGAAAAGCAGACCTAGACCAGCTTTGGGGTGTGTGTGTAGTGATTGGGAGTGGGCAGAGCTTATCTCTTAAAGGGCAGGCCAGTATAATTCTAACAACCACTGCCCAGCTAAATGAAAAATTTAACAACAACAACAACAACAATAGACTATTTCTGAACTGTCAAGCTGGCTTAGCAGGTAAAGGTACCTGCCAAGCTTGACCACCTGAGTTAAATCCCCAGACCCCACCTGGTAGGTAGGATCCCTAGAGGTGAAGAAGGAACCTACCAAGGTACCCACTCCTCCACATTCACTTCATGGAGAGCCCAACTTCCCCTCCAGCCCAGGAAAAAAATCAAATGGTCTAAACCTCCTCATGGCAACCTGTGGTTTCTTCCCGGACTGTCTGGACTGCCGCTGGATCACTGACAAGATGTGGTACTGTAAAGCTTCTGGGGCTTCATGATAGAAGACTTAGAATTCTGCCAGTGCATCCTATAAGAAGCCGTCTGCCACACAGCTGACTATAAGGAAGCCCAAGACAGACTCATGCTGGAACTGATAAGAGGGGACAGGGATGCTTGGTCAGTGATCCTCAATTGCAGCCATGACAGCCGAGGCCTGGGATTCGTGAATGAAGAAGCTGAAGGAAGCTTTGGATGACCCAGCCCTGGCAGCCAACCAACTGTAACTTCAATAGACCTCCAGATAAGAGCACCCAGCTGAGCTACAGAAGTGTGAGAGTAATAAATTGTGGGTTTGTGCTTTGGGGTGCTATCCAAACAAAAATGAGGTTCTCTCAGGGAGGAAGAAGGAGACCACCACTGTGCAGGCTACCAATTGAGTTCCCCATGCACTTCGGAGAGAATGCACAGAGACCCCACAGTGTAGCCGATGACTGTCCAAGTGCAGGCTAGATCATTCGGGTATAAACATTTCATATTTTTTTGAGTCTGATCTTTTTTTTTTCCAGCATAGGGATGAACCTACTTATTCTGAGAGATGACTGGGGTGAAGATGGTTTGTCTTTCAAGATACTGGTTAGATGGCTCAGTGGGTAAATACATTCTCTACTAAGCCTGAGGATGAGTTTGATCCCCAGGACCCACGTAGTAGAAGAAATGGAAGGAAAGAACTGACCCCCCCCCCCTACAAGCTGTCCTCTGATCTCCACACACATGTTGTGGTGCTTGGGTGCACATATAAGCATATGCATGTGTATGCACAAACAGACAAAAATAAATGAATTAAGTTGCCAGCTGTTCAAGTCCCCCCTAAAGTCCTCAGCTTTTGACCACGCTTGGGCACAAACCCAGCTTGTGGTAGACACATCATCACTCATTGCTGGGGCAGCGGGGGGGGGGGGCAGCTTCTCTAGCCTCAATCTCTGGGATAGCCTAAAAAGGAGAAAGCGAGCTGAGCACTAATAGATTTTCTGTCCCCTCCCCCTTACCATCTCCACCAACAGTAAGCCAGATCAGGCTGAACTGAAAACGTACAACAACAGGTTTATTTAAGCAAAGCAACTCCCGAGTGGGTTCTCCAGCTCCAGAGATCATGGCCAGAGAAGCCACACCCGCCAACTAAAGCAGGGAGACTTTATAAGCTGCAGGTGAGGCATGACGATGATGTGTCTACCACAAATGGGATTTATGCCCGGGGAATGGTATTGACCACATTCAGGGTAGGTCTTCCCATGTCTATTAGCTGAATCGAACCAAACCCTCACGAGGAAGCCCTGAAGCTATCCTGTCTAGATAATTCCTCACAAGTGTGCCCACATTATTAACAATCAAGTTGACAATGTTAACGATCACAAGGACCTAAACTTTAGCCCTGAGGCCAGAACTTGCCCTATGGTCTTGTAGAAACACCAAGGAAGCCTTGCCTTGAGCACACCTCCCCAGGAAGCAAGCACACCGGACACAGGAAGCGTTCACACCCACCCACACAGTTCTTTGCTTACAGTTTGACCTGAGTCATTCTGGGACCCAGCTCAGCGGTCTCTGGATTCCCCCAGCAAAGGGCCATGTTGACTTCCTGACAAGCCACCTACCTCACCACAGAAGACAAAGAGGTCCGAAAGGTTTCTTCTTCTTCTCAGAATAGAACTTTCTCTTTCCAGTTAAGGAAAACTATCCATATCCATCTCCCCAAAGCTGCTTTCCTGGGAAATAACCGAACCTATCTGTGTCTTATGGATTGAGTCATGCTCCTTCCTGATTCATATGCAGAAGTCCTAAGCTTGTTGCAACTGTATCGGATGTGACTGAAGTTTTATAGCCACAAATAGGCGGCCACAGAGTTTGTACCTGAGCTAGAAGTTTTGGCAGTTTCAACTTACTCTCCTTAACAACCAGTATTCTGGTGCTACTTGGGAGCTTATTATATGTCCCCAGGGATTAGTAATACACTGTGTAAAATACTGGAGCCCTGCAGTCTTCTCTTACCATATACCCAAGCCCAATCAGAGAATGAAGAGGAACCACTGCGACTCTTTGTACATTCGGCCACTGGGAGTCAATAGCTCACAGGCTAGGAGGGAGAGACATGGTGGAAGATAGGAGCTGGTGTACTCGGGGCTGCTGCCTTCTGCCTTTTGTTTTGTCATTGCTTAGAGCCCGATGCCAAGATGCACAGCAAACTAAATGGCAACAAAATGTGTTTTGCAACCAGCAAAGAGCAAAGGTGCCTTTAAATATAGCATTCTGACTTCATTAAAAAAAATTTTTTTTTATTATTCCGGCACATAGAACATGCTGTGAAAAAGAAATCACAGAATGACATAAAACAACCTCTCTGTCATCTGGGAGGCTATATTTAGAGTCATCTCTAAATGTTTCTGCGCCACTGGGACTATGGGAAAGATTCTCCTCTTCATTATGCAACATTATGAACAAGAACCAAAAATGTAAGACAGCTAGTTTTAATATTTTTTGTTAACACCATATTGTTGAATGGTGCCAGTGCCAACAGCAAGGGAGAGCGGACGCAAAACCCGCTGTCCATATGCTGTAGGATGAATAAAGACGGCATGAGTGGAAACAAGAGACCGGGGAGCCTGAAGGTCTGCGCTCTGCACTGGGGGGCTAGTTCAGTGGGAAGAGGACTCACGCAGCGTGAGTTAGCATCTGCAGAACCCATACATGAGAGCTGGGTGTGAGCGTGTGCCTGAAACACCAGTGCTGGGGGGTGGGAGGGGAGCAGGCAGATCCCATGCGCTCGATGGCAGAAACAGTAAGGTTCAGATGCAGAGACCCTGTCTCTAAAAATAAGGTGGATTGAGAGTAGAGAAAGACATTCAAAAGTTGACCTCTTGCCTCCTCATGTGGACACATAGGAGATTGAGTACACACACACACACACACACACACACACACACACACACACCACAGTCTGAACTCTGAAACACAGAATGTATTACAAAGTGGCTCAGTGGCACATTGAGATAAGGCCAGTGCTCCCAGGTGTGAACCCATGAGGCTTTGAAGGCACGAATCATAAGAGAAAGCCTCTAGAACCTTCTAGACACAGAACTGAGAGCTACTCTGTAGTGCTCTGATTTTTAACTTAGGGATTATTTCCTCCAGTCTTCCCATGCAGGACTCTGAGGCTTATTTATTTATTACCCTTCTCACAAACGGCAGTCTGAGAAAGAAGCATGCTTCGTTAATACCGAGGTGGGATCCG
This sequence comes from Arvicola amphibius, assembly GCF_903992535.2. Taxonomy (NCBI): domain Eukaryota; kingdom Metazoa; phylum Chordata; class Mammalia; order Rodentia; family Cricetidae; genus Arvicola; species Arvicola amphibius. The sequence goes on from NC_052054.1 coordinate 104,311,991, forward strand.
ATCCCATGTCTGGCTTTCGTTTCCTCGCTATACCAGCTAACCTGCTTTACCTCACATATGAATCATGCATCTAATCCTTTGAGAAGCTTTTAAAAAATGCAATGAAATGACATGTCTACGTATCCCAGAAGGATCTAGAATATTGCTGAAACTCAGCTTCCCAGGTACCACCTAGACCAAGACAATCAACTACCTGAACTATCTGTCAATCATTCTGGCAGGGCCTAGAAACCTGCACTTAAACAGGCTCTCCAAGTAATTTTATGTGAAGCCAAGTTGGAGTAGTCTTTCTTAGCACTGGGATTTAACCCAGAGCTTCATGTACAGGCAAGAGCTCCACTAGAGCCCCTTAAATCCTTTTTATTTTGAGGCAGGGTGTCGCTAAGTTGGCCAGGTTGCCTTTGAACTTCCTCTGTTGTAGCCCAGGCAGGCCTTGAGTTTGCATTCTCCTGCCTCAGCCTCCTAGTAGCCATGTGCCACCACACCCAGTTAAGTGTCGTTACTTGGAAGGAATTCAGAGGAAGCCCAGAAGATAGAGTAGCCGTCCTCAGCACTTCACAGATGAGCTGGAGAGAGCAGCCCACACAGAACAAATGCGAACCTTCGCGAGGCAGCAAATTGTGAAACCCCAGCCTGGCTTCCACCTGGTGTTCAGTGTACTTTCGGGCCCTGCTGCTTTGTGATCAGGTGGTATTTACTTGAGGAATAAAATCTTCATATTAACATAAGCAAAACATAATTAGAAAAATCTGTTATAAAAACCATTCTGCTTTCTAAGCCAATTCTAAACGATTCGGGGGTAAGGCATGCCAGGAATTCTGCTTTGTTAGCTCATGTAATTACAAATGACTGTCATGCCAATTGCTGGCACTGTCTATTTCCCTCAACTGTTTGGACACTTGTCCTCTCCACCCCCCTCCCTCTCAATAGACGTATAGTTTGAGAGTTGTAGTCAAAGATGGTCTTACTCATCTTTGTAGCAGGTTGTGTTTGCTTTTCTCCGCTTACAAAACTCTTCCCCTCTGTGAATTCTCTGCACTTCTCAATGAGCTCTGGGTTGCAGACTAGCTCTCAAGGGTGCTCTCACCAACCAGACTCCCTAGCCCTCTTAATTCTGTCTGACTATGAACAATGAGGAGAATCAGAGAGGGGTAAGAGGATAGAAGAAGAGAGGCTGACGTAACTTTAACCCACATCTTTTCTGCCTCCCTGGAGGTTTTGATTTCCTTTAGTGCTGTAGATCTTCCTGAACTCCAGCTAACTGGGTAACACATACCCATCAGATGCAAGAAAAGGGAGGGCATTGTGCCCCTGTCATCTCCAAGTGCCTAGCATCCACGGCTGGGTCTTCAATTCTGCCTGCCTGTTTCTCCCTCTTCTTCTCTCCCGTCCCCTTCTCTCTTCCCCTTTCCTGCAGCTTCATAAACTTTGACCACGAGCTCTGTAATGCAGAGCTGTTTGGGCCCCTATGTCTGTGCTCTTCCCAGAAGCTTTAGAAAGGTCCCAGGATGCCTGTCCCAGGTCACGTGCCAGGGACAGGGTGAGAAGACACTTGTGCAGGTTCCTGTGTTTTCCCCTCTTCTTTCCTGTCACTACTTCCTACAATCCCCTCTCACAGATACCTTCTTTCCTCTTTCAGCCTCCAACCAGCATCCTGGTTTAGATCTCCTCTGAGTAATGGGCCTCTCTTGTGACCACACAGATCCTATGGCTCTCTGCACATCTGGACAGTGGTTCCTATAGGACTTCCGGCCCCACCACCTCCTGGCACCCATTCTGTCTTCATACTTCGCCGCTCTCTGTGATACCTTAGGGTCTGTGCACCTCTTCCCATCCAGTTCTTTTCTGGGTCTTTCATGCTGGCTTTTCTTAAGAGACAAAACATATCCAAAGGGAGGGCACCTCTTCAGAGATGTCCGTCTGAGCATCTAGAAATCTCAGCTTGTGCACACACAGTATAGATGCAGGAGGGACCAGTGTTCTGTGGGCAGGTTTAGTCCTGAAACCCCGTCCTATGGTGCTATTGGTAAGTGGAGCAGAAACACGGATGCCTCACACATATCACACATGGATTTCCCATGTGCTGCCCTTCAGGCTGTGGGGGCTCTTGCCTGGCTTTTGAAGTAGCTTAAAGCTTAGACCAGGAGAGCCGAGGATTAATCAACTCCCAGAGGCACAACTTAACATGACTCTCTTTGAGTGGGTTAATAGGTATTTATCCCATGCTGATGTCCACCAGACAAGCCCAGCTGTCCCTAGCAGTCACCTACTCATGAGGGCATGTAGACGGAGTGGCGGGGCTGTGTCCCGCCAACTGGATAGCTTTACCAAAAATAATTACATGGAAACTATTTTTTTAAACACTGCCTGGTCCATTAGTTTTAGCCTTTTATTGGCTAATTAACCCATATTTAGTAATCCTTGTAGCATCACAAGGTGGTCGCTTACCAGGAGAGATCTTAACCTGTGTCCATCTCGGAGAGGAGAGGCATGGCAACTGTATATGGCGACTGCCTGAAGCGTCTCCCCAACTCTGCTTCCTTTCTCCCACAATTCTGTTCTGTCTCTTAAAGGGCCAAGGCAGTTTTTTTTTTTTATTAATCAATGAAAGTAACACATAGACATTCCTCCATCAAGGGCATTCTTTCCTTCCTTGCCTCAGGTCTCAGCCTTCTACTGAATGCCTCCTTGCCCTTGAGTCTGCTCTACTGTCTGAACCCAAACCAATGAGACAAGTACAGATTTCCTGGCCTCAAATTGGCAGCCCGGACAACTGTAATTACTTCCTCTTCCTCCTCCTCTGCCACCTCCTCTTCTTCTTGTGTGTGTGCATAATTGAGTGCTTTTGTGTGTATGTGTGTGTGTTGCATGTATGTATATGTGGTTATGGACATGTGCATGTCACAGAGCATGTGTGGAGGTTAGAGGACAACTTTTGGGAGTTCTTCTCATTTTCAACTTAGTTGAGGCATGGCTTGTTTCTGCTGCTATGATGCATACACATTCTGCTCTCTGGCCCATGAGTTTCTAGGCAGTTCTCCTGTCTTCCTTCTGCCTCTCAGTAGGAGTGCTGGGATTATAGATGCTTAACTGCATCCAGTTTGCTGTTGTTTTTGGTTTTGATTTTTGTTAGTTTTTTGAGACAGGGTTTCCCTGGGTAGCCCTGGCTGTCTTGGAACTAGGCTGGCCTTGGACTGAGAGACCCACCTGCTTCTGCCTCCTGAGTACTGGGATTATAGACATGCGCCACCACTGCAGGTTATGTTTCCAGCTTTTTACATGAGTTCTGGTGCTCCAACTCAGGTTGTAGGGCTTGCTTAAGACTATTCTCAGGAAATACAAACTAAGGTATTTAAACTCCATTCTGTCTGACCCACAGCCATGGCCATGTCCTGCCCCATGGTCTCCTCAGGCCCAGCACAACTGGGATTGAAATGGATGATGGAGAACAGAACTATACATATCAAGTCTAAGATCACCTGAATGCAGGACCAATGGGTAGGTCATCTGTGAGCCGGGAGAGAAATGATCTGCTTGGAGCCATCACCAGTCAGAGCATGACCAGTACGGGGACTCCATATGCCATTGTGCAGAGCAGAGCAGAGGTTTTCCCAGAATGGGACCTTGGGGGGTAAATGTGAGGGCGAGACCAGATATTTGCATCATAAAGGGTCTCTCTGTTGGAGTAAAGGCTGCCGGTGAGCTAGCTGCCTCTTAGAAAGCTTCTGGCTCTTTCCAAAGCTAGGTCTCCATGGAAATTAGTTTGCTGAAAGGAGCTATTTTAAGGACAAGCAAAGACAGACCTGGTAGGCTGGGGTTAGGGAAGGTATCTGTGGGAGAGAGCTTTTCTCAGTGACTCACCCGTTTCCCTCTTGTCGCTGGTAAGAAAGCCACAGTAAAGCCACAGAAATGCCGCACAGAGGGATTTCTATACCACTAGAAGTGGCTGCCCATCTAGTCTCACAGGAGGCCTGGCAGAGCAGCGGCCACCCTCGGAATCCGGTGCATGTTGGTTAGAGGCGGATACATTCATGCCAGAGACCATTATTATGGTAACAGGAAATCTGGGCTTTGGCCAACTCCATATAGCCATGCGAAGAAGAGCAGATTTGCTTCTTGAAAGACAAACTGAGTATTGATCTACGATTTTAGGGGTGATGGGTCATCTTAGGGGTGGGGCAGTTTGTGAGCAAAGCTTGTTGACTTCTTATGGAGCTCAGTGAAGAAAACCGAGGAGACGGGGGGGGGGGGGAGGGATGGATACGATGACAACATCTGGCTTTCCATTCCTCTGCTATAGAAGGTAGAACCAAGCGAGCGTTGGAGGGTGGGGGTAGGGCAGAATTGCTAGCAAATGAAGCAGCTCCAGTGGGTTCTGGGAGACGGTGGTGGCCCAGAGCCCGTAGAAGGTGGACAGGGGTGTGCACAGGGTTGAGGAGGGCTGGGAGAACAAGAGTAAAAATTCAGTTGCTGTGTTTCCAGTTTTGAGCATCAGGGGGCCCCAACTGACCATCCACATGCAAAGCTAGGTTCTTAAGACAGCTGTGCTGGACAGTGGCGGAAGAGGAAGAGAGGGCTAGAGTCTGCACAGGTGACTAGAGCTCAGGGTGAAGGGACAGGAAGCAGATATAAATCCTACCTTGCTACTTCTCCTTGAGCCCGCAGAAATGATAGGGGAGGCCTGGACATCTACAGGAAGAAGCTATTTGCTACTGCATGGGTGGGCAGCTGCAGGCATCCCACATAGCAAGCCAAGCCCACTATAGTAACAGAAGGCGTCCCATGGGCCAAAGGCAATAGGGTCCTGGCCCTCAGCTCTGGGGTCACAAGGGAGTATGACCCAGGGTGGATTCCTAGGAAAAGTGAGCTGGGTGGAGCATGCCTGCACTTCCTGTGTCCTCCCTCTAGAATATCAAGGTATCTCCAGTCATGTCTCTTGGTCTACTGGGTCAGAATGCTGGGGTGAGGAGCTTGGTTTACTCATCTACTGGGTCCGAATGCTGGAACCTGGAGATGGGGGTAAAGTTCTTTGTGGGGACCAAGTATGAATCTGTAGCGAGACATTTATCTAAGTAGAGGTAAGGAGCTGTTCTGGAATATTCTCAGCCTTGGATCTACCAGTTCACCAGGACCATGAAAGCAGGCAATGAGTGGTTTGCTCAGTGCCTCCCAAGGATGCTGCTCCATGGAGCTCTATGGAGAGATGCTGAATATCTCAAGATGAAAGGAATGGTGACATGGGTCATGCCACCTTGCAAGTGGCACCAAGCAGTATCCATTCTGGTTCTCTGGCCAGAGGCTATTCCCTAATCTGTGAACCCACGTCCTAGGGATGGTTTGAATGGGCCTATTGTCCCTGAAATAATCAACACTGCTAACAGTTGGGAAGAACTTGTGAGCTGATGGTCAGCCAGTGTCAAAGGACACTTGTGGAAGTTGGGCGGCTGCAGCTATATGTATGAAAGCAGTTCTGATGTCTACCCTAGTTCATGTCCACGTCCAACTTCAGACTGTCTCCATGGTGAGGATACTATCTTTCCGGCCATCAGGAACCCTCAATTGCCTCCTCCTGCTCCAAAGTCTCTCTGCCGTAGTTACAGCACAGGCAAGAATTGTGGCCTTGGGTATCAGGAAGATGCCACACAGTCAAGAACCTAGTTAGAAAGGCACAATTTATTGGTCACGCAGACTGGGAAACATAGGGGACATACTTGCTTTTCTGCACACTCTGGATCTGGTTTCTTACATGAATCCTGATATATTAAAAAGCAAGACAAGAAAAGACATCACCGACCTATTCTCCTGATGTAACCAAGGAGAGTCACACAACTTGGGAAGAGGCTGAACGGTTAGGAGAGCCTGGGACCAAGGCTCACTTTCCCTGACAGCAGGCTGAAGAGCTCAGCCACTGGGCACAGTGGTAGAGATTCTTCCTCAGTACATCAGAAGTGCTGTGGGGTTATGGGGAGGGGTGTGCTTGGCTCAACCCAGGGTATGGCGGTAGCTGCCCACCTATAGTGGCAGAGGCGGGAATTGAGCCATAGACTCAGCAAGAGTCTGACATGGCTGTCTTAGGTTGAGGCCGGATCTCTTCATTGACGAGTTGGAGCCGACCTCCGACTCTGGCAGACTAAAAAACTAACAGAAACCAGGCAGATCTGGTCTGTGACTAACAGAACCCCAGCCTTAGCTAAAGCAGCTTGCATCTCTGAAGTTGGACAGGGCCGGGCTCCTTGTACCCTTAGTTAGCTATACAGACTCTTCAGGTCCCCACGGTGGAGTCTGGCTACTTCTAGGGGTTGTTGGCTTTCTTAATGCTTTGTTTAAACTTCTCAGGACCGACCATTTGGGTCTGGGCCCAGGGTTCAGGGTGACTGGAACCTCGGCTCTGGAGGTCAGCCTGACAAATGTCCGTAGAGCACTTAACATAGCACGTGGCACCTGACCATTATTATTATTAATATTATTATTATTTATATCTTCACCCAGACGAGGATCTCAGTTCCTTTCTTTAAAACAGCGACTGGAAGAAGGCCCTGGAGCCCAGGTTCTGAGACCCTGGTGCGGCTGACTGTCTGCTGTCCATATGGTTAAGTGTTTGCCATCCTGCTTCAGCATCTGTGCCCAGCGTGGCAGCCAGCACACTCTTGGGACCACAGAAAAGTGAGGCCCTTTCCTGAAAAATACACAGCCTTGGACTCGAAGCTGGGCAAGAGGAGCTAGCAGGAGGTCCTGGGAGAGGCATCCTGAGAGAGGCTTCGACCTGCTCTGTGCTGATCCTCCAGGCTCCCATCAGCAGCAGCTCGCCAAGACTTCACTGTAGGATGAGAACAGAAGAGCTATCAGGGCCTTGCTATCTCCAGGCCACATTTGACCCCTAGTGCTGTAAGCTAGATCAGGCTGACATGAAAGTATACTTAGGACAGTGTCCTCAGTGTCTGAGACGCTAATTCACATGCCATATGCATAGACTATATATGAAAGAGATACATGTTATATATAATACATGAAACATGAGTGATAACTATAAAGATGAAAACATAAAGTAACAGCGTATGGCATAATCTATTTCTTCCCCATAAATCTGTACAGTAGATACCATTAGTATCCCCTTTTGACAGATTAAGAAGGCATAGAGCTGGGCGGTGGTGGCGCACGCCTTTAATCCCAGCACTCGGGAGGCAGAGGCAGGCGGATCTCTGTGAGTTCGAGGCCAGCCTGGTCTACAAGAGCTAGGTCCAGGACAGGCTCTAAAAAAGCTGCAGAGAAACCCTGTCTTGAAAAACCAAAAAAAAAAAAAGAAGGCATAGAGCTGGGCAGTGGAGACTTAGGATTTAAAGTGGATACAGGGCTGCAGTACAGCATTTGTCTAATGGATAAGACCCTGAGCTTGGCCCTCAGTACTGCAATAAAATACAATAATAGGCCAGGTGTGTTGGTAAAAGCCATTAATACCGGCATTCAGGAGGCAAGGCGAGTGGATCTTGTTCAAGGCCAGCCAGGTCTACACAGAAAGTTCTAGGACAGGTAGGACCACACAGAGAAATCCTGTCTCAAACAACAACAAAAACAACAACAATTATTATTATTATTATTATTATTATTATTATTATTATTATACAATAACAGAACAGCCAGCAGTCTGGCTGTAGGGTCTGTTCCTTTCTCCTGTGGTACTGGGGATTCAGGTGAAAGCTTCAGGGAGGTTTCACGTGTATGCTGCTACTGAGCTACAACCTATGCTCCCAGACTGCTGCTGTGTGTTCTTCTTAAGATAGTGTCTTGCCATATAGCCCAGGCTGACCTTGGACACCCGATCCTCGTGCCTTAGACTTTCAGGGTGCTGGGATTATAGGGGTGTATGACCATGTCCAGTCTCAACTGTGTTTTTAATCACTTTTTAGTTTTGTTCTAGAATAAATACACTCTATTGGAAGGGGATAGCTATTTAAGTTTCTAAAATACCAGGAATGTTTTAAGTGCATATATTAAGGATGATAAAACTAAAAACAGAAATGACCCAGATTCCCTTACTTTACAGGGCTAGGGGTTTAGCCACAGCTCCTTCTCTGTCCCTCTCAAGGATTATTTGCAGGGAGGTGGTGGTGGTGGGATGTGCCTTTAATCCCAGTATTTGGGAGGCAGAGACAGGAGGATCTCTGTGAGTTCGAGGCCAGTCTGGTCTACAGAGCAAGTTCCAGGACAGGCTTCGGAGCTACAGAGAAACTGTCTCGGAAAACAAAAACAAAAAAAGAAAAAAAAAAAGAAAAAGAATTATTTAGGACCTATCAGGGACACCCACAGAGGTGCCAGGTTCAAACCCCAAGTTCAGCCCTTTTTCATAGAGCACTTCTCAGGACACACACACACACACACACGAATACATGCATGCACACATGTACATATGGCTCAACACACCTGCATGGCAGTCCTGCCAAGCAGCCCCTCCTCGTGGCGGTGCTTGCCATGGTGGGGGAGTTCCGTGTTGTCGCGGTAGTCTCGGCCTTTGGAATGCTGTAGCTGCAGGACCGCAGGGCTCTTGGCTGGCAGGGGTGGCCGTGGAGCTGGGATGGGAGTCGTCTGTTGGCTCATTTCAGACCTGGAAGGCTTGATAGGCCTCTTGGCTGGCACCGGGGCTTGGGTACTGGCTAAGGTCTTGGGCTTCCCTTGGTTCTTGTCCCCACTGGGCATTCTTCCCTCAGCAGAAGAGGAACAGGTAAAGGATCGCATCCGGGGTGTGGGGCCAAAGACAGGCACGGGGACCTGTTTGCTTGTCCCCTTGACACCCTCCACCTCTTGGACTTTGGGGAGCAGGATGCTGGGTGATGAAATTCCTGTGTCTGGACAGGGTGGGGGCTCCTTCCGCAGCATCTTGGGGGACTCCTGTTCTTTCCTGGGCACCACCTTAGGGAAGGAACTCACGGACCCGTACAGCGGGTTCTCAAACATCTCTGGCTTCGTCAGCTGGAGGTCTTCCTGTAACAGAGCCTCCACTTTCCCCAGGTCACCAGGTCTAGAACCATGGGGAAGAGAAGAGGAGAATGGGGCGGAAACACGATCAGTCAGGACCTGGGGAGTAGATGCTTCATGCCTCTGGGCTTTCATTTAGAGGATATAAACATGTTCTGGAACTAAATATAGTAGTTGTGGTATAATATGTACTATACCAAATGCAACCAAATTGTTCATTTTCCAGGGAATAATTTTACTTGAACTTAACCTTAATTAAAAAAAAAAAAAAAAACAGAAACCACAGAGTCTCATTATGTATCCCTGGCTGATACATAGTGATCTACCTGCTTCTTTATCTGCCAAACATTGAGATTGCAGACATGTAATACCGTGCTAGACTAAAAGTATAGTCCAGGGTAGCCTCATGGTCCTCCTGCCTCCACCCCTTCAGCATATTTTACCTGCATGTGTCACCACAACTGGTGACAACTTTTTAAAATTTGTACATAAACAAGAGATGGGTGGAGCTGGGTGTGGTGGTGGCACATGCCTCTAACCCCAGCACTTGGGAGGCAGAAACAGGTGGATCTCTGTGAGTTTGAGGCCAGCCTGGTCTACACGGTGAGTTCTAACACATCTAGAGCTACATAATAGAGAGACCCTATCAGAGAGAGAGAGAGAGAGAGAGAGAGAGAGAGAGAGAGAGAGAGAGAGAGAGAGAGAGAGAGAGAGAGAGAGGGAGGGAGGGAGGGAGGGAGGGAGGGAGGGAGGGAGGGAGAGAAGTGTGTGTGTTGGGGAGAATGGAACAGGGAGAGAGGACGGTACTATGGTATTTCAAGTTTTCCCATGTTCTCAGAGGCATCCTTAATTCCGTTTGAACCCCAGCATCCATGAACAAGTGGGATATCCCTGGAGATATTTTGAAGAAAGGGTGACATGTAAGAAGCCACCACACATGTGTGAGACACTGCTGTGACAAAGCAGAGCTGCCGCACCCCACAAAACAAACCCTGGGCCCAGGGAATAGTCATAGTATTCTTTCCAGGGGCATAAGCTTTCTCACTGAGAGGCTCTGGGAAGCCTGGTTTCTGTGACAATCTCAGTTGTCTAGAAGGACCTGGGGGACAGCCTCCAGGAGATTATCTTGATAATTATGGGGGGGGAAACTTGACCATTGTGGGCAGCACCATTCCACAGGTTGGAGTTCTAGACAGGAAACAAAAACAAAAAACAAAAAACAAAACAAAACAAAACAACAACAAACAAAAAGGAGAAAGCCAGGCACATGTGTGGTGGTCAGAGGACAGCGTATAGTGGACAACTCTCCTCTCCCACTCCATCCATCCCAGGGATTGAACTCAGGCTGTCAGGCTTGGTGGCAAGCACCTTACCCACTGAGCCAACTCAGCAGCCCACATTTTACTTTTTGGAAAAACTAGAAATCACTACATTACATACCCAGAAACGTTGAGACCTTGACAGAAGCCAAAAGCCATCCCTTGTCTCTAACCCACTTTTGAACCAGTCCGGACCCTTTAAGTAAGACCTCTACTATGGGTAGGTCTCAGAAGAGGTGGGAGAGGGGTAACTTGCTCACAGATGAAACAGAATGCTGGATACAAAGCGAGAACACAAGGCCAGGGGCTGGAGAGATGGTTCAGTGGTTAAGAACCCAGGTTCGAATCCTAGCCTCTACATAGTGGCTCACAACTGTATGTAACTGCAGTTTTCAGATATTCAGTGTCCTCTTCTGGCTTCTGAAGGCACTACATGTGGTAGAGAGAAGCAGGCAAAACACCTATACACAATGTGTGTGTGTGTGTGTGTGTGTGTGTGTGTGTGTGTATTAAGAAAAACCCCACAAGGTTTGGTACCTGATTATTCAGCTATAGACACTGAGGGGGCAGGAGAGGGGACAGAACCAATGAGGTGGAGCTTAAAACGTGTTCCCTCCAGCAGGGTGTTCAGGGTACTTCTGCCATCCTTAGGGAGAGGTTAGGAAGAATAGATTAGATTTAAGAGTTTTAGTCTCCTGAGTACAGGTAACAGAGAACCAGGGGACAGTCTGTTCTCATGCAGCAGACTCTGGATGTCGGCCAGGGTCCCAGCAGAGGCTTCTTTCTCATCACACAGCCTTGACCTTGGACAGCAGCCAGCCTCGCTTGCAAGGATTGAAGTGTTTCCCAGGAGATGGGACTTAAGTGCTAAAATTGGGGAAGCCTGTGTCTACCTGGGATGGGTGGCTATTGTCCCCTAGCCTTGCAGGAGTGGTGGGAGGACCCTGAAGTACTGGGATACCCCACTGCCTTTATTCAGGCTGAGCTGGGTACTTGGAGCAGCAGGTATGGGGCCTTCAAGGGTTTTTTGCTTTTAATTCTCTCCTTGGTGAGAGGTGAGCTTAGAACCTCATCCTATGGAGCCCTGAAGGATGCTGCCACCCAGGGTTGGAGGGAACATGTTCTCACCAAACTCAGTTCATGGTGTGAAGCATGGAGTGACCTCTACCTTGGGAGCCTCGGAGGATTACACCATGAACTTCTGTTTTCTTTGTGACTGTTTCTCTAGGGTGACTAAAGAGACTTCCTTTGTCAAACTGGGCATTTCAGTACCTACTGGATGGAGACCTTGGTCCTCATCCCCAGGGAGGGATACTGAGGCTCGCTTTAGAGTTGGCTAGGTTCAAGGACCTGCCCCCACCCCCCACCCCCAATCACTTTCAGCTAGTTCGAGGCAACAGCTAAGGCATGGGAGTATCAGTGCCTCTCCAGATACTATCCTGGGCAGGCCTGGCATGGGCATTTGACTTGGAGGGCTTGGAGGAGAACCACACTGTGAATGATGCCCCAGCATTGGCTCCTGATTACTGTCAGTGAGCTCCACTCAGGAACTGAAGTCCTGAGGAGGAAAGAAAAGAAAATAGCACCCAGGAAAGAGGCCGCACAAGGCAGCCTGTGTCATCACAAAGAGTTTAAGGCAGCTGTGAGGGGAGATGCGTCTACGTCACTGTTCCTGAGTTCGGATGACTCTTGGCTATCTGTTATCCTGTAGGAATGAGATACCCCACCTAGTGTTTCCCTCGGCTGCTAAATGACTTCATCCCTGGGCTGTGTGGTTCTTCCTCCTAAGCCAGTTTTGGCCAATCTCTTGGTAGGGTGACAGTTCTGCCTTCATTTTGGATTTCTAGTTCCAATTTATTTTTTTAAAAATTGCCATGGAAGCCGGGTAGTGGTGGTGTACGCCTTTAATCCCAGCACTTGGGAGGCAGAGGCAGGCAGATCTCTGTGAGTTTGAGGCCAGCCTGGTCTACAAGAGTTAGTCCCAGGATAGGCTCCAAAGCCACAGAGAAACCCTGTCTTGAAAAACCAAAAAAAAAAAAAAAAGGAAAGGAAACTATTAAAATTAAAAAAATGCCATCAATGGCAAAATCTAGAGACTTGTTTACGAAAACATGGATGCTCGTTTTTTTTGAAATTTTTTAATATTTATTTATTTATTTATTTATTTATTTATTATGTATACAAGGTTCTGTCTGTATGCCTGCAGGCCAGAAGAGGGCACCAGACCTCATTACAGATGGTTGTGAGCCACCATGTGGTTGTGGGAATTGAACTCAGGACCTTTGGAAGAGCAGGCAATGCTCTTAACCACTGAGCCATCTCTCCAGCCCTGGATGCTCGTTTTTAAGAAAAGAGAGAGATTTTGGGTAGGTGAAGGCTTCTACTCAGACCTCCCCACCTTTTCCCCCACAGAGACCTCCAGGGAGTGGAGGATGCCAGGGGATGTCATTGGTTTCAGAAATGTCTCCGGCAGTAAATGCAGGTCTTTGTTCGTTTTTTCAGACAGGGTTTCCCTGTGTAGCTTGGCTGTTCTAGAACTCACTATGTAGACCAGGCTAGCCCTGAACTCACAGAGATCTGCCTGCCTCTGCCTCTCGAGTGCTGGAATTAAAGGTGTGTGCCATCACCACTGCCCACCAATAGTAAATGCAGTTTTATAAGATGCTCTTCTTGGCACCCCACCCCTGGGTTTAAAATCAAGTTTCACCAATTGTCTAGACAAGCAGAAGCCATAGTAGGGGGCAGAACCTACTACATACAGTTCTGCCCTCTCTAGGCCGCTATCCTTGGGAGCCCCCAGCAGGCATTTGTGAGCAGGAAAACACAATTCAGAGGGCACTAACCTTGCCTCTTGCATCCTGGGGCAAAGGCCTCTGTTTGCTGTGGAGGATGAAAACTTCTTTGGGGACAGAGGTGGCTGGGAAGGAGGGGTGGGAGGACCCTCTCCCCTCCCGGGTCCCAGGGAGGAGTCCTTGGGTGGCTGGTCGTAACTCCAGGCTGTGAGTTGCTGGTCTGGGGATAGGCTTGATTTCCCATGCAGGGGCTGTCCAAAAGGCCCCACACCAATGTAGTTTGGATTGATGATCTCATTGAGACTGGAGACACCACATGCAGGGACCCTGTAAGAAGATGTGATGGTACATCTGAGGCCTCTTCCCTTCTAGGTTGGCACCAGCCTGAAGAAAATGTTCCCTGGCTTTTCAGCCTCTTGGTACCTTCACTTCTGGGGCACACTAACTCCTTCACTCATTTATGCATGCATGTGATGGAGTGAAGAGAATCGAGAGATCAGGGGGAGACGAGCAAGAAGGTTGAGACCCAGCAGGCAGAAGGTGGCTGGAGAGGAGCTACTCAGGGTTGCCTTTGAATTGAAATGAGGTGAAATGCAGAAGAAAGAAAAAGACGAACGCTTCGGGCAGTGGCAAAGCTCCAGGCTAAGACTCAGAGGTCAGGGAGAGAGAGATTGGCCTGTTGCAAGGTTCTCCGAAGACCAGTGAGCATGTGGGGAGAGGAGAATGAGAACGTGAGAGAGCTCTCTCTCTCTCTCTCTCTCTCTCTCTCTCTCTGTGTGTGTGTGTGTGTGTGTGTGTGTGTGTTCGGGGGAGGGGAGAGTCCACGTGGGACATGTGGGTTTGCACATCCTGTGTAAGGCACCAGAATGACAAGCTGAAAGCGCAGTTACGGAGGCCGAGGCTAGAGGAGTTAAGAAAGGCAGCGGTCAAAACTGGGTTTAAAATAGGTAGCCAGACCTAGCTGAGGCTACACCACACCATGCTCCCCGCCGGACTCCATCTCAGGGAGGACTAACAAGACCACATTAGGAAACAGAGGTGATTCTGGTTATTAGGAAATGCTGTCCTTTAATAATAGAGGCCGGAACGTCCAAGTTATTCTCAATTTAGTGTTTCCTGTTAGTCACCATGTTGGTAGGTTGTTTTGTTTTTGTTTTTTTTTCTCTGGAGACAGGTTTTCATAACCTAGCTCTGTCTATCCTGGAACTCACCGTGTAGAAAAGGTTAGCCTTGAACTCACAGAGATAGGCATTGCTTCTACCTCTGGAGGGCTGAAGAATTAAAGGCGGGTGTCACCGCAGCTCTCTGTGTTGGTTAGTTTTAGTGTCCTCTTGACACAATCCAGAATCCCGTGGGAGACGTCTGAATGAGGAACTATCTAGACCAGTTTGGTCTATGTCTATGGGGACTTGTTTTCATTGTTAATGTAGAACCCAGCCTACTGTGGACAGTGCCATTTTCTAGGCTGGGCTGGGAGCAAGCAAGGGTGCGCATATTTATTCTCTCTGCTCTTGACCGTCACTGTAATACTTTAAGTTCCTGCCTTGACTTCTCCACAACAATGGACTATAATGTGGGCTTGAAGGTCAAATAAACCCTTTGGTCCTCTTGCTGCTTTTTATCAGGGTATGTGTCACAGTGGCAGAAATGAAACTAGGAAGTCACAGATGGGGAATCTTTGACACTTGTGTTCCTGGCCCTCCCCGGGGCCAGGTTTTTGCCCTGGAATTATTTAGTCATCTATAATTCCTTCTTCCTGGACTCCACATCCTTCCACTGTCTGGTGGTGTACCTAGGTCATGGCCTATACTGTATTTACTTCTTTTTTGTTTTTTGTTTTTTTTTGGTTTTTTGAGACAGGGTTTCTCTGTAGCTTTGGAGCCTATCCTGGAACTAGCTCTTGTAGACCAGGCTGGTCTCAAACTCACAGAGATCTGCCCGCCTCTGCCTCCCGAGTGCTGGGATTAAAGGCATGCACCATCGCCCGACAAAGATTTATTTATTTTGTTTACAGTGTTCTGTCTGCGTGTATGCCTGCAGGCCAGAAGAGGCCACCGGATTTTATTATAGATGGTTGTGAGCCACCATTTGGTTGATGGGAATTGAACTCAGGACCTCTGGAAGAACAATCAGTGCTCTTAACCTCTGAGCCATCTCTCTAGCTACATTGATTTATTAAGGGACACTTGAACTGAACTGTTTCAACATGGAAGAGCCTCTACGCCTTTGCCATAGCCATGCTGATCTCCCCAAAGACAGGGACTTGAACTCAGGAACTGAAGTAAGCGAGCAGAGAGCGGCTGGACCGCAGCATCCCTTCTCCTCTGACCTTGGCTTTCCTGTGTCCCACTTCACCCTCTCCCGGACTCTGGTTCACATAAACCGCCAGGCTGTAGCGGGATTTGGCGAGTGTCATCTACCTGCCGGCAGGCTCCCACTGCTTCACGGGGTCATGGCTGGTGAGGTTCTTCAGGCACTTCATTCCACTGGCCTCATCCCGCTCTGTCTTCACAAAATCTGGAGGAGAAGGTTCAGGAAAGGAAAACATGTGAGTGCCAGGCCAGCACATGGGTTAGACATGGCAAAGTGGCATCCATTTGCAGACCAAATCTGCAAAGTAAATACAGGCAGAGGAATTTCAAGCAAGGTTTTTAGGCTTCAAAATCTTTATGCTTGGTGACTGGTTAATGACGTCTGCCATGCGTCCTGAAGGAGAACAGGTACTTATGACTCTTGTTACTTCATGGAATATTTCTAACTTGTCAGCTTAGCCAGGGATAAAGCAGACATTTCTTGTCAGATGAGAACAAAATGAACACTACTAGGTCACTCCGTAAGAGTACCTCACATGCAGCGCTAATCTGTTTAAGGGGCTTAAAGGGACCCCCGACTTTATTTCTGAATCTGGCATATGACTGCTAGGTGATGACCACCATCTCTTCAACCCACTGTCCTGCTAGAGGAAAGATCTCTCTCAGGGCACAGGGGAGTCACAAGGACAGAAGCAGTGGCCCTTGGTGCACTAGGGCCATCCCTGGCATGGGGAGCCTCGCTTTCCTGTGCTGTGAGTTCTATTCTCACTATTTCCATAACAGGCAAACAACCACTGTGCCTACCAACTCCTGCTTGGCCCTGGGTGAACCTTATCTTAGCCACTTCCTGAGTTCGTAACCTTCTGCCAGTCACCTAGCCTAACTATGCCTCAGTTTCCCTGTCTGCCAAGTCAAGGCGACCACACTTAGCTCCCAGGGCTGCTGTGAGAGATACATAAGAAGCCATTTTTGTTCTCGTCAAAGACATCATCTCACTCTGTCACCCAGGCTAGCCTTGAACTCACTATCCTCCTGCCTCAGCCTCCCAAGTGTCAGGATAACAAGTGTGTACCACCGCGCTACCCTCGAGGCTTTCCAACCATGTTCTATGCTGAGGGTGTGGATCACAGAACACTTGATAGCCTTGCTGAGAGAGAGCGCATGCCTGTCCCTAGTGCAGTAGCCCCTGGAAGGTTGGGAAGGGGCTGGCCTACCGTAGAGCTTCTCCCTCATCTTGCCCTGTGAGGTCTGCAGCTTAATCTCCCCCCTGAAGTGGCCAGTCATCTCCCCGTGGTGGGTGAGAGGGGTGTAGATGGGAAGCTGAGTCTCTGTGGTCTCCAGATGAAGGGCAATGCAGCCTTCACCTGGGGAGAGGACAGACAACATGAACATGAAAACCACGGCATGAGACAGACATGGAACATGCCTAGAGATGTAGCTGTAGCCCTGGGAGCCAATCCTTGAAGCAATCGACCAGGCAGGATTAACTGACAAACCCATTCCATCAATGCCTTAGCAACGAGGGGAAAGTGTCTCAAGCCTCATAGGAGAAAGAACTCTATACAGATCAATATGGAAAGAAAAATTAGATCCTAGAAAATCCATCTAAGAAACAGCATTAAATGCTAATCTGATTGCTGGAGGGAAAGCTTACTTCCCAAGGTTTGCAACAGCACAGGAAATAAAACTAGATGAGCGGGTAAGAGCATAGGTCAGTCTAAAGCATCTATACAAGGGAAAGTCTGAAATGAGAGGGAGACAGACTAGAGAGTCACCTTGGCAGCAGGGAGGGGCTGCTATTCTGTACCTAGGTCTGAGGAGATGGCTGGGGACACAAGAGAGGTGTGGTGGCCCAGGAAGACTCAGGTTCACGTCACAGCTTAGATGATGACTGACCGTGTGATCCGGACAAGTCACCTGACCTTTATGAGCCTCATACAGTAAACAGTTTACCTGTTTGCTCATTGGGGAATAGAACCTGCCTCTGAAGGTCTTGTCAAGATTAAATTATATAGTGCCTGCAGCTCATCCAGCAAGGCTAAAAGGGAGGTTGCTGGCTGTGAAGTCACAAGGAGCAGGGATGATAACCCATTCTGAAAATATCTTCCGGCAGCCAAGGGACAGAATAAGAGGCAGCATGGTGGTATGATGGGAAATGGCAGACGGGCTTTCTTGGAAGACTGAGTCACTATCACTAATAACTGAGTCACTTTAGAGGTTGAGGCTAACGGCCAGGGAAGGTCCCTGGCCTGGGATGCTTACCATAGGATTCATCGCTGTCAGAGGACTTAATGCTGATTAGGATGTGTTGGTCCAGTAGGTACTCAGGATCAGAGATAATAGGCTTTAGCTGCAGAGGAGGCACCAGATTAGAGTCCACAGGTGGGAACAGGTAGGGACAGGTGGATGTGGCCCACCAGTCTCGATGTTAGAATACACAAGAAGATGGAACTGAAGATGTTCTTTCAACCAAACTCAAGTCTTGACTTTCCCTGCCCGAGAGAGCAGGAGGAGCCCATTGCTCATGTAAGTGGGGAATAACTTTCTCCCCCACCCCCAACCGGGTTGAGCTTCCAGGCCCCTTGTCCACGGTCTCCATTCTTCCTGCCCTTCTTTGTTTATTCTAGGGGCCAAGGGAAGAAGCCTGCAGTTCCATCCTTCCTCTCCAGCCCCTCCAAGGTCTGCAGCTGCATATAAAGAGGTTACTACGGGACTGCTCCTCATCTGGAGAAATGTGTTTCCTTGCCAAAGACCTTCATTTGGGCTTAAAGTATCCTGTGGCTTGCTAATGGTGTGGCTTGGTAAGTGACAGACTCCTGAATGCCAGCATTGCCCCAACTTCCTGCGGCTAAAGATTGTTCAGAGATATCAGGGACATAGCACAATGGTTGAGTGTTTGCCTGGCACATGCTTAGATTCGATCTCAGGTACTACAAGCACCCAGTCAGTAGTAAGAACTGAAGGGGGAATGGGCGTACTAGGGGCTGAAAATCACTTAGGAATACTACAGTAGCTTATCCATGCTGAAAAGTATGCCTTAAATCACCTGAGAACAAAGTCTCTATGCTGGCCTCTTTGGCCTTGGTTTGGGATGACTACCATCTCGGCAGGCCTGCTGCTATGGCGGCATGCTGGCCTCCATTGCTGTGCCCCCACCCCCAAAGGCACCTTCTCTTCCGGTATTACCTTTGGAAGAGTCTCTCCAAACCGCACCACCAGCTCTCCTTCGCTTCCCTCTTCGTTTTCTCCTTCCTGACTCTTGACAAAACCTGTTGGAGGATCATAAGCTGGGTTTGCAGACCACAGAGCAAGGACCAGACAGACAAGACTCCAAGGGTCACCTTCCTTGGACCACAGAAGATTGTTTCTTTCTTTGGAAGTCTCTAGGGCTTCAGTACCATTTAGGAATCAGGTTCCTTGGGGATTCTGTTTTTGTTCAAGGGATGGTCATTTGCCAACAGTTGAATTCTATTTTTAGGAAAATCAGAGAGATTCCCCCTCCTTTCTGACTCTTCTTTGCAGCATATACCAGGCAACAAAGAAGTCATCACACCACAGGCAAGAAGATTGGGAAGCATGACAGCTCATCCCACGCCACTCAAGATAGCAGCCTTTTGAAATTCTAATTTAAGCTTCCTAATATGCTGTTTCCATAGAAATCTATGCAAATGTCTCGAGAGTTTATTTAAAACACCCGCACAAAACCCCTCATCCCTGTTGGAACTGTTTTGACCCTGCCTGCTGAACTGAGGCTTCAGGATGTTCTGGTGAAGGTGGCATTATCCCTGGGAAGGGCTGGGATGGATGGAAGCAGGAAGGCACAGAAAGGTATGAGGGGGCAGAATTCTGGCTGGCAGCCCCTGGGCTTTAGAAGTAAGGAGTCCATGCCTATTTACAGAATTGGTTCATACCCTTCCCCCACCACTCCTGAGACCACCCCAGGGAGAACTAGAAAGCGTGTCGTGTAGTTCTCTTGCACGGGAGTCTCAGGCAATATGCCTGGAGATGCTGTAGAGAAAGGATTCCTTGTAAGCACACCAGGTGCTCAACATGACCACCTGAAATGGAACCGTGCTACCTTGCTTCCGGCTACAGTGAGTCCCACAATGAAAGCGCCACGATATAGAAAGGGCGAGGGGGCCCAGGGTTACATCAGGAAGGCAGCAGCAACTGTTAAGACCCCATCTGATCTTCAGAGCTCTGGAGCTTTGCCCAGGACAAAACTGAGTAGAAGAGCCCAGCTTGGTGGAAATTCAAGTGGGTCTGCCTAGAGAATAGCGATAGAGAAGCCAGGGGACAGAGGGGTCAGTATACTAGTGGCTGCCCCATCTCCAGGGCTGGGGCAGTGAAGCATGGACCACAGGGGTGGAGAAGGGGCCTCACAGGTACCAGGTTGTCCCTTAGGTAACCCACCTGTAGCCTACTTCGCTGGACCCACTGAGGCCCATCTGTGAATCTTCATCAGAGAGAGAAGAAACTGAGTGGGGGAATCAATCATTAACGAAGAAGACACTTGTGTGAAAGAATCACCCCTCAGGGTGGTTTACAAGGCCACTTACTCTCTAGGCAGCTGGAGTGGAACTCCAGGTAGAACTTCGTCTGGGATTTGGTCTTCAGTGTGGCGTAGCACGCAAGGAACTCGATCTGCCCTTGGCTGTCCACAGTACCAGGACCTGGAGTAGGGAGACCAGGCATTTATCTGCACCCTGTTCCTGGAGATGGAGGTTCCTCCCAGCTTCTCTCCAGGGCTTCTTTTCTCTGTGTCCACCCACCATGCTGGGCTCCCTCTGAGGGCCCAAGGATGGGGAATGTCCAAGTGGAGGAGAGATTTTCCTTAAAGCTTCATGACTCACCATGCAAGCTCAGCATCCCTGGTGGCCACAGCCTCTCTAATCTGTCGCAGGCTGGCCATGAAGGATGTAGAGCAGAAGGAGTTAAGACAGCAAGAACCCAAATTTTAACGCCAGTTTTGCGAACAAATCCGTATAGCCTAAGGCAACCCCCTCAATCTCACCTACTAACTAATACTCTTTCTTTTCCTTCCTTCTTTCCTTCCTCCCTCCCTTTCTTTTGCTAGCTAGAACTCACTACGTAGCCAAGGCTGGCCTCAAACTTGTGATCCTCCTGCATCAAGTTCTCAATTGCTAGGGTTAAAGGTATGAGCCAGCACACCCAGATTTCCCCATTAGTTCTGACAGAGAGCTCATACAGCTATTTAAATAGCTATTTAACTGTTTAGGTTCAACATTCAAACCTGCTGTCTTGAGTCCACAGCTAGGGAGATCTACCCTCACCATTGGCATAGTTATACCCAGTCTTTTTACTCTGTGCTCTAGGACTTGTTGGTCTCAGCTAACATGCTCATCACTGCGTTAATTTACACACCTCCACTGGTTTCTATCACTGCTATTGTTTTGTAAGACAGAGTCTTATATGTACCCCAAACTGGTCTCAGACTAACCATGTAGCTAAGAATGACACTGAACTTCTGGGCCTGTTGCCTCTGGCTCCTAAGTGCTGGGACAAAAAGGTGTGTGCCACTACGCTTCATTTTGAACTGGTTTTAAGCAAATGTTCTGTCTTCCCATATAAATTTCTAGGCCACGTGAGAGTAACCGCCACCACACCTGTCAACCTTCCTTCTTTCCTTTCTTCTAAACCCCACAGCATCTTGGCCAGGTTCTGCTTAGGCAAATGTTCCGTGCAGGAACACTGGTGGATATTATCGATATTATCAAGCGTCTGCTATGTACTGAACCCCCAGCAGAAGCAAACCCAGCCCGAAAATGAAGATGCTTTACCCGGTGACAGAGGAGAGGCGACTACTCCACCAATACTGTAGAACTCAGAGAAAGGGGAGACGGGTGTGAGCGGGGAAGAGGTGGAGCCCACAGGCTAGCAAGGTGGTGGAACAAAGATGGCCAGATGTAGGAAGGAGATAGGACAGGGAGAAGACATGGGTGGCGAAGGTGGGTCACATCAGACCCACAGATGTTTGATCCAATGGTAGGGAGAAGGGTATCCTAGGAAGACAATGATTTCGCTTCGTCTATGTGTCTCAGCACAGAGGGAACAGAGGAACACAGTTGTTCTCTGCCTGTATTTGGTGCCTCACCCTCAGGATCCCAAATTCAGTTATCTGTCAAGAGTGGGCAGAGGGGATGACAACATGGCTTCCTGATGACCGAAGATCAGGGCTGGATGGACTTGTTAAGAGGCCACAGCCCCGCCTGGTACAAGGGTAGCCTGGCAACCAGGGCTGGGCTGGGCAGTTTGAAAACATAACTGCATCTCTAAGCATCAGTTTATTCTTCCAGTCTCCCGGGACTCATTCATCTGCATCCCACCTCCATACTTTTCACCATCTCCACCTACTATGCAGCCACACTAACGCTGGCTTAATATTTTCTTTAATTAGAGCCAGTGTTTAAACTTAGATGTAATTAAATAAAATATGCCACGATTGGAGGAAACTGACGTACTTGCTTATCCAGAAGAGACATATTTAAAACACACTAAAGTCTATATACCATGAATGACCATTCACCCATGTATCCCCGGCCCAGAACCTTCTTTGGGGTTAGGTAGCCCATACCTTGGTAGACACCGATTTACAACCACCCGCTTTTAACTACGCCAAAATGAGTTTCAAAAGTAGGTTTTCTGGAATGAGATTGTGACATGGCCTGCCTGGACATGAAGAGACCAGGCAGGCAGCCTGTGGTCCTGTGGAAAGGATGGACCTATTTCTAACATGGACAAGTGGTAGTCGCAACCGGAGAATAAATGCGCTAGGGCCCTTGTCTGTGAGGAAAACAAGAAAAGCCAATGCTGCCCACTGCTTACCATTCTTGGAGACAAACTGCGATGTGACTCCTGCTTCAAATGTGGCAAAGACAGGGCTGTGGTCGCTCGTCATGATGTCACTGGTGCTGCCTGCAAAGGAGGGATGGTATTTCTAAGCAGGGATGGGGACGGCCTTCTGACCAAGGCATGGATGGCAAGCCCACAGCAGGGACAGACCGGGACCTTGTCAGGAGTTATCACCATCACCCTTACTGACAGCCAGTCGACCCTCTAGTTCTGACTAACTACCTCAGTGTGGCCAGCTGACACCAAACAGCAGCAATGAGCTATCCAAGTTCAACCCAGCCCAGAGGATGGTGAGCAAAGGATTTGGTGTTTGGAGAACTGGGACTCAGTTATGCAGGAATAGATTGCTGGTACACCTAATTATGTTAGAGCTGCAAGAAAACCCGGGCTCCCAGTCCTCCCTTACATCCTAGACATAAATTTTCTTTTTTTTTTTTTTGGCCCCTTCTTGACCTCCTCCACCTCCAACTCCTTAAACCCTTCTACTGTGTCCTCTGGTACTCAACAGAATATTAGCAAAATATTATGTCTTCAGCCTCCCATGGAAGACAATACAGCCTTACATGTGAGCTGGTTTTCCTTTTTGCCCATCACACACTGGGTAATGTGTAGGATGTATGCTCTCCTCAACCCCAGCTGCCACTTCCAGACCCATCTCCTTCCCCTTTCCTAAAACCTGCACTATGGAGCAGGTCTGAAGGCTAAGGTTAGGGTCCAAAGAGACAGTGGTAATTCTATGAGCCTCCACCATCATTTGGACCTCTGCAGAGGCAGCAGACTGATGGAGATAGCTGACCGATCTTCTGAGACAGAAAGTGAGAGGACCCTTAGGGCTGCAGGATTTGGGGCGTAGGTATCCATGTGATTGACTCTGTGTTATAGGCAGTCAGTGTAGTAAGAGTTAACGTGTATAATGCAGAGCTCAGGTATGGGTGGGGGAGCGCAAACAGGAAATACTCAGGGAGTCTGGGTAAAGGATGAGAAATGGGTACTTTCTGTCTTTGTTTATTTTTTCCGCTGGTTTGGGCAGTAGTGGGGATTGAAGCCAGGGCCTCATGCAAGGCAGGAAAATACTCTACCCCTGAGCTATACATAGCTCCTGTCCCATTTTCAGGTTCTGAAGGCAGAATAGTGCCTTGGCTGAAGCTATGAGTATAGAAGTGTCAGAGAGGTAAGAGTGTAAGCTGAGTGTGTAAGAGACGCGGCTGTGCCACACATCTAAAGATGCTGCATGAAGTCTTCTGGGAGCCAGAGCTCAAGAGAAGGGGGTGGGGAGGGGGGCTGTAATGCATATGCTAAACTATCCCAGTGGGACAGTAGACACGAACAGATCAAGAGAACAGGAGCCAACTTCATTTGTGGGATCAGAGTTTAAGTCTCCAGGGAGGGTGGAACCAGACAGTGGCAAAACTCCCTCAACCTATTTCCTTACTCTGAAGATGGGTAGGTATGAGGGCTCAGCTGAACAAGTATGGGTCATGAACTGCCTATCAGGGGTCTCTGGCTTGTGGATTGCTCATTTGTGGTGCATTGTGGGATGAGGGTTGAGTGCCAGTGACTAGGAACTAGTGATGTCTTTTAAAGTGTGTGTATGTGTGTGTGTGTATGTGTGTGTGTGTGTGTGTGTGTGTGTGTACACAGATGCCTCTGGAGGCTAGAAGAGGGAATTGCATCTCTTGGAGCTGGAGTTATAGTTAGTTGTGAGCCATCTAGTAAGTATGCTGGGAACCAAACTCAGGTCCTCTGGAAGATCAGTAAGTGCTCTTAACCGCTGAGCCATATCTCTATCCCCATAGTGAAACAATCTTAGGCCCCCCAAATCCACATGAACACATTTAATGATATGTATTAGGCTGAACCATGAGACTCCCTGGTGGTTGCCTGCTTTATGCCTGCAAAAATATCACTTTTATATGGCTCAAACTCAGTATGGTTCTTTAAAAAAGAATAGTACCAGAAGCTCCTATCTATGCTATTAGGGGAGAAAAATATTCAGCAGTCTTAGCCATCTGTGAACCTTGTGAGTCACAGTGACAACTGGCTTGGAAAGATATACCCATTGGTGCAATAGTGGCATAAATGTCATGGGAGTAACCAACCACTTTCTGATTGAATTTGATGCCCCCAACCCCAGACAGAGCGCATGTCTGTTACTGTTAGCTGGGCCAAAAACCTGTGACTGGTTGGGCCACATGCTCTAAGGGAGAATCTGCTACTATTATTCTTATAAATTAACATAGTACTATATTGTTCTTTAAGTTATTCTCTTTATATCCCTAAATTAGTACATTTCTTAGCCCACATCAGAGAAGCCTCTTTTTGCAGTAGATGGCGATTAACACAGAGACCCACAAGTAGTCAATATGCAGAGCAAAAGACTACAGAGTGTTCAGTTCTAAGTGGGACATATCACACCTACTCCTTCCAAGGCTAAGGGATCATTGCCGACGAGGGGACGGAAAGATTGTAAGAGCCCAGGGGAGTGGACATAGGCAGTGAAACATTTGTTAAATATGAGAGCAAACCAAAACAGCTTTGGCTGCATGTACAAGACCCACACAAGATCAAGCCACCCGAAATCCCAGCATGGATGGGCGAGGGACTCATGAAGTCTCACCCTAGCTGAGGAGTCACTGGTAATTGATGGCTACTGAGGGAGAGACAGAATATTTTCTTCAGGAATTTGGTTCTCCAAAAGGCTACCCATGTTCCAGTAGGTTCTCCACCCACCCACAGACAGACAGCACTAAGTGGAATGAGTGGGTTTTAAAAAAGAGAGAAAGTCCATGAAATTGGGAGGGTAGAATGCTATGAGGGATTGGAAAGGAACTGGAGGGGAGGAGGTGGGGGTGGATTTGATCAGAACACACACAACTATATAAAATTCTCAATTGAAAGAAAGAAAGCTGCTGTTGAAAGCGCTTTAATGCCTCTCTGAGTAGGGCTACTTATTGCATTGCAGCCCAGGGAGGCCAAGGATGCACCAACTCCATCCGGATCCCTGATTAGGACTCCAAGCAAACTGAAGCCCTTTGGTTTGCCGCTGTCCTCAAGAGCCCAAACCCTAGTCTACATTCCCCCAGTGATCCACTCACCATAGGACTGACAAACCACATGAACCAGGGGGTAAGACTTCCAGAGGACTCGGTCGCACCAGGACGGCAGGTTGTACTTCATCTGCAAAGCAACATCACAGTTTTACAGCATGCACGCTACTTCCATTGTTATCAGTAAAGACAAAACACACACTATTAACTGGGGAGATCTGCCATCCTCGAGTTCATTGCTGCTGGCTCGTTAGGGAATTTCCCTGCAGGTAGCTTTAAACTATCTAAAATACACTCCATTTATTTTATGTGCGTGTTTTGTCTGCATATATGTATTGCACCACATGTGTGCAGTGCCCACAGAGGTCAGAAAAGGGTGTTGGATCCCCTGGCACTGGAGTTATAGTCAGTGGTGAACAGTCATGTAGGTGCTGGGAACTGAACCCGGGCTCTCTGCAAGATCATCCAGTACTCTAATGACCGAGCATCTCAGCCCTTTACACTATTTCTTGAGTGTTTCTTCTTAGGGTAGCATATATAACAATGGGTTTCATTGTGACATCTTCAAATATGCACCATCGTACTTTGCCCATTTTCATCCCTCAGTACCTCTCTTGTTCTTCCTCCCCATCTCTTCTGGTCCCCTTCTTTCCCTCACATAGCCCCCTTTCTGCTTTGATGGCATATATATTGCATGTATGTGTTATATGCAAATAATACAAAAGAATTTTTATGATTATAAGTAGAAATTAGTATATTTAAACCTAAATTCTGTAAAGGAGAGAAATCTGCACTTCTCAGTCTGTTATTTCACTTAAGTGTTAAGCTCTCCAACTCTTTCTTTTTTTAAATATTTATCTATTTATTTATTTATTATGTATACAATATTCTGTCTTGTGTGTCTGCCTGCAGGCCAGAAGAGGGCATCAGATCTCATTTAGATGGTTGTGAGCCACCATGTGGTTGCTGGAATTGAACTCAGGACCTTTGGAAGAGCAGACAATGCTCTTAACCGCTGAGCCATCTCTCCAGTCCTCTCCAACTCTTTCAACTCTTCTTTGGGCTCTACACTTTCGGATGTCCTGGTGTCCTGCTGTGAATGAGGTTAATTCGCCTTGCACCTGGACCCCTTCTTCCTTCCTGCTAGACCTCCCAGCAGTCCATCTCGCATTCCCCTTCCATTTTGCTGTCTTTGGCCCCCGGGACCAGGCAGTGTCAAGATCTCATCTACACAGGGTTCTGAGCCTTCCCTCTGCATCCTTAGCCGAAGCAACTCTCAGTGCCCGTCATCTCGTACTGCTTATTCCTGGACTTGTCTAGGTTGACAGCCTTGGGTTGGACCCCAGAAAAGGGACTGACATCCAGAACTTGTTGCTTGGCTGGGCTCTCTCTAGTGGCTCCTTGAACTTGAAATGTGTCATCTCCCTCCCTTCATACCTCCAGGTCCAAACTCCCGCTGCCCTTCCAGACACCTCAGATGGCATCTTTAAGAAGCCACCCCATCCTTCCTGACCAATGGTCGTCTCCTCCTCTGCCCGCTCCTCATGACATCATGTTCTATTGGGGTACTCAATGGCAAGCTTGTCTTCTCTCTCTCTTCCTATAAATAGCCTGGGGCCAATGTTCATTCGGTTCTGACCTCTCTTCACTTAGGAGAGTTCCTCACCCATCAGAAACTCTTTGAATACATGAGTATGTTATTGCATCTTTCCCCAAACGCTGTCCTTTCAATAGGAGTGGCCTTGTTAATATATTAGTAGTTATCCTGTGATCAGTTTAGTTTTACCTATGGAGAACTATAATGTTCAGAAGCTCTTATAGGCTCTGATTAGCCCTTTAGCAAAGAAACCAGTTTTGCTGGTGTTGTTTTGGAGTCTAGCGGTATAGTCCAAGCTGGCCTTGAACCCATAATTCTCCCACTTAAGCTTCTCAGGTATTGAGATTTCAAGCATGCGCCATCACACTAAGATGCGCTGGAACTTGTTCAACCCTGGCTAACAGATTTTGGGTGGAGGGCTTTGTTTGTTTTAGAATCAGCTTTACAGGGCTGCAGTCAATGCTCAGTGGTAAGAGCTCTGGTTGGTCTTGTGGAAGGCTCTGGGTTTGGTTCCCAGTGTCTTCATGGCATTTTACAACCATTCTTTAAGTCCCGTTCCAGGGGATCTGACACCACATTCTGGCTTCTGTGGGCCTTGCATTCATGTTGTTCACAGACATTCATGCAGGCAAAAACACCCACAATATAAAATAAAAATAATTAAATCTTTAAAATTAGCTTTTCGGTACAGTTAAGAACCGATGCTTTAAAATTCTCTCAGCATCCTAGACTGGGGCCATTATTAGTTTAGCTTTTTGCATGTGCAAGTTGGTGGCAGTTTTTACATGTGAAAATTTTGGTTTTGGAGACAGTCTCATGAAGTCCAGACTGGCCTCAAACTCACTGTGTAGTCAAGGATGACCTTGAACTCCTGAGGTGGGGTTAGAGATGCAGGGTCCCAGCCTGGCTTGAGGCTGGAGATGGAATCCAGGGCTTTGTGCACCTAGACAAGCACTCTCCCGACTGACTTACATCCCCAGCCCCTGCATGTGTATTCTAATTTTTGTTTTTGTTGTTGCCTTGTGATAGAGGATGCTTCCCACTTTCTAGGAACCGCCATGGAATGGTAGGGTGGGCAAAGGAAGTGGGACGGGGCAGGAGAGTGGCTTCTAGGAGGACTCACCCCTGTGGCTTTCTGTTTCGTGTAGGCATACTTGTCCCGGGTCAGTCTTTCGAATCGGTAGGTGGGGGCGAAGGTGATCTCCTCCTCCTCTGAAACAGACACAGGGCCCTCAGTTTGGCTTCCCTGATGCCTCCAACCCAGCTTCCCTCCTCTGCAGATGTAGCTCTTCCCTTGGTTAGGATATTCAGGCAGAGAGAAGATGGCGGGAAAGGGTATGACGGACAGACAGTGTGCTCTCACCAAAGTGCAGAAAGACCTTCTGTTCCTTCCTCTCCTGGAGCAGCTGGTCATGGGCCAGCAGATCTGAATACTGCTGCTGTTTAATCTTCTGGATGATGGTTTCTGCCTCCTAGAATGAGAATATGCCAGGTCAGATCCCATTCCTCACCAGACTTCTCCCTGACCATACCAAGGCCCGGGCCCCAGCCGTCTGGGTTGCTGCAAGGTTAAGGAAAGTCTGGAAGGGCTGTGACATCACCAGAACTAGCTCCAGGCTCACCCAAATCTGCATGTGGGATTTGTTGTTTTTGTGTACTGGCTTTTAAATACCACTGTTATTAATACTTCATGAGATAGGTAGCATATTTCCTTTGCTTTCTCTGGATCTTTCTGTGAGAACAAGGATATCCAGCTGAAAATCCACAAGTGGCCCAGGAGTTCCTGGCTCTGAGCATCACCCTCTTGGACACCCACCCAGGAAAAATTGGTGCCACCCTGGGGGGTAGGGGGTTGCTGGCTTTGGTGTCTAGCACCCTGGCGGTGGGAGTAGAGAGTGTGCTGGCCTTGATGTCTAGTACACTGGGGGTGGGGGTGTGTGTGCTAGCCTTGGTGTCTAGCACACTGGGGGTGGATGGGGGGTGTGCTAGCCTTGGTGTCTAGCACATTGGGGGTGGATGGGGGTGTGTGCTGGCCTTGGTGTCCTGCAGTCCTCCCTCCTGTCTACTTCTCTGTGACTTTGAACCAGGTTCCTGCCCAGGTGAGGGAGGAGATGTGGCAACTCTTCCCCAGGAGGGTCAGGACGTGAACTCTTCCCACGTTCCTACCTGCGTGTTCATTCCCAGGGAGGAATCACCTGGGGATCTCTAGTGAGGAAGGTATGCTGAGCTGGCTGCAGATGCTCACAGTCTACAGAGCTGTGATGGTGGCTGAAGGCCCAGAGATGGCTCAGAGACATGGGGTCACATGGAGAAATGCTTGGGATAAAGGGACACCAGAGGTTCAACCACAACTATAAATGATGTGCGCTCTGCTCTCAGCAGTCTTCCTAGCCTCTCTGTGTACTTGACTGTAAAACAGGGTTAGCTCCTGCTGTGTCCCCTTTGTCCCTCACAGGACTAGAAGTGTGGGGATGCATTCAAGTCCCTCAGTGGGAGGGAAACAGGCTGCTAACCCCGACTTCTAGACAGAAGT
Organism: Arvicola amphibius; assembly: GCF_903992535.2. NCBI lineage: Eukaryota > Metazoa > Chordata > Mammalia > Rodentia > Cricetidae > Arvicola > Arvicola amphibius. The sequence continues at coordinate 104,341,434 of NC_052054.1, forward strand.
TCTGACACTCATTGTTCCACCCCACGCTGTCTCCTGCTTCAACTCTTATGAGCATGAAAAACAGCTGCGTGGGTTCTAGATTCATCCTGTGGTCACATCGATCGGTCCCCTTTCTGCAGGAAGGCAAACAATGCTTTAGATCCACTAATGATCCCCATAATTTGTTGAAATAAGTGAGCTGGCCCCCCAAGTTGCCTGTGCTTCCTGACCAAGCCCAGCTACCGCTGGCTGGCTGACAGGAATGACAGTGGCAGTGATGAGGGGTGGCCCCTGAAATCCGGGGGCAAAATAGACATAACCAGGAAGGAACTGTAAAGAAAGACAAAGGCTTCGAGACAGGAGCTGAATGGAGTCCCAGAGAGGAGCTGCTGCCTTAGCCTGTTTCTGAGTGTTCCTGTGTCTCTCTGCTCTTCTGTCTGGAGCAGACTCCTGGGCGGCTCCACAGTTCCTCCCAAGGCGGGTTCTCCTTACCCAGGTGGGCAGCTCCACACGGTAGTTGAGATCCCCAAGCCAGAAGAGGTGGGTGAACCGGTGAGTGATGTTAAACGGACTCAGCTTCTTGTCTCCCAGGGCCAGGAACCGCAGGATGTTCATATAGTTCTGATTTCGCCTAATGCAGGGAAACAAGGGCCATCTGGCACGTCTCGCATGGATCACTGTCCTCACTCTGCCATGACTGGAGGTCAGGGGTGGCAGGTGGGAAATGGAGACTTACACTCTAGTTCTGTCTTAGTGGGCTCCTGAGCGCACCTGGGAGACCCCACTGGGATCACAGAGTCTAGGTCCCAAGCAGGAAGCTACCCATCAGGAAACAGGATCAGTAAATGTACCAGATGGTTATGGTCATGACAGGGTTACTTGAAACAGAACAAACTTCAAGGTATAGGATGCTCCTGAGGGGTGTTTTCCTTTAGAAATGGACCAGGTTTAAGGGGCCTATTGGGTTAATGACATAAGTATCTTTTCTGTCCTCCAGATAAGAGTCACATATACCTAGATCTATACTAGGATACAGTTGTCTTTGTTTAAACAACAGAGGCCCAGAAGGTCTGAGGCTAAGGCTGAGCAAAACGTCTGGGTGTGCAGAGGGCTTGGGCCATTAGAGGGGACAAATGTCATTACCTGAGTTTTTTTTCACTTCCAGAAGTTAAGTGGCTGTTGACAAACCCCAAGGAGGTTCCATTGAACATGAAGGATACCCCCACAGCTCCCTTGTTTCCTGAGGAAGGGAAGAAAGAGAAGAAGCAGAATGTCAGCCAGGCAGACTGGTCAAGGGGTCAGAAGCTGAGGTAAAGGGCACAAACACTGTTAACAAAGAGTAAGGGAAGCAGGCTGAGGAAAGAGAGGAAAGAAGACAGGTCACAAGGGGCAGGATATGCCAGTGACAGGCAGATGGTACCAGCTTTGTGATTTTCTATATAGAATTGAGGAAGGAGGGAGGAGGTTGCTGTCATCCATTTCTGGGTATGGGGATGTTGGGGGTCACTTGTACTGAACAGATACAAGACAGGGAGGACCAAAGCAGCTTGGGATTTGGGGGTGCCCCCCAGGTGAGTAAACTGACTATCCACCAGGGTCTCGAGTGGGATCAAAAACCTTTACACACCCCCTCTAGCTCACACACACACACACACTTTGCTGCTGATGTTTTAATATTTTTTACATTAGTGATTCTTAAAGTATGTTCCTGAGGGCAGCACTATAGCCCCAGGGAGTCCACTGAAGACGCCTGAATCGGAGATTCTAGGGCTTAAAAATATATGCTTGGCAAACCCTAGAAGGCAAAGAGTTGGTAGACCGGGGCCCACCACCAACCAAAACAGCATATATATTTTGGCGGGTGGGAGATTACCTGTTTAATTTTCTTTTGGTGCTGGGGACCCAACCCAGAACCTTGCATATACTAAGCAAGCACTCTCTACCACTGGGTTCTGAAGGGAGTATCAGAATCTATGACCAATGGCACTTTGGAAACCACCTGAGACTTACTAAATCAAAATCCACATTTTAACCAGCTCTCTAGAGCTGGTAAAGACCCTGGATGAGTTTTTGCAGGGGAAACCATCTGGATTTGCTAAAAAAGACTAAGGGATCCCAGGGCAGGACTCTCAGGGTTTAATCTGGGGACACTGCCAAGAGAAGGAAGAGATTCAGCATTCACAGGAAAGGGACTCCCCTCTAGGCTCACCTAGGGTGTTGGCGATGCCTGTCTTCACATTGTCAGTGCAGATGTGGCTGATCCGATTCTCATGCTCTGGCTTGGCAAGCACCACTATGCGAATGTTCCAGAGTGTGTGGATAGCGACCTGGTGGTGGTGGTGGGAAATGATGCGTAGTGTTGGAACCCTGAGCGTTCCAAAGGGACTCACCCCAGCTCTCACCCTGGGAGTAAAACACTCCGTCTTGTAATCCCTAGCTTAAGAATGAGACACAGCGCCTTACAGATGAGACCTGGGGCTGAAGATACTTCCAGGAGGTAAATATTATCCTTTTACGCAGGAGTGGGGAAGGTGGAGGACTCAGGAGGACCCTATCAACTTCTAAGGATGGCCCCTGGATGCATATCTTTAGCTCTGAAAATGGGGGAACCACTGAGCTCCTTCCTATGCATCTTTGGTGCTTGGAAAAGCATGTTGTCTTCCCCTCCCCAGCCTGGGCCAGCTGCTCACTGTTTTAAATGTCATGCTGGTGACTTCTTGCAGGGAGTGCCTGAGTATCTCCAGCCACTCCTTCTCTCCAAGAGGGTCCTCCTGGGTGCCAATCACGTAGATATCATGGGGGATATAATCAGCAGAGTCATCCCGTGTCTTTCCCTGTCCCTTGGAGAGAAACCAGGACGTGATCTTCTTGGGAGGGGGTGCGTTACCTTCAACAGCAAAACCCAACACCAAGTGAGTTAAAGGCAGGTCAGGTCAAGGGCATCAGGGGGATTCAAAACGGGGAGGAAGATCATATCATTACAAAAATTACTGAGGCAAATGCCCTAGATGAAGAACGCCCACCTTACATATCAGCAATGGTCAAAGTTCAGTGAGATCTTGTTGCAAAGATAATATCACATTTCCAAGAATGGGAACACTGGGGGATCCTCTATGGAGCCCCGATCTAGCTGAACAGGTTGACAAACATGTCCTAGGCTCTAGGGCAGCAAAAACACATGAGATGTGGCTCTGTCACACAGGAGTTTAAAGTTCCAATCTGAGTGACATGTTCAGGATGGAGACTTCTATGCCACTGCCAGGAAACACCAAAGGCTTCCTGGGAGGAAGTGACATTCAGCTAAGAACTGAGACAAAGAGGTGCTCAACAGGGGAACAGGAAGAGCATGCCATGTTCCTCGGCTTCCATTTGGAAAAATGAGTGGGAGCAGCTCCTTCAAGGAATGATGGGAGATCTACTTCTGGAGACGCCCTAAGGATGAGTAGTTGTTCTTTCTCCCCACACTCCAAAGAGGTGTACGTCTCTTGGCCAGCAGAGAGACAGGAAGCCAGGACCCGAATAACAGTCACTGCCAAACTCTGCTCCCCAGGACTGTCAGTGACCACATAGGAAGACTTTCCCATCCTTATGTCACATGCATGATCCCCTGGGCGTGAGAGCCTAGGGGTTAATAGTAGACTAAGATACCTGTTAAATTTGAATTTCTGATAGATGGGTGATTTAGAATAAGTATTCCCTATGCAATAGTTGTCTGTCTGAGAGTCAGATTTAACTGGACATCTTCTGACTACTTATTTCTAGCTCAATATTTATACCAAAACATTATCCAGTATAATTGACAGTTAGTATAATGCATATATTTAGTATAATAATATATGGTTATATAACTATATATAAATATATAGTATATATATTTAAACACACACACACATACACATATTGTTCCTTAGCTTTTATTTCTAGCTGAGTACTTCTACTAAATAACTATTTATTTTACTTATATATTTATCATATGAAATATGTTACCATATATTTAGCACATATTATATATACACACACACACACACACACACACACACACACACACATATATATATATATATAATGCTTCTATCCATACACCTATGCTAAAAACATACATTATTTATATGGAATTTAAACTTAGGACCATTTATCCATCCATCCATCCATCCATCCATCCACCCACTGATCTCTCTCTCTCTCCCCTCACCTCCTCCCTACATAATACCTCATACCCTCCCAGGGTCAGACTTCTTTCTTCAAGACCTGTGGCCCTTTGTCAAGTTATAGAGTAATCTACTGTGACTGTTCTTGGGGTGCACGAGTCCTAAAGCCCGTTTTTCTTATTCACCATCATTGGACAGAGGTAGAACTCTTTAGAAAAGAGGTTGTACAGATGGGATAGAGACCAGGACTCTGAGTGAGAGATGGAGGTGCCCCCTTGTGCCATTTGCGGATGCTGAGGCAGGAAGGTGGATCCAAGCAAAACTGGTAGGAGGGCGGGGGGCAAAGGGACCCACCCATGTTCCAAGTGCCAATGAAGATGGTGATCATGTCGGGCTCTGGCTGCTCTGAATGCTTGTTCTTCATCTGTTGCAGTAGTTGGCAGAAGCCTTCTCTCTTCTGAAGGAGGAAGGGAAGACACACTGAGAAGGACCTCCACCTCCCTGCACAGTGGCCTCTACAACGGATGTGCCAGTTTAAACATACTGAGGGGTGTTTTATATAATACATATATATATATATATACATATATATATATATATCACATCACAGATGGAGATCTATATCACTATAAATGAGAAGAACAACCATCTGGAGAGCAGTGTTTGAAGCCATGAGCATGTGGCTTCTTGGACCCAGCCATTCCATTGCCATTCCTTGTGATTTGAAGCCAAAATGTAGGAGCTACACCAAGATCCAACCACATCAGGGCACTGCAGTGTGTCCATAGGTAGAGGACCCACAAGTAACTATGTTGTGCACCATCCCTAAGCTAGAACTCCATGGAGTTTTAAAATTATGGTACAGAAGTACTTGAGCCACAGAGACGTGGCCATGGTCTGAGTGCTACCACGACACTTCCATCTTAAAAAAAAAACATGTGGGGCATGGGAATTCGTGCCTTGAACCCCAATACACGGAAGGTTGAAGTTAGAAGACTGCCACAAGTTCAAGGTCAGCCTGTGCCACATAGTGAGTATCAGGCTAGACACGGCTACACTGCAAAATCCTGTCTCAAAAAAGCCCAAGCCAAACCAGAACATAAGAATAGAGGAAAAAAAAACCCTAAAGACACCTGGAAGGGGATATATCGTTCAGAGTTAACAGTGAGTGCTGTTTTTGCTTAAACTCTTGATTATTTGTATAAGCTATTCCTTTTTTTTAAACCAATGATATTGAATTGCTTATTCAATGATGGAAAATTTAAAGAAACTAGGGCCAATGCAATGGCTCAGTGGGTGAAGGCGTTTGCTGTGGAGCTGAGTTTAACCCTTGGGACTCACACGGTAGATAAACAGGACTGACTCCTGAGAGCTGTCCTCTGACCTCCCCACATGCGCTGTGGCATATGCAAGCCCCACCTCCAAATACGTAAACCCAATCTTCTTTAAAAAGAAAATTTAACGAAACTAAGCAAAGGCAAAAGAATGCATTGAGAAAGGAGCCTCCCTAATCTTTTACGCTTATTTTTCCCTGTGTTCACAGTGGGGCATGAAGCCAATTTGTCCTTCTTAGTCAAGAGGGCTGTTGGCAATAGGGCAGCAGGTTTTAGATGAAGGCACACGAAATTCCCAGTAGTGCAATATGAAAGGCCGGATTCCTGGTGCCCCTGGTTACAAAGCCAACAATTTTATATGATTCAGCCTCGTTGTTGTAAGGCTCACAACTGCCCACTCCAAAAACACCAGCTTATCAGGACTTACCAATGGCTTCTTTATTGAAACCTGCCTTTAGCTGGGGATGGCTTAAGAGTCGGTGTCTCAACCCTTTAAATGGGGCAGAAACAGGGTAGCAATAACTAGTTTTGGACCTGTGCTCCTGAAGCCCAGAACACTGCCCAGTCGTGTGACCTCATATTGCTTTTTCCATCAGTCTGGATTGGGTCACCGTTGTCCCTGTCAGCCCATGCCTGGAGCTATACCCTCATAATCACTCCCAGGACAGGTGAAAATAGACACCTAGGGGACTTGGCGGGGATTACCTCTGTCAGACTGAACTGGGAGCCCCCCCGATCCCCACCCCGCTCCATTAGCTTGTCTCCAGTATCTGACAGGCAGGGGCAGCCATACACGCCAGGATACACATCCTATATGCTCTGCCATGCATTTTTTACTGCCTCAAATAAATGGTACTGATGAGCATGGTCAGCAAGGCCTCTAGGTGGGACTCAGCCCATTTGAGGTGATTTCTGTGGTGAGCAATCAAGGGACAGGGAACCCACATCTGGCTGGGATGAGGCACATCCAGGGGTTTTCCTCGTGGCCCATAGTGCCTCTTCCTCTGTCAGCCAGTGATGGTGGAGGCATCTTACTTCCACAGGGTGGGGGCAGTTTTAAAACAGAAGTCATCACAAGGAAGCACTCATCTTTCAAACCAAAGCTGACCCAAAGGGGTCCTAAATCTAGCCAAGAGACACCGGTAATAGAAGCCTCCTGGCCAGCTCGGCACCAGGCATGAGGCAAGGGATGCCTTCTCTCCGCTGGGAGACAGCGCTCACAATCCTGGGGCAGAGGAACCAGAACTCGGCAAATCACAGCCAGCCCAGGTCCTGACCACCTAAGTTCAGCTTCCCAGGTGTGAAAAGGGTGTTTTACAACCCAGGGAGCTTATGACTGCAACCCCCTGACACATCCCAGCCCTCAAGACACATGTCCCTTCTTGTCCTACAGTAGATACTTATTGTCACTTACTTTAGAGTCAGCAAAAACATATTCCTTCCTCAGGATTTTCTCCTTCTCTGTCTCCACCAAAATCACCAGCTTGTTCAGAAACTTCTGGGACTTGATGAGCTGCAGGACTTCAGAAAGCCAGAAGTTTGTAGAGTTATCATCTGTTCTTTCAATCACTGTGCCCAAGGTCCACTGCATTCTAGGTGCCCAACCCTCAAGCTGACCCTTGCCTTCCTGGACTAAGCTCCAGGGGCTCACTCTTGAGAAGCGTGGAACCCAGGACCATCTAGAAGTGGCTTCAGTACACAGACCATGCAACTCACCCACCCATCCTGTGATCTCCCTCCTTCCAGGCCACTCTGCTTCCCCCCTCCCGTCTTGCTTAATTTGTGGAAAAACTCACATAAAACTTGTAGTTTCCAAAACCAAAACAGAACAGAACAAAACAAAACAAAGCTTAGTGGTGGTGGCACAGGCCTTTAATCCCAACACTAGGGAGGCAGAGGCAGGCGGATCTCTGTGAGTTCGAAGCCAGCCTGGTCTATGAGAGCTAGCTCCAGGATAGACTCCAAAGTTACAGAAAAACCCTGTCTTAAAAAACAAAACACAAAACAAAAACAACAAAACCCCCCAAATTTGTAGTTTCCTTTTTTTTTTTTTTTTTTTTTTTTTTTTTTTTTTTTTTTTTGAGACAGGGTTTCTCTGTGTAGCTTTGGAACCTGTCTTGGACTTCACGCTGTAGCTCAAACGCACAGAGACCTGTCTACCTCTGCCTCCTGAATGCGGGGATTAAATGCATGCACCACGACCACCCAGGTTAGTTTTCATTTTTATAAAAAGTTGAAAGGCTGCGTACCATGCTCAGCAGGTAAGAGCATGAACTGTTCTTTCAGAGGACCTGAGTTCAAATCCCAGCATCCACATCAGGCAATTTGCAACCACCTGTAAACTCCAGTTCCAGAGGGATGTGACTCCTCTGTCCTCTTGGGGACACCTGCACTCACATACACAGACACATACTCACAACTGAAAATAATAAAGATAAAACTAAAAATGAGCAGCAGGGTGGTGGTGGTGGTGCACGCCTTTAATCTCAGCATTTGGGAGGCAGAGACTGATGGATCTCTGAATTTGAGGCCAGCTCGGCCTATAGAGCGAGTTCCAGGATAGTCAAGGCTATACAGAGAAACCCTATCTCAAAAAACCAAAAAAAAAAAAAAAAAAAAAAAGAAAGAAAGAAACAAATCATCAAATCATTCCACAAGGCTTTTCCCCTTTAGTTAATAGGACCCTTCCCAATGAACTCTTTTGAAATTTATCCCATGTTTCTTGTTCCTTTTTTATTTTAATTTTTAAAAATTTATTCATTATGTATACAGTACTCTGTCTGCATGCCAGAAGAGAGAACCTGATCAAATTACAGATGGCTGTGAGCCACCATATGGTTGCTGGGAATTGAACTCAGGACCTCTGGAAGAGCAGCCAATGCTTTTAACCTCTGAGTCTTCTCTCCAGCCCCTATATTTTTTTATATTATGTGCATGGTTGTTTTGCCTACATGTGTCTGTGAACCACATACATGCAGTACCCTTGAAGGTCAGAAGGGGGCATTAGATTCCTCCAGGTTGACTGGAGCTACAGATAAAGGTTGTTAGCCACCATGTGGGTTATGGGAATAGAAACTAGGTCCTCTGCAAGCACAAGTACCCTTAACACCCGAGCCAACTCTCCATATGTTTCTAAAAACATATCTCATATGTTTCTAAAAAAGGCCAGGTGGGGTGGCGCACGCCTTTAATCCCAGCCCTGGGGAGGCGAAGGCAAGCAGATCTCTGTGAGTTCGAGGCCAGCCTGGTCTATAGGAGCAAGTTCCAGGACTGACTCCAAAAGCTACAGAGAAACCCTGTCAGGAAAAACAAAACAAACAAAATCCTCTGCTTGCTTCCAGTTTCCTGAGGTTTCATTTGAAAAATGTTTTCTGGGGTCAGGAGGCGGCTCAGTGAGTAAAATGTAATATCATTTGCCTCAGTGACCTGAATTCGAATCTCCAGAACTTTAATAAAAATCTAGATTCAGTTGCATGCTGTGTTCCTACAGGGGTGGAGACAGAATTACCTGGAAACTCCTGAGCCGGCCAGCCAGGAGAATGTACAAGTGGCAGAAAAGACCAGAAATGACGTAGAAAACAAGATTGACTCCCGGAAGTTGTCCTCTGAGCTCCACACAGCACACAGCCACAGCTCATGCCCACTCAGGCACAACACACGCACACGCACACACGCACACACACACACAACCTCCATACACACATACACAACACAGGAAAAAGTTCCTATTACACATTAGCTTTCTACCATAGAAGTGAAGGTTTAGGTTTTGTTGCTGTTGTTCACACATACAACCTTGTACCCCCCTGATTCCTTATCAAACATAATTTCGTTTTCCCCACCATCTTTCCAACATCCCATTTTTGCTGGATAAACACCCAATGTTATATCACCATGACGATGATGAGGCTCCTGACAGACTGGTACTTGTCTTTTTCTTTGCTCTTCTTTCCCTAAATAACAGGTTTTCCTGAGTTGGGGCTCAAGAACGGACCCTCAGCTGAGGGGCTACTGACAGCCAGCTGCTGGGGAAGAGAAATACAGCTTTCTTTAAGGTACGGCCACTGGTAGGTACCAAGATCCTGGGGATGGTCTCACTCCCACAAACATAGGGGCAGCACAAATTGGACTCAGAGTACACAAAGTTGGGGGGTGGATCTAAGAGGACTTAGGGGAGGAATGTGAGGGTGAAGATGATCAAAACACATTGTGAATGTGTATGAAATTCTCAAGGAATAAAAATATTAAATGTTTCCTGGGTTTCTGTAATTGTACAATTGCCCTGCTCTCTTCTGTTCCGCTGGTGCTGTGGGTCACCCTGCACTCTGAGCCTCTGCCCTAACTCTGTGCTATGGGCTTTCCTTGATGGGAACTCTTCCCCTGCCCCCCCCCCCCAGTTTGTAACACTCATTCTCACGTGACTAAGCACTTCCCTGTGGGCCGTGTCCAGTGATCAGCACTTTCCCAGAACCTCTAGGGCAGGTGGCCTTCCTTCTTCAACACCCTGAAATCGACTCCCCTGCCCCTCTCTCCGGACCTTCTTTCTCACCTCCCTTCCTCTTTCTTTGTTTACACCTTCAGTTTGGACACAGTAGTATCTCACTTAGTTTCTAAAACTCACCTGACCTTTAAATTGGCATAATTAACAGACCCATTTATTGTGCCGTCTTCCCTCACGCACGTGACGTGCCCGGATCAGTCCACAGTTACTCTGTGCTGCCCTCCTTCTCTCCCCCATCTTGGTCATCTTTTCCCAGCAGTCCTTCCTCTCGGTCTCTCTTTTGTCCTCCTTCCCTTTTTCTCGTCCCCAGTTCCACCCGTTTTCCTGTAAATGGTATCTCCTTGTCTAGTCCACTGCCTACAGGAACATTTTCTTCATTCGCCGATGGGCACTAAGGCCAATTCCCTAACTTGGCTATAATGGATGTGGCTATGATCAACATGGCTGTGCGGATAGCACCATGATATTAATCCCCTGCCAGATGAACGGCTGCCTATTTACCCTGTTAACTGTTTTCCCTTGCTGGTCAGAAGCTTTTTAGTGTTATAGACTCCTATTTGTCAAGCTCTGCTATAGTTCCTGAGTTCTATTAGAGTTCTTTTTCGGAGTCCTTATCTGCAGCTAAGCCTAGCGGCAGACACCATATGGGGTCCCATGCTGAGTCCTGGGAGTACTCAGCACCCACAGAAGCTGAGGAATGCCTAACATAGTCTGTATTCTGTCTCACTCCGGAAGTCTGGGGCCTTTCCACAGAACCCAGTGTAGTGGGCGTCCCCTCTGTCGGAGGTATCTGCTATTCTGAACACTGGGGACATTCTCAACCTGGACACACGTGCTATTCGGCGACATGCTTTTCTGGGTTCTTTTACTAACACTTGTTACGGGTATGAATTCCCTGGGCTAGTGCATCAGTTTAGAAAAGCATGCTCTGCACCATGGTGTGTGTCCGGAGACTGAGCGAGGAACACCACTATCGGGTCAAGTCTGAGGCTAGCCTGAACAATACAGTGAGTTGCAGGCTAGCCCAGGTCATTAGACTCTGCCTCAAAAGACAAAAACAAACCCTCCTCCTGAGGGCTTCCTTTGAATTTTTACCTATTAACTCTTTTGCTGTGTTTATTCTATTTTTGGCAGCACTGGGGGCCTCACACGATAGACAAGCACTTTGCAACTGAGAGCTACCTCCAGCTCTTTCAATTTCAATCTTAAAATTTTCAGTTTTAAAAATCGATTTATTTGTTTTTGGATTATTATTATTTGGTTTTTCAAGATAGGGCTCCTCTGTAGCTTTTGGAGCCTGTCCTGGAACTAGTTCTTGTAGACCAGGCTGGCCCTGAACTCAGAGATCTGCCTGTCTCTGCCTCCTGACTGCTGGGATCAAAGGTGTGCACTACTACCGCCTAACTTCTTTTTGGATTTTTGAAACAAGGTTCTGTATAGTCAAGGCTGGCTTGAATTCCTGATCCCCCTGCCTCTGTGCAGAGTAGTTTTTCCTTTTTCTTTCCTCTTCTGACAGTTCTTGAACTCTCTACATAGACTAGCCTGTCCTCAAACTCACAGAAATCCACCCGCCTCTGCCTCCCAAATGCTGGGATTAAAGGCATGTGCCACCACTCCTGGCTTTAATTAATATTATTTTTTTTTGTTTTTTGTTTTTTGTTTTGGTTTTTCGAGACAGGGTTTCCCTGTAGTTTCTAGAGCCTGTCCTGGAACTAGCTCTTGTAGATCAGGCTGGCCTCGAACTCAGAGATCCGCCTGCCTCTGCCTAATTAATATTATTTATTATTATTATTTTTAATTTTTGAGACAGGGTCTCTGTGGCCCTGGCTGTCCTCGAACTTGTTCTGTAGACCAGGCTGGCCCTGAACTCAGAGATCCACCTGCTTCTGGTTCCCAAGTGATTAAAGGCATGCACTACCACACCCAGCTATGGATGTTCTGCCTGCACGTATCTGTGCACCAAATGTATGTGCACCAAATGTATGTGCACCAAATGTGTATCTGTGCACCAAACGTATGCAGAACCCATGGAGGTTCGAAGAGGGCAGCTGGTTCCTCAGAACTGGGGACGCAGATGGTTGAGAGCTGTCGTGTCTGGGCTGGAGTAAAACCTGGGTCTCCAGAAAGAAGGGCCAGTGCTCTTAGTGCGGAGCCAGCTCTCCAGCCTATTTCGCAGTCTTATGTTCTTATCTCATAGTCCATCTTCTCTTTATCCACAGGACTCATTCCCCCGTGGGTTCTGTCTTTTCATTCATTGTTGCCATCTTGTCCCAATGCTCCCTTCATTGCTGCAAGCTCGGAAGAATAAAGACATAGAACTAAGCAAGACACCTAACCTTGAGCCATTTCCAATTAAAAATAGGTTTCAGTACGGACGCCACTATTACATCTTTGTAAGCTGAAGTGGGGACAACGGAGGCTTGCAGTTATGAGGTTGAATCATGAAATTTCTGGGTTTTGGTGGGGGTCTGAGATCGTCAGTGTTGGCCCTTTTGTATGATGCAGGATGAAATGTTTGTGCCCTCATTTAAAGTGCAGGCTGGAGAGGCTCAGTGGTTAAGAGAATATGTATCTCCTGCAGAGGACACGAGCTAGGCTGCCAGGACCCATGTCAAGCAGTTTACAACAGTCTGTGACTCCACTCTAGGGAATCCAAAGCCTCTTCTGGTCATCTGCGCTCATGCACACACACGCACATGTGCACACACGCATGCATGCACACATGCACAACACACACACACACACACACATGCGTGTGCACAAATTTATAAAAAGGAAAGGACAAAGTCCCCAAGTGCTGAGATTGTAGATGGGTACCGCAATGCACAGCTTGCACTATTGTTGCTAATTTTTTTTTTTTTTTTTTGAGACAGGGTCTCATTATGCAGCCCTGGCTGGCCCAAGGCTCACCGTGTAGATGACACTGGCATTGAATTCGTGAAGAGCTGCCTGTTCCGCCTTCTAAGTGCTGGAATTAAAAGGCCGCACCACCACACAGAGCCTAGCACTATTTGAAAAGCAAGCATCTGGGAGGGGAGGAAGTCCAAGGTCATCTGGCAACATAGGATTTTGCTTTAAACATCTGCTTATTTGTATTTTCTGCTTTCTTGAAACCAGTGAGAAATAGAATGGAATGCAATACAGAGCTGGTGTCAGGAGCACTGGGAATTCTAAACCTCAGCGACACAGTGAATTCAAAACTAGCTCAGAAAACAGCCTCTGTTTTAAAAAAAAAGAAAAGAGAAACAAAAAACTAACCAACCAAATAAAACAAAACATCCACAGAAAGGAATCCCCTCTCTCTCCCTCGTCTCTCTCAATATTTTCTTTTTATTTATTTATTTTGATTGATAGAGAAATCTACATGAAGGCACACATGAGGCTCTAGAACATGGGTACAGTGTGGAACAGGCGAATCTGTCTAAGCAGCATGGGCGGTAAATCACATAGCTGTCACAGTGACCACAGCACCCAGCACCGAAACTCAGTTCTTGACACTTCTCAGGAGCCCAGTGTGACCTCATTAGCTGTCACCAGTGACCCTGCTGCAATGGCTCTCTTGACCTACTCTCCCTGCGCAAGTGGTGTACACTTGTCTAAGCTAGCCGCTTCCGGCACAGGCTTCCTGCTCAAACCATCTGCCGCCCCCCAACTGGACGCAGTAAGGCGGAGCCCTGCCCTGATGCTGTGAGCCCGGAGGCTCTTTTTCCTAGTCCATCTCCCCACCCCACCCCACCCCCATTCCGTTCTGTCCTTACAGCAACATGGGAAGGGTAATTCTAACAGTGACACCGCTGACAGTGTCACCAAGTGTCATCAAGCAATCCTCTCCATGCCAGGCTGAACGTATTTTGGTATTCATCCTTTTAACCCTTGCAGCAGCTTTGCAAGATGCAACTGAGGACCAGAGAGAAGGCGCCAAACCAAGTCACGATGGCTGAGTTGGAACTCAGTTCTGGACTTCTAATACTCCTCGTGGTATTTATTGATGGGTTTGAGGACCCAGCACCCCAATACATAGCACCTTGGCAGAAGGGATGGGGAGGCAGAAAGGACTTTCTGGTTTGTCTTTAAGCTGGTGATGAAACCCTCACGTGACAGGTATGCTGTCAGTACTTGGAGGGAAGAATGCCCTACTGCCAAGGACAAAGGAGGCTGAGAGGAATCTGAGCTCCAGGCCTGGCTAAGCTCCTCCCACTGCCCAGTCTCAGTGCCCCGCCCCCCCCCAAACCTGGCTGTGAGACCCTGCTCAGCCATCCTCCCAATCCTAGTTTCCCTGTGGGGGCTTCCACGTCACATGAGACTGACATGTGATCAATCCATTCTCTTTCCTCTTGGCAATTTGTCCTGGCTTCTGCCAAGAACTCAAGATGCAAGAGGGGAAAGGAGATCTTTTTCTTCCCCATACTATCCTGACCCCTCCCTGGCTCTACTCTACCCCTGACAGGGCCAGTGCCCAGGAGGGACTCAGGAGTGCAAGTGCAGGTCAGCAGGCCCCACCCCATCCCTAGTCCCTGCCTGGACATTCTCCCACTCAACCCAGAGCTCTCATCGGCATGAATGCATGGCTTCTCATGCTGTCTCCACGTGATGTCTGTTGTCATCATTCCCATTTGACAGACAGAGACTGGAGGCCCAGAGAGGCTGGGTTACTAGGCTACTGTGACACACAGCAGGAGGCAGAGCCTGGATTTGAAGGTGGGCAGTCAAACCCCATTTTGGGATGATGACCTTGCACCATCAGAGCCACCCGTGGCACTAACTCCACAGCACCAAGGTCTAGCCTGAAACTTCTGGCTTGGGAGTCTTCCCAAAGTCCTCTTCATGAGATACTTACCTGGCCCAGGAGGTTAGGGCACCCAGCACCCCCCCTTGCCCTCCAGTTGTTTCTGCACCACCCCCAGGCCCATTTCTGTTCTTCTCCACCTATGGTGTTTGCCCTCCCTGAAGACTCTTCCCTCAAGCCCCTTCCCAACCTGAGGCCTCAGCTCACATGCTCATTGCTCTGTCTGCTCCCTAGACCATCCCTTCTTCCCAGAGGACCTCTCCCTATCCTGTTCTGTTTCCTCTAAGGCTTCCGAGTAGCTGAACTGATAGATTTACCTGAATATTCACCCTCAATGCACCAGAACGCAAAACTGCATGTGGGCAGGGACCATATGGGTTGCTAGCTGTCCTGGATGCTGTTCTGCCCACAGCAGCTTCTTCCCCAGCTGCCGTGGGAATCATTCCCACTGTGTACATAAATACTGGACAGTGTGACATACAGGGCTGCAGTGGCTCGGGGGTGCCCGTGAGAACAGCTGGTCTCAGGGAGGCTGGATGCTGAGCTGTATATATACATAATACATAATATACAGAATCCCGACAACCCCATGTGCTGCTTACTCAATCGTTCTCATCCCTGAGAACTAGAACCGGAGGCTCAGAGAAGTGGGTCACGGTCTCCAGCTTCTAAGTGACAGAGCTGGGCTGTGAATTTGGACCACTGAGACACAGAGCTCAGACACTTGAGTTCCAGGCGGTTAGTGCTTTGCTAAGGGTGCCAGCCCAGCAGCTCTCCTAGCCATACCATCAGGACAAGGCACACGCAGAGACATAAAATCCCTATGCATACATACGGGACTGCTATGGGGGCAGTTGTGACAAGAAATCCATTTACAATCTCATTTCCAAGGATATTGGCAGAGTATGCACTGAGATCCCTGAAGTGTGTCCTTGTAGCAGGAAAGGAACTCAATGGGCAGGGAGAAGCTCTGGGACCACTCAGGGACAGGGACCACCCTCAAGAATGGGGGAGGGGGACTGGCTTTTGCTGACAGTCACTGTGGTGCCCATAGGCTCATCTATTAGGCTCATCTATTTGAATGCCTGGTTCCCAGTTGGTGGAACTACTTAGGATGAATTAGGAGGAATGGCCTTGTTGGGAGAGGTGTGGCAGTGGAGGGGGCGGTTGGTTTCAAAAACCAGCATCCTTAATTAGCTCTCTCTCTCTCTGCTTTATGCCTGTGAATCAAGATGTAGGGAGGCTCTCAGCTGCTGATCCAGCGCCATGCTGGCCTGCCTGCTAGCATGCTCCCCCATCAGGATAGGCATGGATGTTAACCTTACTCTGGAGCTGTGAGCCCCACCTCAAACATTTTATTTTGTAAGTCGTGGTGGCCATGGTGCTCCGTCACAGCAATAGAAAAGTAACTGAGACCCTTGTTGGCCAGACGTTTAATCACGGGTCGGCTGTAAGAGTCCCCCACAGAAGCAGACCACGAAGTGCGTGTTGAAGGGTTAGGGTGGGCTGGGGAGCGGATGGCTTACTTTTTTTGTGGCTGTAGAACTTGTCCTCAGACCCATCCTTGGACTTCTTAATGATCAGTTTTCCAGACTCGACGTCCACTTTGAGATGCATTTTCTGAGGAATCCCCAGGGACTCCAACTTTACCTTCAGAGTATACGAGATGTAGTCAGAGGCTGGGCTCTGGGGCTACCGACTCTGATCCATTGGTCTACATGGTTGAGGAACCCTGGGTCAATGTCCTGTGTAGGGCTATCTGGCTATTATTTCCAGGCCTTCTCCACCCTGGCCCGACACGCACACATTCCACAACACCCCGCTAGCCCATACATAGCACGCCTGAAAATGGCTCGCACTGAAGCCGAGCCAGACTCGCCCATTGTGCAACCCAGCTGTTCCACCGACAGATTTGGTGAAGGAAACAGATGAAGTGTTGGGAAATGGTTTATTCACTGATTAGTTTGACAACAGTTATTAATCTGATGTGTCATCTACTTCTGGGAAGAGTCTTACTAATAGATTCACACTCTGGGGCCTTGTTACAACCACTAATTGAACATCTACTGGTAATGATTACGAAGAAGACTCTTGCCTGGGCATGTTCAGAAAATGAAAATCAAAGCTGAGCGTGGTGGCACATTTAGGTGGAGGCAAGAGGAAGCTGTGTGGGACTCTATCTCAAACAAACAAACAAACAAACAAACAAACAAACAGGAGTGATAGAGGGGTCAGGCAAGATGGTTTTGTGGGTTCCAAGCCTGGTGACTTGGAGAACTCATTCTTGCAAGCTGTCCTCTTACCTACTTACACACACACACACACACACACACACACACACTAAACAAATAAATGTAAATTAAAAAAAACAAGGTGGGAAAATAAAATGGAAGTCGGTCTTTTTGTGAGATTCCTTTTTAGGGATGAGGAAGGCTTTGGGGTGGATGGCGGGGTGTCTCATGAAGGTGGGACTAGGTTGGGCCTGAAGCACCAGAATAATGAGGGTCCTTAGAGGAAAACCACTTTTCTGTGTCTCAGTCTAAGCCAGTCATTTTTAAGGAAATCACAAGAATTGTTTGCTAGAACTGTCCCCTGCCCCAGACACTAGTTTTAAAGCAGGCTGTGGCCCTCAGTTTGATGTTACTCCTCCTTCCCATTTGAAGGAGGACAAAGTTTAAACCTTACCTTGGGACCCATTGGGAGCTCTTTCTTTACAGGCTCGCCATGAAGGGGGCTTTGCTGATGCAGTTACACACCATTTTGACGTTTATCTACTTTTCCAACGAGGTGGTTTCACAGACTACTAGTTCCTGCCACTGGGTTCCTTCTCCTTCTAAGCCCAAATCAAAAGCCCTCTCTCCAGAGGAACCATGGTGGCCCCCAAGGGTAGATCTGGAGGTCAGGCTCCACTCCTCCAGGGTCACTTACCTCAAATGTGACTGGAGGGATGAGGGAACGCCTGTTGGGAGATTCAGGACCCTCGTGCAGCAAGGCCTTGACCTGCGGACAGCAATGAAGAGTCAGAGAGTCATAGGAATGCAGAACCGGGGACTTAGACGTTCTTGCTGCAAAGAGGGGACTACAGACAAAAGCCAAGAGGCACTGGAGGAACCTGTGAGTACCTTATCTTCAATGGAAGACAGTAGACTTGTCAATTGGCTGAGCTTGGCCACCATGTTGATGGGGTTGGCTTCACTGGGCACCTGGGGAATCAAAATGAGCACAAATGAGGTTTGATGGACGGCGAGTTGCGGGGGATGGGCTCTGAACACGTCCCCTGCTGCTCCCCTTTCCATCTCCTATCCCCCAGTGCCATTATCATCTGTCTGAAGATGAGGACACTTTGGTATCTATAAGCACCCCCAATTCCTCCTGGCCAGAAAAACAGATCTTCACTGCTTCTCTTTCCTTCACCCACAGTGCTTCTCACCCCACCTACACAGTCCTTAAAACTCTGGGGCCATCTTTGAGCATCACCTTCCCACCCTCCTACGTTGCCTGTGCTGCTTTTCTTGCTCTACTTCCAAAATATACCCATCCCCACTGCTTAAAACCCTTACCGGCTCTTCCCATGGCGGGCAGAACCCCATGCAAGCTCCAGACCCCGACTCTAAAGGTGCTACAGGCTCACAAGTTCCACTCTGAACCACCCTTCTCCTTGCTTCTGGTCTACCTTTAGCTATGCTTGGTAAGAAATATCCAGGGGCTGGACCTCATCTGGGAAGGGCATCTTGCCATTGAGATCTCGGATCCATAAAAAGCTCCTCTCTGACTACCATAGCTCAAACCTGGCTGTCACCATCAAACTACCCTGATGTGGTCTGTTTCAGTCACCATGGGGTGAAGTCATTGCTTTCAACTGTGGTTTTTGTCTACGATTCCCTTGCTAGTATGTTGGCTCCACGCAGAGAGAGACCAAGAGCACAGTGTTCAGGGTTTCAACACTGATGCCTGGCTAATAAAGATGCTTAACAGACCTGGTTAATGAACAGTGGGGACCAGAAGCCTATAGTCACTTGTCCAAAGACGCACAGCCAATAAATGACAGACGGGGCCTGGTACCCATGTATGCTAGGCTTGACTCCAAGCATATATTTATAGAATAGACATTTGCAAGGCTGAGGCATGAATTGCATGAATAGGATTCAAGTTCAATTCTAAGCACTGAAAACAAAACAAAACAAAAGCAAAATTCTAAAATCTCTCTTTTACCTTGGAAATGCTGTCCTGCCGGAGAGACAGAGTTAACGAGGTACCGCCCCTGCCTCCGGAAGTAGGATGGACCAACTAGACCGGCATATGACTAACTGGAACACTAGCCCTTCCCCACAGCCTTGCTCAGGCTGTCTGCCAGTCATACACTGGCTTTTGACTTAGTTTGTTTCCTGTTTGCTTGAGTCAGGGTCTGGAGCTATAGATAGCCTGGGCCAGCCTTCGACTTTCAATCTTCCTTTCTTAGCATCCTATAAGCTGGGCTTATAGGCCTGTGCCATCAAACCTGGTTTTGGCTACAGGGTTTCCCTGTGTAGCCCTGGCTGTCCTGGAACTCACTCTGTAGACCAGGCTGGTGGTCTTGAACTCACAGAGATCTGTCTACCTCTGCCCCCTGAGTGCTGGGATTAAATGCATGCAACACCATGCTCAGCTTAACTACACTTTTGAAAGAGTTTGCAGGCCTCACTCAGGGCTCATGCCAGTCCCTTGGTCAGCAACTATTTTGACTGTCATATTTTTTCACCTCTGCCTCCCCAGGGAAATGGCTCTATGGTGGCAAGAGTCAGAGCCTTGTTAAGATGCCAGACACCTATCTGGGTGTATCTGCTCCTTTCCCCACTGCGCTGCGCAGGGTTGGGCATTACTACATGGACAAGGAATGAAGAGCCAATGGGGATAAGACTGAACTCAGGCACAGGGGCCAGTCTTCTTTCCCTACCCCTGTATTAGATCACTGCTCTGGACTATAAGGTCTGAGGGCCTATCAAGATCAATATTCTTGAGGCTGACAGGCGGTTGATGGTTACGAGCATTTTCCAGTCTTCCAGAGCACCTGAGTTCAGTTCCCAGCACCCACACTGGGCATCTTACAACTGCCTGGAACTCTAGGGGATCCAACACCTTCTGGCCTCTGTGGACACGTGCACACATCGCACACACACACCCCTGGCCTCTGTGGACACCTGCACACATCACACACACACACACACACACACACACACACCCCTGGCCTCTGTGGACACCTGCACTGATCACACACACCACACACACACACATCACACACACCCCTGGCCTCTATGGACACCTGCACACATCACACACACACACACACACACACACCCCTGGCCTCTGTGGACACCTGTACTGATCACACACACACACACACACACACACACACACACACACACCTGGTCTCTGTGGACACCTGCACTGATCACTCACACACACACACACACACCCCTGGCCTCTGTGGACACCTGCACACATCACACACACACACACACACACACACACACCAAAAACAGCTGAGTGTGATTGCATACCACACACCTTTAATCCCAGCACTGGGGAGGCAGAGGCAGGTGGATCTTTGAGTTAAAAAAAAAGATAAACATTTAAAACAAAAATAGATACTTCTCTGCTTTATGGGGGTTCAGGAGTGAGACCCGAATTCTACCCCATGTAGAGGGTGCCACCCTCTACTCTGTGACTACTGTGTCTTGCTTCTAATCGCAAGGACAGTCCTCCATGTTGCCCGCTGGTCTTAGCCTGGCCACTGAAGGCCCAGCTCTGGAGACCTAGTCTCTCTCCATATCTATTTCAAAGATTTTGGGTGTGCGCTCCCATTCAAACTATTTAAATGCCTGTGTCTGGTAGTGCCCACTTTGCCTAGACTTGCATTTACTTTCTTAGAAATTAACCCATCCTTCACTTCAAAGACAGCAAAGAACCAGTTTCCCCACTCTGATGAATATTTTTAGTTGTATAAATAGAACACAAATACATCTTCCCTGTAAAATCTTCGTGGGAGACCAAAATAGGCTACCTCAAAATATTTTTCTCTGGCATATTTCAAGATGGCTATTCAGAGCAACCGCAGACAGGAACAGGCCTGAAAAGCTGTCCTTTTGTAAAACAGATTATAGCTGGCTCTGTTAGTAAGGTCAAGGGTGTTGGTGAGGAGGATCTCTGCCCTCTCCACCTCTCCCTTGTCTGGCACTAGGGAAGCTCACATGCACAGGACATTTGGAGCAAGAAGACACTAGCATAACCCTCACCTATTCCGTTCCCCTCCCTTTTTTCTTATTGGAGTCTTGTTATGTTGTCCATACCGGTCTAGAACTTCTGGGCTCAAGTAATCCTCCTGCCTCAGTCTTCTGAACTAGGACTACAGCAGGTGCTACCTTGTACAGCTCATCTAGGATCAAGGCTGCTATGAAGACGACCTCTCTTTCCAGGAATTTCCTTCCTCAAGCTCCCAAGAGCTGCATGGTCACTAGATTCCAGCATGCTGGGCTCTAAGCCCCTACCTAGCTACTCTTTTTGTCTGAGGGTGGCCTAAAAGTTGCCACCACAGGGGCTGTCTCAGAGTCCCACATTTTTGTGACACCCCCACGTATGTGCATACTCCATTGTCAGCTTGCTCCGGAGTCTCAAAACATTAAAGCTTCAGAGTAATTTTAACACCCTACAAACTTTTTGGCAGGCCCATTTCTCTCCAGCCCTCCCGGTCACGCGGCGGTGACCAGCATCCTTTGGATTGAAATCCTCCTGGCTTGGCTCGTGCCTGCAGCCTTGCACCCTCATTCTCGTTCCTTCCCATACTGCTCTGTAATATGCTGTCTTCAAACAGCAAGGGAGAATGTCGGGAGCTCACGACACAGTGGCGCCTGCACCATGGATGCAATCCTCTTAATTTATTCGGCCACATTTCGCCTCCATCTGATTTCCTGTCTTCATTTTCAGAGACAAAGCGTCAGTTCCTGCCCTGGTCAGTGTCTCTCAGTGACCATGTGATTTCTAAACCAGCTTCCCACACAGAGGACCCCTTGAAGGATGCAGGCAGTCTTTTTTTTATTTAAATTTTTTTGTTTTTAATTCTTCTCTCATCTAATATATTCCCACTGCAGTTTCCTCTCCCTCCACTCCTCCATTCCCCTTCAGAAAAGAGCAGCCAACTTTTCTACACAGTTCATTTGTCCTTCAGAAAACCTGTCTCTACTCTTCCCCAGCAGAGGAGTGAGGCCCTATTATTATTATTATTATTATTATTATTATTATTATTATTATTATTATTATGTCATTATTATTCCCAAAGCCAAAATTACTGGCCTCAATCAACATTTCTATCTGATAAGCAAGAAAGGAGTAGAATAGCATTTCCTGGTTACCCATGGGAGCAGCTGAACATCTTTCCTCATACCTCCTGTCAGTGAGCAGCTCAGTTTATAGTCTTTCCCCCACTGAAGGCCTGGGTAAAGGGGTAGGGAGAAGGCTTAATTTTATAATGCGCCTGCCATGCAAATACGGAACTTGAGTTTGGGTCTCCGGCTTCCAGGAAAAAAGCCGAACCTGGCAGCAAGTCATCTGAACTCCAGCACTGGGGGTGGACGAGGGGTGGGGATGGAAGGAGGGTTTAATCCTTGAAGATTATTGGCTGGCCAGCCAAGGTGAATCTAGCCGAGCTCCAGGTTCTGAGAGAGAATGCTATCCCAAACAGAAGGTAGAGGGCCAGGACGAGGGCTTGTCAGGTAAAGGTGTGGCCAGGGTCTACCGACCGGAGTTTAATTCTGGAACTCAGAAGGTGGATGTCCACCTTCACACCTGTGCCCTGGTACATGCTCCCTGTGAGTGCCTATATGTGTGCACCCATACACTAGATAAATAAAATGTGATAAAAAGCCTCAGGTGGAGAATAGGTCAGGAAGGCACCTGACATTGACCTCCGGCCTTCACATGCAAGTACATGTACATGTGGGCACACATACATTCACACACATGTACCACACACACACACACTCACACACACATACACACACTCATCACTCCCCTTCTACACACACACACACACACACACACACACACACACACAATAGCCTTTAGCCAGGGGTGTTCGCATATGCCTATAATCCTAGCACTTCGGAGGCTAAGGCAGGAGATGGAAAGCTGGAGACCAATTTCCCCAAATCAACAATAAACACACACCATAGTGTGCTAGGTTTTGTGCAAGCCTATAGGAAGCCTGCCCTCTTCTGAATGGAGAGGGGCGAGGAGCGGATGGGGAGGAGAGAAGGTAGGCAGGGGGAGGAGATGGGAGGAGAGGAGGGAGGGGGAGCTAGTTGGTATGTAAAATAAATGAAAAAAAATGTTATTTGAATGAAATTTTTAAAAAATTTAATGTAAATGTATTTAAATAAATAACTTAAATTTTTAAGAAATAAAAAATACATCATTAGAATAGGGCTAATTTTTATCTATTTTATTTCATTTTCCCAGTATTTACAGTAAGTAATATTTGTGTTTTTGGATACTGCCCTCTCTGACCCTAGACTATGATGTGTTATTTCATGTTCTCACACCCCCACTTTCCCCCGCCCCCCAGGCAGAGTTTCTCTCTAATTGGCTTTCTGAGAACCACCACTTTGTAAACCAGGCTGGCCTTGAACTCAGAGAGATCCGCCTGCCTCTGCTTCCCGAGGGCTGGGATTAAAGGCAGGCGCCACCACTGCCCAGCTACACGTGTTCTCACTTTTAACAAGGCTATAATATTAGGATCTGGGTCCTGGCCCTTACTTGATTTTAAATTTACTGAAAGCACTAAAAATACAGATAACTAAAAATACCTGTGCTTAATTTGACCCTAGTCTCCTGCCCAGCCATGAGCAACTGCGGGGGAGGGGCACCACCATCTAGTAGTCTCTGGGGTTAAATGCACGAAGAACTTTGGGACCGCGTGGTTTCTTTTCCTTCCAGTCTCTGAGGAGAAATGATAGGAACGGCCTTGCTTGCCTCCTCACCCAACACCAGGTAGTTTGTTGGATGGGTGCACTGTCTGAAATCAGAGGCTGCCTTTCCAGGGCAGGGGTTCTACCCCACCCCCAACGCCAATGTTTACACCAGAAACGGTGGGTGGTGCTTCCGTCTGCCTTCAGAGTCCCCCCAGATGCTGGCTAACCCTTTCCTCTCCCTGGCGTAGCAATTTCATCTTTCCAAACTCAAAGCTCCCCGTACCTGAGGTCGCGGTCGGAGGCCTGGGGAGAGCTGCTGGTCAAACAGCCTCTGCAGGGACTCCAGGGATGGGAGGGTCCTGACGACTTCCCTGGAAGTGGAGAATCAAAGCTAAGCTCAAGAAATAGTAGGAACCAGAAGCACTCCAGGCAACACCGGCCTGAGCTATCGACAGGTCACACCCCAGTGGCAAATCCCAGAGCCCTCCCCAGTATGACATGCCCGGGCAAAGATCATTGGTCCAATCAGCCTGGCCCACCCTCCCATCCTTCCGATCTCCATCAGACTGGAGCAGAACCCACCCAGCAATAGGTAACCTGTAGAAAAGTCCAATCTGGAAACAGATACTACTTTAAAATCATTTAAGAACATGCTCCCCAACCTTTAGTGTCTGTAGGAAATGCATGCACGTGTGTGTGTGTGCGCACATACACACACACACACACACACACACACCCTTCATTAAAAATGCAAACACTTGGGTTTCACTATGATTTGGTCTGGAGAGCCAAATTTTTCTTTTATTTACGTGTGTGTGTGTGTGTGTGTGTGTGTGTGTGTGATGAGTATGTATGTATATGTGTGCACACGCATATGGAGGCTTGAGGTTAACTTTAGGTGTCTTCTCTATCACACTCCATTTTGTTAGGGGTAGGGTTTCTTGACGAGCCCAGAGTGGGCCAGTTCAGCTAGTCTGTCCAGCCAGCTTGCTTCAGGGACCCCATGTCTCCAGGGACTCTCTCTTTGCTTCCAGCATGCAAACCAGTGTGGTGTGAGCTACCACACCCATCCGGCCTTTGTATGGTAACTGAGGATCTGAACTCTGGTCCTTAGACTTGAGCAGCAAGAATTTTATCCATTGAGCCATCTTCCTAGCCTCCTGGAAAGTGCATTTTAAATATGTAACAACACTAAATGGGCTCAGCAGATAGCATTATGTATTTATATGTATATATGTAACAATAATAAAGATCGCGAGGTAGGAATTTAAGTGAGTGAAAGGGGACTTGGGAGGAGTCGGAGGGAGGAAGAGGGGAAATAATACAAATACAGTACTCACATATAAAATTCCTTTTAAAAATGATAAAGGAAGTTGGGAATGATGGCACATACCTTTAATCCCAGCATGTAGGAGGCAGAGGCATGTGGGTCTCTGAGTTCAAGACTAACCTGGTCTATTGTGGGTTTCAGGACAGAGACAAAAATGGATAAAGAAATATAAATAATTCAACTTTGGGGTGCTGGGTAGGGGTCCCTGTGTTCAGATGCAGATCTCCTGGCAGCTAAAGAGCATCAAGTCTGTTGATAGCCCCAGAACTAGGTTTGCTGGATTCTCTATTTCCATCTCTGTTATTGTTACACCTTTAAACCAGAGTGGGAAGTCTTAAGTTTGATTTTTTTACTTAGCATTTTATAAAAAAAAATAAAAATAAAAAAAACTGTTTATGACTCTACATGTTTAACATCCTAAAGTTTTTAAAATTAAGCTAACAAGAGATGTGCCCAAATCAATGTCTAGAAGTTGGGGGGTTAGTTTGAAATCTTTGTTACTATAAATACTGTTTTTTTGTGAGTTTTTTATTGGTTTGTTTGGTTTGGTTTTTCGAGACAGGGTTTCTCTGTAGCTTTGGAGCCTTGTAGACCAGGTTGGCCTCAAACTCACAGAGATCCGCCTGCCTCTGCCTCCCGAGTGCTGGGATTAAAGGCATGTGTAAATACTGTTTTGAACAGTGTTGTTCACATAACCTTTTTTTTAAAAAAAAAAAAAATTCTGATTACAAACTTAGAAGAACCAGGGTTGTGGCTTTATTTCAATGTTGGCAACTCTTGTGACAGCACAGGTGGCCAGGTTGCCAGTACTGTTCACTGGACGAGGTCTTGATTGTCTTCGGTACAGCTTTTACTGCCTTCTTCTCCATCTCCCTCCCCGCCCCCCTGCCCCTCCCCCTGCCCCTCCCCCTAGGCTGGCCTCAAATTTGCAGGTAGCTGAAGATGACCTTGAACTTCTGATCCTTTTGCCTCCGTGGTGCTGGGATTATAAATTTGTCCTGCCTCACAGTCTAAATGGCATTTGGGATTGAACGCAGGCTTTGTGTATGCTGTGCACAATTCTACAACTGAGTTTTCTCTCTCCCTTTTATGAAGTCCATAGTTATGTCATACGTTAGGACTGAGCATGCCCGGGGTCCTGAGTGGGCTTCTATATTAATTCTAATGCCTTTAAGCATTTTTCTGTGGTTGATTTCTACTCTGTTTCTCTTTAGATAAATTGACTACCTCTTTCACCAACTTTTTGTTGGGAATTACGCCATTTTCATACATTGCTATAAAGTTTACTTAGTGCTTTGGGCATTATCACATTATTTTCATTCTAGGTGAATTAGATGCTGTTACAAAGTGATTTATAACGTTTTATTCCCCTATTACTTTTCCTCTAGCAGCATAGTTTGAAACTTATCATTAAGCCGGGCGATGGTGGCGCACGCCTTTAATCCCAGCACTCGGGAGGCAGAGGCAGGTGGATCTCTGTGAGTTCGAGACCAGCCTGGTCTACAGAGCTAGTTCCAGGACAGGCTCCAAAGCCACAGAGAAACCCTGTCTCGAAAAACCAAAAAAAAAAAAAAAAAAAAAAAAAAAAAAAAGAAACTTATCATTAATATTTACTAGGGAGCAATTAAAATTTCCTTTGTATCTATATTGTTGAAACCCACAAGGTTGTACAGTAAATGTACAGCTGACAGATTCACAATGGCAGACCCACAAGGGAACAACTTATGGGGCAACCCGTTTTGCAGAGCTGCGGGAACACTTGTCTTTTGGAAAAGTAACTGTCATATCTGCGGAAACCTTGTGAAGCTGTGATTCTTCCTTTTGAAATGGGATTCATTCCCAGAACACCTCTGCAGTGTAACCTCTGCATGGGCAAGGCAGTGGTTTTGCTCCGTTCCCCCTACACCTGAGGCCTTGGAGCGAGGGCATTCACTCTTTGTTCTAGTGGTCAAATTTACATAGAGTCAGTCCCACAGAATTACCTGCTAACAGACCACATAGAAATTTCTATAGAAGACAGGCACTGAGCAGGAAGGCAGTATCCCCCATCTTTGCTAGCAAATAAATCTGGACATCCCCAAAGCTAGTTATCACCAAAGAGATTAGATGAGGAGAATGGGTGAATCCAGCATTCAGAGATTTTAGCAACTTTATCTGATGGTTTGGGGTGTCAGGTACTTCCCCTTGAATGCTGGCTCTTTCCTGGGTCGGGCCACCTGCTTTGGAGTACTGCTTTGCCAGGCTCTACCTGCCCTTTTTGTGATTTTGATATGCATATTATCATTGTCCTTGCCTATGGAATTTTCCCACTACATCTGTAAAACCAGAAACCTCATGGAGATCAGCCCTTACTCTCCTCTCTATCTACTTCTCTCCCTTACTCTCCTTTCTTCTCCTTATTCTTCCCCTTATTTTTCTTCTTTTCTGAGCCCTTATCACTTCACTTTTTCCCCTCACACGAAAAATAAAGGAGATGCAGAGGTAACATACTTGAGTTAATTTTTTACCCTCAGATCCTCACCTGCTATAGACATCCAATTCTGAGCCTTGAGGGGGTACTGAGGCTGGTAGTCAAGGCCCCTGATAATATGTGTGTGTGTTGTTCTTGTAGAATATTATTTTACTGCCGGGTGGTGGTGGCGCGCGCCTTTAATCCCAGCACTCGGGAGGCAGAGGCAGGCGGATCTCTGTGACTTTGAGGCCAGCCTGGTCTACAAGAGCTAGCTCCAGGACAGGCTCCAAAGCTACAGAGAAACCCTGTCTCAAAAAACCAAACCAAACCAAACCAAAAGAATATTATTTTGAAATGTGTTACTTTTGTTTATGCTTTGGAACATTAGTTTAACGATGCAAAGATGTGTTTGATTAAATAAAGTTCACCTGTGGTCAGGAGGTTGCATCAGCAACTAGCTGATGGGAAGTTGTAGGGAGGAGCCACGAGAGAAAGGAAGGAGGAGGACTTCAGGGGCCAGGCATCAAGCCACCCAGCCAGACACAGAGTAAGGAGGGAAGAAAAGACCCTAATCTAATCTACATGGGAAGTAGAAAAAGACAAGATCTCCTGAGTAAATCGGGAGCATGGGGATCATGGGAGAGGGTAGAAGAGGAAGGGAAGGAAGGAAGGGAAGCGGAGAAAAATATATAGCTCAATAAAAACAATAAAAAGAGGAAAGAAAGAAAAGGTATGCAGGAATAGAGAAAGATAAAAGCCCCGAGGCCAAAGATACATGGGATAATTTTAAGATAAGCTGGCTAGAAACAGCCAAGTTAAGGTCAGGCTCCCATAACTAAGAATAAGCTTCCGTGTGTGATTTATTTGGGAGCTGGGTGGTGCCCCCCCCCCCAAAATCAAAAGAGTAAAACATCTCACAACAGTGTATGTATGTGTGTGTATGCACACGTGAGCGTGCAGGTGCACCTGTGCCTGTGTAGAGGCCAGAGGGAGATGTCAAGTGTCCTGCTCTAGCCTATGCCTATCCCCTTGAGTCAGGGTTCTTCATCGAACTTGAAGCAAGGCTGTTGGCCAGCCAGCCCTAGTGATCCTCCCATTTGTCTACCTTAGTGTTAGGGTATGGGTGAGATTTTTGTTTGTTTGTTTGTTTGTTGTTTTTTTCCGAGACAGAATTTCTCTGTGTAGCCCTGGACTCACTCTGTAAACCAGGCTGACCTGGAACTCAGAGAGTCGCTTGCCTCTGCCTCCTGAGTTTTAGAATTAAAGATGTGCACCACCACCCACAGGTTGTGGGCATCAAAAAAAAAAATGTTCATTGGTGTTTTACCAGCATGTATGTCTGTGTGTGGGTGACAGGTCCCCTAGAACTGGAGTTATAGACAATTATGAGCACCTTGGGGGTGCTGGGAATTGAACCTGGGTCCTTCGGAAGAGCTGTCAGTGCTTTTAACTGCTGAGCTATCTCTCCAGCCTTGTGGGTGAGTTTCTAAGCAGGGTATCGTGGTGCATGCTTATAAATTCAGCCTGGGGACTAAGGCAAGAGGAGAGAGGGGTCAAGTCAAGATGAGCTACGTATTGAGACCCTGTCTCAAAAAGAAGGGAAAAAGGGCAAATTTTAAAAATTAGAGGAAGGAGCTGGGTGGTGGTGGCACATGCCTTTAATTTCAGCACTTGGGAGGCAGAGGCAGGTAGATCTCTGTGAGTTCGAGGTCAGCCTGGTCTACAAAAGCTAGTTCCAGGATAGGCTCCAAAGCCACAGAGAAACCCTGTCTCAAAAAACAAAACAAAACAAAAATAGAGGAAGGGAGGCTGGAGAGATGAATCAGCGGTTAAGAGCTGGTTGCTATTGCGCAGAACCAAGTTAGATTCTGAGTAGCCATGCAAAGTGGCTCACGATTTCTTATCATTCCAGTTCCAAGGAATCCTCTGCCCTCTTCTGGTCCCTATGGGTACATGCACAGACATGATATACATACACATAAGGGGACACACACACACACACACACACACACACACACAAATAAATTTAAACAAAAATATAATGTAGACATGAAAATTTGTCTATCTGAACATCTATGTAAATAATTCCTTTATTTTAAAAATATTTTGGGGGATTGGAGAGATGACTCAGAGGTTAAAAGCACTGGTTGCCCTTCCAGAGGTCCTGAGTTCAATTCCCAGTAACCATATAGTGGCTCACAACCATCTATAATGAGATTTGATGCCCTTTTCTGACCTGCACACATACATGCATACCGAACACTGTGAATACATAATAAAAAAAATCTTAAAAAAATTAAATTTACTTTCTGTACATGAGTTTATGTGCACTTTATGTATGACTTGTGTCTATAGCGGTCAGAAGAGGGCATCAGATTTCCTGGAACTAGAGTTACAAATGGTTGTGAGCCTCCCTATGGGTGCTGGGAACTGAATCAAGGTTCTCTGTAAAAGAAGCAAATGTCCTTAACCGCTGAGCCATTTCTCCAGCCCCCCCCCCATGCCTTTATTTGTTGAATCTGTTGCTAAATTGGAGTTTTCTGTGTGTTGACTCATCTTTATCTTAGTTCTCAGAACGGTGCTTGCTAGAGGGTTAGTGAACACACCTATCTAATCGAGCACTTCCAACACTGGCTTTACAGGGGATGCACCTTCAGGGATGTTGGAGGGTGGGGGTGGGGGGCGGGGGGAAAGGAAAGCAATTTGTTCTATCAATTCCATGCCTGGCCACCACCTGGTCTATAACAGTGAAGATGTGTGGGGGGAGGTTCAGAACATTCCAGTGCCGTGAATGACTTGAAGTGAATTATCCAATAAATAGAGACATTGAAGCTTTTTACACTGGAATAATGTACGAGAAGCGGGCATATCGGGGAAGCTGCCGTCACCATAGTGATGGGGTGAGGCAGGTGCTGGGGAACTCAGTGTTGTGGGGAGTCGTGGGAGGACTAGCAAGGACACAGCAAGGTCAGGACCAGTGTCCAGGCAGAAATAACAGCTTGTTATGAGCTGTCACAAAATATATATATATATATATATATATATATATATATATATATATATATATATTAAAGAAAAGGCCATTTGTGTATATTTTCCCCTAGTGATAAATGGTTTGTAACAACAAAACAAAATATATCACAGAGATGTATTAAAAATGACAGTCTGCACCACAGCATCAGCCGAGAAAGCCAGGTCACTGAAACTAATGGCTGGCAGGCCAGCCTGATGACTGCTTGGTTTGTCAAAGAAATTATTTTCCACGTTTACCAAATGAGACAAATGCCGGTGCCTTTAAGAACCTTTAAATAGAACAAGGAACTAGATTACTGGTGATGGAAGACTCTTTTCTGAACAGTAACCAGATGAAGATCAGTGCAGCAGCAGAGAACTGGAAACGGCTTCAAGTGTACCAAAGCATGGAACAGGGCAGGCCTGCCGCAAGCCCTCGCCCCATGAGATGCTCCCCTGCTCTTCCTAAGCCATTTGTTTGGGCTCCTGTGACTGTTTTCAGCTGCTTCCTGGTGTTACTTTCCCTTGCCCAGCTGTGAGCATTTGAAATACTCCCTGCTAATTCCTCACACTGCAGACCAGCCTGACTCTTTGGTCTCCTGACGGTGAAAGTGTAGTTATGGGGTTGTTTTGCTTTTTAAGGCAGGGTCTCTCTGTAGGCCTCGCTGTCCTAGAACTCATTTTAAAGACCGAGCTGGTCTCAAACCCACAGAGATCTGCCTGCCTCTACTTCCCAAATTCTGGGATTAAAGGCGTGCACCATTAGTGGCTCCAACCAAAGTGTGCTTATGTTTGAAGTTCAGTTTAAGGTTAATGACATTCAAAAATGTACAATCAAAAGAATTTTTTAAAACTCATAAATTTTACAGATTGGTCAGTCATTCCATAACTTCAGTGTTAGGGAACTGACGCTGTGGTGAATCGGCTCACTTTAAAAACTTCCGTCACCAGATTTGCGCTGTTACCGCCCACACACAAAATGACTTTCATTTCTTTCCTGCTGGTGCCATTATGTGTGCGTCAGATGTGGAGGCTGTGGCCAGGAGGAGAAGCGGTGACAAAAGTCGAAGGGACTTGATCAGGTGGCTGAGGTGGCTCAGTGGGTCAGAGCACATCTGCGAGTCTGACAGCCCAAGTTCAATCCTTGGGTCCCACATAAAGGCGGGCAGAGGGAAGCAACAACTCTGCAAAGCTGCCTTCTGTTCTACACGCACAGCACAGCACAGCACAGCACAGCACATGCGTGCCCCCTTCTGCCCCACGCCACACACACATATAAATAAAATATATATAATAAATTATATATAATATATATATATATATATATATATATATATATATATATATATATGGGCCAGGTCCAGAGCAAATGAGTTGGCAATGTTCTCCACTTTTCTTTACAGAGAAAACAAATGACAAATGACAGTAACAAAAACGAAACAGGTTCGGAACACTTACTTGCTTAGGATGCACAAGGCTCTGCATTCCCAGCATGCATACACGCATCCCCCCATGCATACACGCATCCCCCCATGCATACACACATCCCCCCCAAACAACAACAACAACAACAACAACAACAACAACAACAACAAAGAGCAAACAATTAAGCAACCTTTCACAGTTCAGTAAGAATTAAGATTCTATGAGAACAAGAGGTTCAAAGGAGCACGGGGCTTTCCAGACTCTGCCCACTGTCCAGTTACTGTGAATGCAGCAGAGACATTTGGACGGGGAGGAGAACATGAGGTCACTCTAATGATGTGCCTTCTCTCGCTGCGGCCATCCTCTGGGGGTGCCATGACCCACTGGAAGCTCCCCTCATCCCTCCCTCGGGGACCTTCATTACCCATGGAGTTCCTTGCAGAGCAGCGAAGTCAGCTTCTTCAGGTGAGGGAGGTTGCTGGAGCCTGTCTTCAAAAAGTCAGAGTCCAGGACGAGCTGAGTGCTCAAGTAATCCTGGATGGCTTTGAGATGTTCCTCTGCGAGCCTGAAAATCAAAAGGGAAGTGAAAATCCGCTTCGTCTGTTCCAGCCACAGAGACGGTGACACGGTGAGGATTTCCAGCCTCTGGTTGAGGCATCTTTGGGCTCTCAGTGTGTCTGTGTGAAGAAGGTCCCTCAGGTGGGACTGCAGAGGCAGAGGAATAGACCAAAGCCAGGTACAGGCCAGCAAGAATAACTCTTGGGATGAGCACTTTTGGATACTGTTGGAGGGAGATGACAGGAGGTGATAGGGCTGGGTGCGGGGGAATGGTTATTTATTTATTTTTATACAAAAAGCCTCCAAAACATACGGAGGGGGCCAGTTTTCCATCTCCTCAGCTCATATAGCTGGGATCCAAGTGTTAGAAGGACAATACAGTCTAGAGGAAACAGGCAGGTCTGACCCTCACACAGAATCCAAATTCACAGTCAAAGGTGACCCAGGGCACTACACTAATAGAGGGGGTGGGGTCTCCCTGGGCTTCTATGGGAAAGTCAATGTGTTATTAATTTGGTTTCCTTAGGGATTGGAGGTGCAGGGAGGTGTGATAGGGTCTGCCGATGCAGTCCAGGTTGGGTTTGAACTCTTGATCTTCCTGCCTCGGCCTCCTTAGTGCTTGCACGTCCAGTTGACTTCACAAGTGTTGGAATTACAGACACAGACCACCATGCCTGGCTTCTCTGTGAGGGCCAGGAACATGAGGCCAGGCAGTGGATGTTCAGGTGGCTTGACTGCCTACCCACCAACCCCTAGCCCCTATTTGGCCTGGCCTTTTCAGTTTAGGAAGTGATGGGGTCAAAGGGCAGGTGTTTGTGTCTGTGGGTTTCCAACTCTTGGACCCAAGTTGTCTCCTTTCGATCAGGAGGCACAACCCAATCTCCTCACGTCCACTGTCACATATACCAAGGAACCACGTGCTCCTGGACTCCAGCTCTCAAGAGCCAGCCTTTCCCCCAGCACTTGACATAGTTCTTCTATGAATAATGTCTGTGCCCTGCTGTGGAATAATCCTTTGGTACACTGTGAAGATGTGTTGCTCTCATCGTTAATAAAGAGTTGACTGGCCAATAGCTAGGCAGGAAAAGGCTAGGAGGGAGAGCCAAACTAAGAGGATGCTGGGAAGAAGGAGGGCAGAGTCACAAAGGGTGGCCAGGGGAAGCAGGAGAGGAACATGCCGTGGTGAAAAAAGGTACTGTCACATGGTGATTTAAGATGTAAGAATACAGGTTAATTTAAGATGTAAGGGCTAGTTAGTAACAAGTCTAAACTATTGACCGAGCACTTACAATTAATAAGTCTCTGTGTGTGGTTATTTGGGAGCCAGCTGGCAGGACAGAGCTGACTGGAGGGACAGTTCTCTATGAGTGAAGTCCTAAGTTCGTGGCGCCATTCTGAGGCCCCACAGGAGCTGTGTGAGGAGAACCTGTGGATAGTCAGTCACATTGGATTTCCTGGGGTTCAGAGCTACTGTTTCCGAGACTAGGGTGTGTCTGTGGGATGGAGCGTATCCCCCTGCAGCTGGCTGTGACAGGACGCAGTGCAGCAAGCAAGAGCAGCCTTGCAGAGAGATTTCCTGTGAGAAACAGTCTAGGAGCGTGGGTGGCCGTGGTGTGGAGGTGCCACCTGACCACAGAATGGTAGTGACCTTCTAAATGAAAAGCAATCTTGCACCTGCCAGGGCAGAAAGACCTAAAAGTTACAGATGTAAAAAACACTCCAAAACTTTTAAAAATGTAAGCGAAAAAAGGAGAAGAGACATTTTCCCTCACAAAGATGCGGATGAAGCGTTAGTGTGCGAGGAGATTGTAAAATCTCACAGGAAAAATACAAATATCCTGATCTTAAAGAAATGGGCTAAAGACAAAAATGACTTTTTTTTTGGAGGGAGACAGTCCTGACTAAACCTACAGAAGCTGTCTTTCAATTTTACTATTAATAAGAAGAATGAGAAGCCTGCTGCTCCCCACAGTCTGGGCCTGCATGCCGGCGTGCTCGATGCTGGGTACCAGGCACAGGCCAGCTTCCTGGGGGACCCTCCAGGTAGAAACTTACCCACTGGTGTCCATGCTCTGCAGTCGCTGAAACAGCGTCTCGGAGAGACTTGGCCGGGTGACCTCAGGGGCGCGGGGGTTCTCTAGTGGAAGAGGAGGGTCCTTGGCCTCGCAGGGCCCAGAAGACACAGGAATGTTTCTGGGAGGCAGCTCCGGCGGTGACATGACACTTTCTACCAGAACAGCAGAAACAATACCATCTGTGAGGACACCGTGTAGACGGGCCTGCTCTGCATCTCTACTACAGCCCATGTTCCAGGTCCCAGTCTGTCCGCTTGCTCCTCTTCCTCCTCCCTACATCCAAGCACACTCCCTGATAGAGAGCCTTCTGAAGCAGACCTGGTTTTATGACCCTTAGACTTGGAGCCTCTCTGGCTGTGGTCTGTTCTACCATGTTGCTCAGCAAAGATGTACTGGTATCTGTTGGCTCTGAGAAGCCCAGGGACACCTGCAGGATTGCTGGTCTTGCACAGATCAGTTGACAGATCAGCATAATAACTTGGTTCTCAGGGTTTATGGGCAGGAACTCAAGCCCATGCAACCACTCGCTATCTCAATTGCTTCCCCCCCCAAACTTCTGCCCTCCTTTTCTCTCTATTCCCTCCAGCCTCAGGCCTCCTTTCCCTCTTCTAGACCCTCAGAAACAAATTTATAAATACGGGGTCCTCCCGCTCAGAGACCCAACATATCAAACAAACAGCTTGACCTTGGGCTGAGAGATTGAGATCCTTGCCAGTTCCTTTCAAATATCTTTCATGTGCATGAAGGCCAAGGTCGCCAAGCATTTAGGTTCAGGACTTCGTGCCCAAGACCCTCCTGACCCCTAATGGCTACCCTGGCTCCCAGGATAGCATTTCCCGAATGATAGGAACAAGAGGACTTCTTTAGTGTTTGCGCACTCCCCTTTCTCCCTTTCTCAGCTGTGGAAGATAGTTCTGATTCTATTTTGGAACCAGGAACTGCAGGCCCTTGAGAAGACCCAAGTCAAATCAGAAACCTAGTCCAGGTGCTGGACATCCCTTAGCTCTGGGTCTTGTGTGTGACAGGAGACTCGTTTGGGGAAGTGAAGTCAAGGTCAGGAAAGTGGGTTTATCTCTAGAGCCGGAAGCATTGGGGTTTGCTTCCGATGGCATCCCAGAGGCAGGGAAAGCTGAAGGAAAGCTGGGTACATGGCCTGAGGGACGTGAGAATGTTGACGTGTGGAGGACATATCTATAGGACAAGATCAAGGCTGCCATGTGGCCTTCATGTGAGCTTTGGCCCCAGCTATACCACAGCTGCTGATCTCTAAAGGTTAGAGAGAGGGGACATGGTAGTCCCCATCAGCAAGCTCAGTACTGTGGTCATCTACGACACATGCTTCGCCTGGCCCTCCTCTACTGCTCCTGGCTGTCTTTTGGCAGGTAGTTTGAGCTGAACAGGCAGGAAATGGGCGTCTCCAAGGAGGCAGAAGGTTCGAGAAGGGTGCAGGTGATCTACAGCTAGCCCATAGTAGAAGAGGATGCCTCAAATGTGCCTGGCATATTCTCACCAGGGCAAGGCAAATGCCAGACCTGGGATGTCAGCATTGCTGGTCTAAAGCCTTCCTCAGGGACCTGCCAGGGACACTCTGCCTAGCTGAGGGGCTCAAGAGGTTACTTGTGGTCTTCTGTTAGGCAAGGAACCTTTGAGATGAAAAGGAGGGACATCCCTCTGCTGGAGGGATGTCTGTATAACCGTCGCTCCATGACTGGCTCCTTGTCTTTATGCTGCCCCTCACCCACGCTTGGGAACTTTTTTCCTCCCAACATATATTTTATTTTAGGAGCCTCTTTAGATATGATAGTGTCTCACTATGTAGCCCAGGCTAGCCCCAAACTCACGGTCTTCCTGCCTCAGCCTCCCAAATTTTGGAATTGCCAGTGGCATGATCCACCATGACCATTTTTTGATATTTTCAACAATGGTATATGAAGAAGGAAACACTTTGTCCATCTTCTTACTTAGGTGCAAGGATGGCTTTCATTTTTACTGGAATGACAAAACCGAAGAGAGCTTCATTTATGGAGTGTCTGCTGTGCACTGTGAATGACGGTCATCTGATCCTGTGACATGCTGAGGGACTGATACGTGTTACTGTCACCTAATCACTTTATTTATTTATTTATTTATTTATTTACTTACTTACTTACTTATTTATTCATTTATTTATTTATTTATTTATTTGGTTTTTTCAAGACAGGGTTTCTCTGTAGCTTTGGAGCCTGTCCTGGAACTAGCTCTTGTAGACCAGGCTGGTCTCGAACTCACAGAGATCCGCCTGCCTCTGCCTCCCGAGTGCTGGGATTAAAGGCGTGCACCACCACCACCTGGCATCACCTAATTGCTTTAAAGGGAAGCTTGCCGTTCAGAGAGTCGAAGTCACCCAACGCCAGCCACAAAGGCAAGAAGCCAGAGAGAGAAGTTCTGGTCCACACCTGACTTCAGAGCCCATGGTCCCCAGCCATCATTCCTGACCTATACTTCCCCTCTGATCTATGAGCAACCGTAAGACAAGACCGGCAGAGCCCGGCTGGCACCTCCCCACCCTTGCCATCCTCTCCTTCCCTTCCTACCAGTGTCCTCTTCAGCCTCATCGATGGTGTCCTCTTCCTCCAGGGGCACAGGGTACTGCAGGTGGGTCACCAGCCCCATGTTCTCCTTCTTGTAAAACTCAATGAGCTGGTCCAGTTTGGTGAAGAACCTCATGGGGACACCTTCAGATGCCTGAGGACGGAGCACATTTTAACTTGAATGTCACCCAACCACAAGGGCCACCTGCAGCAGACACCCAAGAGACAGGGAGTGACCATACTTCAGAAAAAGCTTCAGGCTCTCCACCCACACCACATATCCTGTAGCCAGTGGCTCCCAGCAGTCCTTTGCAAAGGGGCAAATAGGGGTATTTTTAAAACTGCTTTTCTTTTCATCTGTTAATTATTTTTTAAACTATTTTACTATACAAATATAGTATATTTTTATTATACCCAAATTAGGAAATTCAGATTTTTGAAAGAAATCAAAGGCCCAAGAGTTCTATTTTTAATAGCTTAGGTGTGTATGTGGTGAACAGAGCTATTTTTGCTCCCCTACCCCAGATCATTTCTAAAAATTATTTTTTATTTTTGGTGTTGAACTTGGGTCCTCACACATGCAAAGCACAGCCCAACCACTAAGGGACACTTCCAGGCCCGGGCTATTTGTGTATTAATTGCCCATTCTCACAGCAGTGGGGGTTGAACCCACGGCTTTACACACGCTAAGCGAGCACCCTACCACTGTGCTGCATCTCCTATCTCTGCCCAGAGTGCCGGGATTACAGGTATAGGGCTCACACGCAGTTGTTGCCTGCCCTCTTTAACTTTATTTTGCGGCAGAGTCTCTCTAAGTTATCCAGGTTGGAGCCTAAGCTCATCCTTCTCCTGGCTCAACCCCCAGAGTAACTGGGATTAAGGACACATGCCACCACCACACAGGGCTTGTTTGTTTACTTATTTAAGGTTTTGAACTGGGGTCTGGCTGTGTAACACAAGGTGGCCTCAAACTTGCAAACATCTTCCTGCCTCAGACTCTCAGGTGCTTAAAATTCAAGCTTGTGCCACCACAACTGACTATTATTTTTAACGACAGGAAAATTTGTTCTTGTAAGTTTTAAAATTTGTTTTAATTCTGTCTTTGTTTATTTGTTGAGATTGGGTCTCACGACACAGCCCTAGTTTGCCTGGAACTCACAGAGATTTGTCTGCTTCTGCCTCCTGAGTGCTGGGATTAAAGGTGTGCACTGCTATGCCAGACTTAGCTACCTTTTTTAAAGATAAAATCATTTTATGTGTATGATGTTTTACCTCCATATATGTATGTGCATCATATGGGGACAGTGCCCATGGTGGCCAGAAGAGGGCACCAGACCCTCAGACTGGAGTTAGAGATCCTTGTCAGCCCTCCCTGTGGGTGCTAGGAACTGAACCCTGGGCCCTCTACAAGAGTAGCCAATGCTTTTAACCACACGGCCATCTATCCAGCTCTTCATTGTATTTGTTTTAATCAAAAGTCAGAAGCTGATCCAAGCAACATAGGAATCTTCACCTTCACCACTTTGTGCCTCTGCTGTTGATGATGGAGGTCACTCTGCTCTACTCTTCCAACACTCTGGGACCAGGACCCTTGTGTGTGCTGGTGGAAGAGGGAACTCCAGCAGGAAGCTCAAGGTCTTCTCTGAACAGCTAGCCCAGTCCCTACCAAGATGTCCTTACCTCTATCTTCCATCCACTACTAAGACAATATCCCTGTAGGCAGTCAGACTGGAGCAAGAGACGAAGACCCTGAAGGTAAAGATGGGCACCACATACACCTTGTCTCTAATGGCGTTGAAAGGCTGGGGCTTTGTAGGGTCCCTGTTCCTCCACCTGAGCCTCCAAACACCAAGTGTCTGCCCATAGTCTGTCTTTTTATTTTAAGATAGTATCTTACATTGTAGCTCAGGCTGGCCTCAAACTCATGACAATCCTCTTGCCTCCGCTACCTGGGTGTTCGGATTACAGGCATGAACCACCATGTCCAGCTGTCCCTGTCATCTCAACAATGACTCTCACACCCATCTTCGGGTTTGGAAATCATAGGTTAAATATCTCTTAAGGGGCTGCTAGCTGCCTTCTTGCTGGAAGAGACGCACTGCTTGCAATTGAGGCCAATAAGAAAATGGGTTTGAGATGGAAGTCCTCACAGGAGGGCAAGCAGATGGTGGATTCAGTCACCTCTACATTAGATTCCTATTTGCTGACAGTTTGAAGGCTTTATTTAGGAGGCTTGCTAGGACATTGGCCTGGTAACATCAGGATCATAGGCGAATGTGACCAAATGAGGTATCTTGTCAACTTGATGAGATTAAGATTCACCGTGGGTACAAGTCTTTGGGCTTATGTAGGTTAGGGTTATTGAAGACCCTTCCTAACGTAGCATCTCATGGACTGAAGACCAGGATTGAACAGAAAGGAGAAAGCAAAACTGACACCAGCATTCACCACTCTCTGCCTCCTGAGTGTGGGCACAGTGTGACTAGCTGCCTCTGCTTCTCCTACTGTACCTTCCCTGTCACCCCATCGCGGGAGACTGTAAACCAAAGTAACCCCTTTCTTCCTCAAGTTGTTTTTTTTAGGCATGTTATCACAGCGATGAGACAATTGATATACAGCTAGGAATCCCAGCTCTCAGACTTTTCTCTGACCCCGGGCTCATGGGTCTTCCACACAGTAGTGAGGACACAAGGTCTCATGTGAGACTCAGGCCATACACATGGGCTCCCTGTCTCCCTTGGCTTCTTTCTTTCTCCAAGCATAATTGTGTCCTCATGTGCACTGCACATAAAAATCTGTGTATGTGTGTGTGTGTGTTTGTGTGTGTGTGTTGTATGGCTTAGACTGTTTAGTAAATCTGCAGAGAGCTTAGCAAAACCATTTGTTTATTCTTTTCATTTAATTCCCTTGTTTTCTCAAAGCCCCGTGCCTGCACAATCTCCAGGAAGCTCTGTTAACCACCTGAGTGGCAGCCCCTGCTGAGATTTCCAGAATATTCTTTCAATGATTCAAATGCAAATAAGAATGGAATAACAGAAATAATTTGATAAGATGTAAGACCTTTGAACTCAATTCAGTTAAAACAGTCGTAAGTATGTGTGGCCTTGTGTGTGTGTGTGGGGGGGGGGGGTTTACACCTAACAGATAGCATGCCACCAGGCATTTGGAAACAGTATGAAAATATTAAAGAAATTCGAGGTAGGCTGACCCATGTGGGAATCTGGGAAAGGAGTCTTAGCGGGGGGCGGGGTGTGGAGGGCCTGAGGAGCGCATGTGTGAAAGTGCATGCGATTTGGGGTTTTTGGAGGCACTCAAGCTGAGATGCAGAGCATTTTATGTAACAGAAGAGAGGGGGGGGGGACTGGAATTATACTGCACTGTTGAATTGTAGACATAGTCACCCCCCCAAAAAAAAAACAATGAAGGGTGAACAGGCTGAGAATTGATCAAGCAGAGAAACAGATGAGCTGATAGGAAACCCAGGAGGGTGGAGGCAGGAGCTGGAAGCAGCTATGGAGGCTCTGAGAGCTGTCAGTCAAGACCACCTCTCTGGCCTCTGCTTGAGAGTGCACCAGTCATAGGGGGCAGGGAGCAGAGCCTGGCAGCCCAGGGTGGCTGACTGCCCAGGTGGCACAGGCTTCCAGGAAGATGGTGACTGCAGAGTTGAGTTCAAACTTCAAGGATGGAGAAGCAGGTACCTCTGGGTGGATGCCTACGCCAGTTCATAGTGGCACTCCTGGGGTGGGAGGCTTTCCTCCACCTTCCGCAGGTTGCACTAAGGGTGGGACAGTTTGGATTGGCTTTCCCCAGTCCATAGGTTGGAAAGGTAATCCCTATATTTACATTTGGAGGTAAAGCCTTTGGGAGAGTGGGGCCCCATGATGGGATCAGCGGCTCTTTGAGCAGAGGAAAAGCAAACTCACACTTGCTGTCTGGCCATCTGATGCCCTGTGCCATGTTGTAGTACAGCTCGAAGGCCCTCACCAGATAGGGGCTATCACTTTGTCCCGAGGCATCCCACTTCCAGAACCGTGAGCCAAATTATCTGTAAGCTTTGATCTGCGTGTGCTTTGCTAGGACCTTGTTCATACTAGGCAGATCCTCTGCCACTAAGTTACATCCCCAGACCTTAAGCTTTATTCTTTATAAGTGACCCCATCTGTGGTATTCAGTTGTTTGTGTACGTGTGCCGTGAATACTCACACGTACAAGTACAACTGATAAGACAGACGGGGATGAAACAGGGAGGCAGAGATTCCAGGTGGACAGCCTGAGATCATTCAACAGAAAAAAAAATGTCCTTGAGGAGGGTCACATGTCTGCACTAAAAAGTGGATTTACTACTCAGCAGCCAGGGCCAGTTGAGAATGCTTCCGAGTTCTAGCACCCGAAAGAATACATGCCCTTCTAGGGGAAGCAGATCCCCGTTGGGCAAATTTTAATTGAAGGGGAGACCTGTTATAATATCACACGGGCCAGCAGGAAGCAGCCTGTCTCCACACGCAGGAGATGGGGGAGGTATGGGTGTCAAGTCTCAAGGGGCTCTTGGAGGCACCGTTCAAAATAACTGTCTTCGTTGGCATCTTTCGTATGTCTTGTCACTTGGTAATGTGACCTATGAGTTCACAAAGATTCTCCACGAGGAATTTAGATTCAAAGCACATTCTAGAGAAATGTGGTCTAAGGCAGGAGTTGTAGAAGGCGTGAGCCAGCTCACACAGGGGCAGACCTGGGAGTGGAGTCCACATAGGTGACTACAAGCCTCTGTCTATACAGCACAGAAAATAGTAGCCTACCCATCATTCTTCAGATGGGCTTAAAAGGCCCTGTGTCCAGGCAGGGTGGCCAGTGAGTGCCTGGCTCTGAGCAAAGGGTGCAGCTTAATAAATCCCACTAAGTCTAAACCAACACTTGGGAGGGGGCTTCCAGGTGCAGAGTACTGACTGTAGGCCAGGAAAAACCGTCATCTCTTTCTAATGAGACTAGAGGTCCCTTCCTATGTTAGATATCGCCCATATCTACCTGCCTGAGAGCCACCCCCACTCCAGGAGCCAGGTATGCATATTACATCTAGATCAACCATACTGGCTAGCTAAACTACTGGCAATTACAGACTCTGTAGGGTTCAGAACTACAGGCAAGAATTTGGAGCCTGGAAGAACAGTGGAGAGACCATGGTGGGTGGTCTTCATTGTGAACTGGACACAGTCTAAAATGACCTAGGAAGAGAGCCTCAACGAGGAATTGTCTAGATCAGGTCGGCCTGTGGTGTCTGGGGTGGGGAGGGGGCAGGCAGAAGAGGAGTACTCGCTAAACTTAAACTTAGTAGAGTGGGAAGACCCAGCCCACTGTGGGCAGCACCATTCTCTAGCTTTGGGTCCCGGATTGTGTAAGATTAAGTGGAAAACCTGAGCAGAATATATATATGTATACATTAATTTTTCTCTGCTCTGGACTGTGGGTGTGATTAGCTGTTTAAGTTCTTGTTGCTTTCTTTTCTTTTTTCTTTTTGGTTTTTTGAGAAAGGGTTTCTTAAACCCTGGGTAGCCTGGTTGTCCTGGAAATCACTCTGTAGACCAGACTGGCCTTGAACTCAGAGATCTGCTTACCTCTGCCTCCTGAATGCTGGGATTAAAAGCGTGTGCGCCACCATTGCCTGGCAAACGTTTTCAATATTTTAAAACATAAAACGTTGTCAAGAAAGTGGTCATAGGCCTTAGTCAGAGTCCTAGGAGAGTTTGGTAGGTAGGTAGGGATGTGGAGTCCCAGAACTGCAGAGGGGAGCAGTTTACCCCCATCCTCAGAAGCTCCCAGGGAAAGGATAGTGTTAGAACCTGGAGAGAGCACCCAGCAGGAATAGAGGCCTCTGTGGAGGGGCCCACAGGACCTCACAGGGAGGGATCCAGGCCACAGGTCCTCCATCCTCACGCCAATTCTTCCTTATCTTCCTCTCACCCTCTTGCCACCCGGTTGGGGCTCCTACTGGCTTAACGCCATGGGAAGCAAGGGCAGTGAACAGACATGAGTCAAACAGTAGATTCTCCGCATGTCAGCTCACAGCGGGAGGGCAGCACCTGTGTATTGCCTGGGAAAGGCTCCCAGATCAAGAAGGCCCTAATCATGGCTGCCCCCGCCAGAGGAGGGGTGTGGCCCTGGATTCTTAAGGGCCAGGCTGCCCCGCTGTTCCTCATTCTGCAGCTACGGCCTTCCTTAAATGACACATGAAGTCATTTTGAAACAGAGAAGGAACTCCAAAGGTCTCGTGTTAGCTGTATGTGCCCAACATTTCTGAGCTGTTTATTGATCGATGTTCCCTCGCTCATGCTGCCCCTCAGGAAGGTGATACCTGTGAGATTCCTGCTCCATATTGACTCTCCCCTTCTCCTTGCCAGGGACGAATCCCTTTCCTCTCTAACAGATCAACTAGACCATGTGGCAGGCAGCTTGCTTTAGAAAAACACGAAGACGGGATGTCTGATAAAAA
Source organism: Arvicola amphibius (assembly GCF_903992535.2). NCBI lineage: Eukaryota > Metazoa > Chordata > Mammalia > Rodentia > Cricetidae > Arvicola > Arvicola amphibius. The sequence continues at coordinate 104,385,030 of NC_052054.1, forward strand.
AAAGTATTTTGTCATGGTGTTGGGCAGGCACATACTGGGTGGTACCCTTCCACTGGGTTCCATCTTCAGCCCCAAGCTTTTTCCACTTTAAAGAGCCCGTACCTGGGATATTCCAGGCTTGAAGAAGACCTCTCTCTGGGATTTGCTTAATCAACCGACTGAGCATGAATGTATGTTCAGAATCAAAAGTCACACACAAATAAGGTAAGGATTAGTTCTATTTGCAAACCAAAACGTAGTATATTCCCTTGCCTCCAGTTAATTAATGTGTCTATAAAGAGTATCCAGGAATAACATTTCTTTTTTAAAAAAATATTTTTATGGTCTATTTAACTTTATTTTATATGCATTGGTGTGAAGGTGTCAGATCCCCTGCAACTGGATCTTCAGACAGTTTTGAGCTGCCATGTGGGTGCTGGGAATTGAACCCAGGTCCTTTAGAAAAGCAATCAGTGCTCTTAACTACTGAGCCATCTCTTCAGCCCCCCAGGAACAGCATTTCTATACGGTCTTTGTAGACAGCAACCCAAGGAGCCCAGTTCACTCTGTCTCGGATACAGTTTCAGTGCCTGCTTCCCACACAAGCCGGCGAGAGCCTTGAGAAACCCAGCATTATAGCCCAAGTCTTTCTACAGGGGAAACTGGTTAGACACATAAGAACCCACCACTATTCTGAGATGCATCTACCCCATAAAAAAACAGACCTCACCATTGAAAGAGGTGGAGGGAAGCCGAGGAACTTGGACTGCCCATGGGACCTTGCAGGGAGAGATCTTGCTCCCACCTCTTGGCATCTGCATCTACCCGACAGAGATACTGTTAAAGTCAGGCACGGAGGTCTACCCCTCGGACTAGGGTGTCAGCAAGAGGAGGGTGCTAACGTCTTAAGGGCAGCTGAAGGCCAGCTGGTGTTCAGGCTGCACAGGCCTTGCACAGGCCTTTCCATATTCAAACCTGGGGATGACTAAGAACACCCTCGAGGGAGGGGGAGGGCGGCCAGCAGCCAGCCAAGGGAGGTCAAAGCCCTAGACAAGATGAAACTTCCCAGGGGATAATTTTAATGTCAGCACTGTCTGCCATCTCTAAATGCAGAACTGAAATCAGATTGGGCACAGGGAGGAAGTCTGCCAGCCCCGAAGCAGGAAGTGTGGTGCTTCGGGTGGTCACTCCTGAAGGTTTGGGCAGCTTTTATTTTAGATGGAAAAGCCTACCCAGAGCTGAGCTGCAGGCCTGCCTGCCGTGTCAGCACTAAGTGGAGGGAGGATCAGGAATTCAAGGCCATTGTCCACTACACAGCCAGTTTGAGGCCAGCCTTTCCAGTTACCATGGAGACTTTACAGATGATGGGATGTGTGAAGTGGAGAACCCAAACCAAACAAAAAGCTCTCTGCACGATTTCACGACCTCCGAGTGCTGCTTGTTTCAGGCCCAAGGAGAAAGTCAGGAGAAAGGGCTTAGGAAGGGGGCGAGCATAAGTTTGTCTGCTGGGCAGAGGGTGCTGCCTGTTGCTCTTATTATTTCTGCCCCTCAGGAAGGACCCTGGGTCTGCGGAAGTTGGGAAGACGGTGAAGTAGGGACAGGCATGGGCTAGATTCAGTCCAGGCCTAGGAGTACTTCAGGACTAGAACTCAGCAGAGCTGAGAGCAATGCAGGGGTGGGAAGCTTAGAGCTCAGCTGGCCTGGCCAGGCCTTTGTGTTCTGTTCTGAGCCGCTCAGCACATCAAGACACCAAGACCTGCCATTTTCCTATGTGGTTAGCACTGTGGCTAGGTCCCGCCTTTTCCTGGGCCTTTCTCTTATCTCTGCAGCCATCAGGTGATTTCCTCTCCCTCCCCTCTGCCTTCAGAATTCTTCTTTCTCAATGTCTAGTCACCTCCTCTGCTTCAACTAAATGTCTTCCTGAGAATGACAGACCCAATAATGGCTGAAGAGAGGGGGAAAAGGGCATGCTTCTTTGCGTCTCTGGGGCTTTGGTAGCACTTGAACTTTTTTTAAAAAAAAAAGCGATTCGAAATTTCTGGGAGTGTTCAGGAGCTGGAGTGTATATACAAGCAGTATAAGTGGATTGATGTTTTCATTTTTATTTTTTGATACAAGGTCTCATATTATAGCCCAGACTTGACTTAAACTCATCCCCCAGCCTCAGCCTCCTGAGTGTGGAGGTGACAGGTGTTAACTGCCACAGCTGACCCAGTTGACATCATGCGGCAAGAGGGGATGCTGTACTTAATTAAATTAGGGAGGTATGGTGGGGAAAAAAGGAGAAAGGGGCAGGGATGGGGAGCTGGTCTAGCTAGAACCCTAATATACCCAGGAAGCATGGCCAGCTAGAGAGACTCGGGAGCCTGGGAAAAGAGGAGGTTGGGCTGAGAATAGTTTTGGAGGCTGCTTTGGACTCAGAAATCTTTCTTCAACTATAAGGCTTAGAATGGTACCTCTACAGGATATCCCCATTAGAAGACAGCTAACCCCCCTCCACACACACACACGCACACACACACACCGCTACCACTGAGGATTTCACTCTGGAGCACAGGCTAGACTGGCACTCACTACATAGCTTAGGCTGGTCCAGAGCTTGAGATCCTCCTGCCTCACTCTCCTAAGTACTGGGATTACAGGCATCACCCAGTGTGCCCAACTCTTCTTTCTATGAACACATTTTCAATGTTTCATTGCCTGTGGAGTAGCTAGGGTCAACTTCTGAGCCGAGGTCATGGAGATGGTCAAGATGCAGGATACAGAAAGAGTTGGACTGAAGACACAGTGGAGGTTGGGATAAGGAAGCATCCCGAGCCTGAGAAGCCACTGGAGATGGTCAGGCCAACGAGACAGCAGGGCAGGGGACTGGGTTCCACACCTGCTAGGAAACAAGCAGAAGAACACAAGGCAGGCTAGGGAAGGAGCTGCAGAGCAACTCTGTCGTTTTGGATTGGAATGGGATCAAACAGTGTGGATTCAGTGTGTGTGTGTGCGTGTGTGTGTGTGTGTGTGTGTGTGAAAGGAGGGTGTCAGGTGACCTCTTTTATCACTTTCTACTTACCCCCTCCCCCTTTATTTTGACACAGAGACTCTCCCTGAACCTGGGGATCTTTTTTTTTTTTTTCTCAGCTCTTCTGGAAGCCAGCAAGTCCATGAAACCCTGTCTCTATCTACCTCAGAGCCAGGGGAACATGTGTGTGCAGGGATGTATGGCTTGTTGCCTGGGGGCTGTGATTGGAACGTTTGTGCTCATGATTGCACAGAAAGTGCCCTTAACTGCTGAGCCATCTTTCTAACCCCTCAAACTCATTGTCTTTAATGTATAGATGTTTCTAGGAGAAAAATATGAATGTGTATGTACACACACACACACACACACACCATTTCTTGGTTCTGTCTGCTGAGAGGGCCTAGAAGTTATGACACACTAACCGCAATGAGCATACTCACTGCTCAAATCTTGGATGCCGAACACCTTTCCCCATAGAAAGACCCAGAGATCCTTTTAGTCAGCTACCAGCCGACAATCCGGGGCCGGGATGGGTACAGCAGAATCCATGATATCTACGGCTCTAGAACAGCGGTTCTCAACCAGTGGGCCACAGCCCCTTTGGCAAACCTTTATCTCCAAAAATTATTTACAACAGCATATATTTTATATACAGTAGCAAAATTACAGCTATGGAGTAGTAATAAAAATAATCTTATGATTAGGTGTCAATACAACATGAGGAACTGTATTGAGGGGTTGCAGCATTAGGAAGGTTGAGAACTGCTGCTCTAAGAGAGAGGGAAACCATGCTTTGCACATGAAAACAATTGATCAAAAAGAGCCAGGAGCCAACTGGAAGGACGGTGGGAGTGAGCAGCAAGCACAATCTGAACATCAGAATAAATAACAAAATAGTTATAATCCACTGAGTACAATGAGAATTCATGAGTCTATTCTTATATAAATAAACCAGAGGGGAAAGCTCTTCCCACGGTAGAATGCCAATTAATAACTGTTGAACCAATGACAGGAAGAGGCAGTTAGCATTTGGCAGCTGTCATTGTAATAATTGATTCAGGCAAGCTTTACCAGGAGATGCTAAAGCTAGGGACGAGATATTTAGATAGATTCAGACTATTGCCACAAAACAGTTCTGTGTATGTGTTGACTTTTCTAATTTTATTTTATTTACTCTTCACGTATTGAATTCAGAGCGTTGGGTGTGCTAGGCAAGCAATCTACCCTGAATCATACCCATAGCTTAGTTATCAGATTTTTGTTTATCTTGAGACAGGGTCTTATTATTTAGCCCAAGAGCCACTCAAGTTCATGATCCTCTTGCCTCAACTTCTGAGTGTTGGGATTACAAATTGTGTTGCTATACCTGACTTCAGTTATTTATTTCATTTTATTGTTTTAGACAGGCACTCATAATCTAAGCTGGCCTCGAGTTTACCATGAAGCCTAAGATGACCTTGAATTCCTGGAATTGGGGATATAGCTCAGTGGCAGAATGATTAACATGTGTGAGACTCTGTTTCAATTCCAAGCAGACACACACACACACAGGAGAGAGAGAGAGAGAGAGAGAGAGAGAGAGAGAGAGAGAGAGAGAGAGAGAGAGAGAGAGAACAAAAATTTCAAATATCTATAGTAATTTTGCAAAGCAATGCCATCTGCAAAATCTGCAAAAGCAGATGCCATCGAAGCCCCATACTCAAAGTTTACTCCAACAACAGGGCAGAGCAACCTGTGTCTTTCCTTGAGAGGGAGTATTGATCTCAGTACCACTCTTGAGAAGTCCTGATGGAAAGACAGGACCCAGTCGTGGGGGAAAGCCCTGAAGTACTCAAATCAAGAGGCAGCCTACAAAATTACTAGCTAACTAGTTCATTCTCCAAAACAAACAAAAAAGGTCAATGTCACAAAAGAAGGGACAAGACTCCAGATTGAACATTGGTCCAGGAGGAAAATTATTTTATGTATGTAAGCTATGGTTTATATGAATATACAAATAGATTTTTTTATATTGCTGCTAAGATTGTTGGAGAGATTTGAATGGAGTTTTGGGATTGGATGGTAGATTGGTATCAATATCCTGATTTTGAGGACTGAATGGGGCTACGTAGAAGAGAGAGCTAAGAAGGCATTGCCGGGCTCCTACTCTCCAAGGACTCAGAAAAACAACAGTGAACTTCGAGAGACAACGATCAGCATATTGTATGTTAAAATGTTCAATGGGGGAAATGAGAGAGAAAAATGTAATTCTTTGTACTGTTCTTAAAATTTTTCTAAGTCAAATTACTTTCAAAATAAGTTATCTTTTTTTAAAAAAAGACAACCAGGCTAGGAATGGTCTATATCTTAGTTGGTTACATGCAAACACTTTTTTGAGCTCCACATGGTTATAAAAAGCATTCTTAGAATCAGTTTATGTAACCTAGACCGTTTCTTTAGCATGTGCACGTACAGGCATGTGCCCACACACGGGTATACACAGGATAGAGTTTTCAAAGAGATCTTGTCTAAAACTGTCACATTTTAAAAGTTCATATAAAACCATTCCAGACTTACATACTTTCGGAGGTTTCTGTATAAAATCTCCAACTATCTTAGAACATCTACCGCGCTCAGACAATTGTAATAATTCAGATACAGGAAAAACATAAAAATGATCGTGGAAAGTCTGGTAGTTCTGTGTGAGAGGTGAGGGGGGTGGTGACATCCCAGGCAAGCTTCCCCTCAGTACTGGTTGTTGTCTCACCTACGGTGCTACCAGGCTTGCCTGGGGAGGGATAGTGCCCCCTTTATTGGCACAGCTCTTGAGCTGGGGCTAGAGAACTCAAGGTGGTGTGGGCAATTGGTATGGCAGATCTGGGCTCCTGCCAAAGTGTCAACATCCAGGAGCAAGTTAGATATTATGAGTGGGACAGGACACCGGCTGACCGGGAGAGAGGAGACAGAATGGAAATCAATGTGGATCCTTCTCTCCTCTCCCGGGACCTGGAGGTTTGTCACACGAATGACAGCTGAAGACAAGCTTGTTGGGCTCAGAGGATGGTTTGGGTGGGGTTTGGGAAAACCCTGTATGGGGGATCCCTGTTCTTCCTTCCCCATGGAGATGAAGGTAGGGGCAGCGGGCTGGTACTCATTTCTCTGGGCACAGTCCTTATTTCTGCTGGCTTGGCCCAAGTCAGGACTCTGAAACCGAGGACCTGAGAACCAAAGCGCAGAGAAACGAGCAGAAGGGACTGTCACACAGCTCTCGGAAGAACACCTGCAGGGTAAGTAATGCAAGTGGACACAATGCCAACCCTGCCCCAGTTCATGCCATCCGTGAGCCTTGGGAGTCACAATGAAATCATTTTCCCTGACCCAGATATGCAGGGAGCACCAGGCTGTCTCTCGGGGGCAGGTTCCTCCTTGCACTCAGCCAGTACCTTGAGGTCATCCCTGTTCTAACCTCCCCCCAGTTTCATCCAGATTTTTGCTCTTATGCCTTTGAGAAGTCTCTGTAGGATGACTAAGTATAGGCTCTGCCCTCAGCCCCAGCCAGCAGTATCTGCCCCAGGCAGCCTCCTCCTGGGGAAGCTCAGGATGCCAAGACACCGCCTATGCCAACAACTACTTGGGCTCCTTTGGCTTTTATCTCCCACGGGCTGTGATCCCTGCTGAGAGGCTGGGGTCACCAGGCCCAAATCCCTGCCCCCCAGTCTCCTGAATCTACATTGTGAATAAGTCCCAGCTCTCCTCAAGGATTTGAGCAGCTTATGAAGCACTCTGAACATCTTATATCAAAGGAGTGTTAGGACTAGGAGACAGCTGATTCTGAATGACAGCTCTATGTGCTTCCTCTGAGCTCTCTGGTATTGCAACGGTGATAAAAGAGGGGAATGATGGCAATGCCATCTGTCAGAATATGGACTTAGGTGTTTGGACAGAAGAATCCTCACCTGGTACCTCAGGACTACAATGAAAGTCTGGGACAAGATGGGGTCTTTTGTCATTGGAGTCAGAGCAGACAATTAGACATTGTGTCTCACACCAGCATCTCAGTGAGGTCATCCGTTACCTATGGAAACCATTGCTGCACTTTCTCCACAGCTAGACTTGCCCTGATGGAGGAGTGTCTATGTGTTACTTTCATTGATTAATAAAAAAACTGCCTTGGCCCTTTAATAGGACAGAAAATTAGGTAGGCGGAGTAGACAGAACAGAATTGTGGGAGAAAGGAAGCAGAGTTGGGGAGACGCTTCAGGGCAGTTGCCATATGCAGTCGCCATGCTTCTCCTCTCTGAGATGGACGCAGGTTAAGATCTCTCCTGGTAAGCGACCACCTCGTGGTACTACACAGATTACTAAATATGGGTTAATATTTAGTAATTTATATTACTAATATTTAGTAATTTACTACTTACTATTTAATATTTAGTAAGATATGAGAATTAACCAATAAGAGGCTGAAACTAATGGGCCAGGCAGTGTTTAAAAGAATACAATTTCCGTGTAATTATTTTGGGTAAAGCTAGCCGGGTGGCGGGACACAGCCCGCTGCTCCATCTACATTGCCCTACGGTGGAAACACGAATCCATATCCCCATCTCAGTGCTTTGCAATATCTTATACTAGAATGTGAGAGACCTATTTCTTTGTCCTATCAGTGTGGCTCGGCCATGTGACTTGCCTTAGCCAACTTAATGTGGGCAAATGTATCACTTCTGAGCAGAGAGCGCTATGGATCTCTCTTTGACACCCCTGGGACCTATGGCCTTCTAGAAGGAGAAATGCCCATCATCCTTGAACAAGAACATATAAAAAGCAGACCCAGATCTGACCTGGGGTCCAACTTGACCCAGCAGAGCCCATCTAGATCAGCCAGTGACGACTAGACTGTAAAAGCCAGGAAAGGAAAATCAATGTTTACTGCAAGCATGAAGGCTTTTTGAATGGGAGGACATAAACCGGTTTTAATTCTAGCATTAAAGTTACAGTGGGCCCTCTAGTGGGTTGCCCACACGACAGTAGGCAGCATGCAGAGTCTTGAGAAGGTCATGCAAAAACAGACAGTGAGAGAATGAGCATTTCCCAAGGACCTTCCTTTTCCTGAACTTTAGGATGTCATCATCTTCACTGGTCTGAGGAAGCTGAAGCTGTAAGAGATTGAGAATCTGGTCCAATGTTACTCAGTTCCTTTTATCACCATGACTGTCACCGGGGCTAAATCTCAAACTTACACACATTCATCCCAGCTCCACAGGGCTCACTGTCCTTCTATCTCGTTCTTTGTGGGGGCCTTCAGTCCCCTCTGGCTCCTCTCTTGTGGATCCCAGAACCTCTTCTTGGTGCCCTCCACTTTCCCAAGCTTCCACCTTTGCATCCTTGCCCATGGAAGCTACCATGCAGGATACACCACACTCTTTAACACCAGAGTAGACTAGTGATGGCTGCCCAGCAAAATAGCAAATGGTAATTGGACTCTGATCAGTATCCAGCTGGGTTTGACCCTGGGCATCAAAGGATACCAAAAGTCAATTTAAAAAAATGGTCAGGGGCAAAAGCTTTGGGAAGTCTAATGCTATCAGAGGGATGTTATAGTTTACATTTACTATGTTCCCACCTGATTCATCACGAGTGCTTACTTCCAGGCCCAAAGCATGATTTTTTTAGTTTTGTTGTTGTTTTTGTTTTGAAACAGAGTTTCTCTGTCCTGAGACTTGTTCTGAAGACAAGACTGGCCTCATTCTTAAAAGATCTGCCTGACTCTGTCTCCCAAGTGCTGGGATTAAAGGCATGTGCTACCACTTGATGTGGGAAGGCTTCTGTATATGTGTTGCTTTTATTGGTTAATGAATAAAGAAGCTGCTTTGGCCTGTGATAGGACAGAATAGAGCTAGGCAGGGCGGGGGGGGGGGGACTAAACTGAATGCTGGGAGAAAGGAAGTGGAGTCAAAGAGAAGCCATGTAGCCCCACTGGAAACGGACACCGGACAGAACTTTACCCAGTAAGCCACTGCCACATGGCGATATACAGATTAATGGAGATGGGTAGTTTAGAATATGAGTTAGCCAGATATGCTTAAGCTATTGGCCAAACAATATTGCAAATAATATAGTTTCTGAGTGATTATTTCATGGTTGGTCTGGGTAGCCAGGAACAAACAAGCGGTCTCCAACAACAACCAATGCCCAGAAAACATGGTTTTTAGAAAGTTGTAGAGATTTATAAGGTAGGGACCTGCTTGCAGAAAGAAATCTCTGAAGGCTGGATCTGCCCTAGTTCTGGTTCCTGAGATCGTACACTATACAGTGTGGTCCATTCTTTCATTTTACTGTCTGTGTCTGGTACCTATTCTGAACTCCATCCATAGGGCATTATTTCCTACTAGATAATAATATAGAAAATTCCCTCCTTCAGTCCATGCCTATGTTGTATAAGGAGTTACTGGAATTTACAGCTGTCGAGAGAAAGTAAAAGTCCAAGTTTTCAGATGAAGTCTCACATTCTTTTTAATGTGCACAACTGATTTTTTTAAAGCATCCTATCTGCCACTCAATAAAGAAAAGGAAAGAGAAGGTTGGCTGAGCACCAACATTCCTCTCTTTTGGCTTCTTGACCGCAGAAAGAAGAAAGCCAGCCAGTCACCTTATGGGCCCACTACCATGCCTCCCCATCACCACAGACCATATCCCCTCAAACTGTGAGCCCCAGTAACCCTCACTTCTTCCTTCAGTTGCTTCTTATGAGACAGTTTGTCATTGCAGTGTGGAGTGTTGTACTTAACTCTCAGGCTACCCCAGTCTCGTTGTCCATGAACGAGGATTATAAGACCTGTTTGGCCAAGAGTTTAAGTTCGCTGTTACTGTAAGCCCAGGCGTGAGTCATCACCCTCAGGGAGCATCTGCTAAGTGTGTCACCTCCCACTTTCCAGACTAATAAAACTTGGGAGGGGGCAAGCCAGTAAGCAGTGCCCCTCCATGGCTTCTGCATCAGCTCCTGCCTCTAGGTTCTCCTGTTTGAGTTCCTGTCCTGATTTCCTCCCATGATGAACAGTGGTGTAGAAGTATAAGCCAGATAAACCTTCTCTTCCCCAACTTGCTTTTGGTCACGGTGTTTCACCGCAACAATAGAAACCCTGATTAGGACAAGGAGGCTCTGATAAGGATGCCCAAAGTCCAGAGCAGGCTGACCTTGCCATCTCCGCCAATCTGAGTTTATATGGCGCTGTCCGGGGTTGTTACCAATGGCTCCCACTGACTTAAACCCCAGTTCTTCAGAAACCTTAAGAGCTGGTTGGTCAAAGCAGCCATTCCAGTGGGCACCATAGTGGGTGTATTGACACCACAGACATTGGCAGATGGTGGGGCATTGTTTTCCTTCTTGGAGAATGACTGTCAAATGTCTGCCACTTCGTGTGTCATGGGGAGCGACCTCAGCCACGTTGCCGACATCAGCTCTCCAATTCCTAGGGGCTGGGCCTCCGGTCCACACATGGTTTCCCTTCTGCATGACCCCAGCATTAGAAGGCAACATTGAATCAGGAGGGAAGCACAGCGGCCACCGAAAGGTTAATGGCTGTTGAGGCAATGCATAGGGAAAGCGGTATTCATCAAGGACAAAGGTTTTCCTACTTAAAGATGGCAAAGGCCCAGATCAAAACAGGAAGCTTCCAGCCTGCTTTGGTGGGTGGTGGGATTGTCTGAGGCTGAGAGGCCGGAAAGGGACAAGAACAAAGTGTTCTCTGCTTGGCAAGCTGACATGACAGCCATGGGCCCTCCAGCTCCCTGGCTCTGGGACCAGAAGCTCAGTTAGGTAGACAGTGACTTCAATAAACACTGGCCCTCAGAGGAACCGAAAGTTCCCTCTGCAGCCTCCTGCCGCCCAGAGGAACTGAGCAAGGCACGGTCCAACCTGAGACCAGAGGCCAAGGCAGGCAAGGGGCGGCAGCTACACTTGCTGCTGTCACACACAAGCCCCATCCCAGGGAAGGAAGCAAGAGAGTTGAACTGGGGGTGGGGGGTGGGGGTGGGGAGGGAGATCTAAGGGGAAGGGCAGATGCGGAAGCTGTGACTTTCACAATGGGTGAGATGGCTTACTCTGCAGTTCACACTTCAGTGGGTTTAGGTGCATCCTGGGTAAGGTTTTAGGTCAGTTTGCCAAAGCAGGGTCTATGAGAAAATGCAAAGCGTGTTGTGGTCTAGGAACCAGGGGGTATGCACTAGGAACCGATCAAGTCAGCAAAAACTGTTTTGCACATTTTGTGTAGAAGGCCGGTATATGTTTGCTTGCTTCGCAGGAAGGTTATTTATTGAATCTTTTAGATTTGTATACATTAATTAAACATAATAGGTCTCATTGTGATGTTCATATATATTATATATATAATATATATAATGTATTTTGTTCACATTCACCCCTATTACCCTCTGTTGCCCCACATACACTCCTGCTGATCTCTTTCAGTTTCTAATCCCCCCGCTTTATGTCTCATTTAGTGTGTGTGTGAGTGCATGCGTGTGTGTGTATGTGTGTGTGTGTGTGTGTATATATGTGTATTTGTGTACCAATGAGTTTAATTAGGGTTGTTTATGACAGCATAGATTAAGGAGCATGGGCAACTTACTAGTGGCTACACCACTGAAGAAACTGTCTCCCCCCCACCATGGTTAATTGCCTATAAATCTTCAGAGTGGTGGGGCCTCACAAATCATTCACCCTTCCATAGCAGGAAGATCTTCTTTTGTTTCTAGGGTAGAACAGGTTTGGGGGGAGATATCAAATGAGAAGGGAACTATGGCGTTGAAAGGGAGAAGATTCCACCCATGGCCAGCACTTCATCATGGGGTAATGGAAATTTGAGTTCACCAGAACGTCACAGCTCTTCAAAAGAAGCTAAGAACGTCAGATAATTGTGCGGAAAAATCTCTGAATTTTAAGAAACGTTTTTCATTGGTCTGTAACTAAAGAAAGACACGTGTCAAAAAAAAAAAACAATAGTGCCAAACCTTCCTTAACACAGCAGCCGCCTGCTTCTGACTATAAATCTCATCCATGTAGATTTGGGCAAAGCATCTTGTGAAATTCATTCAGGAGTTGTTGAAGACCACACGGAAAAGTACAGGCACAGTGAGACCCCACTCCAGTAAGCATGGACATAGATCTCTGCTCCATCAGCTTCTCAGATTGCTAGAGGGGAGCTTACTCACAGAAGGTTGCCACCCAGCTAGGGGACCAAACCGGAAGGAGGCCGACCTGGATGCTCTGAAGTGATACGCTGGACCTGGCAATGTGAAGTTTAGAACACTATGCTAGAGTTCTGAGTGGGAGCAGAAAGACGTACACACAAGAAAGACAGGAGACTGACAGTTAATACTGCATGGCATAGCCTCCTCGAAGGTAGGGCTGGTCAAGCTGAGCTCCCTGAGAGTGCCAAATAGGAGAGGAAGCGAACCCTGCAGCACCGGGTTCTAAAGACCCCCTGGGAAGGAGATATCAGGCAGAGTACATTGGGAGTGAGGAGAGGGGTGGACACGTGGAATGGTGGACAGAAGTCAGAGTTCAGCCTGAAGGCCATACAGAATGGTGGGCAGAACTCACAGAGTTTATCCAGGGACAGTGGCTTGCTCTCCAAATAGCTGAGGGCTTTGCATCTCATGAGGGGTAGAAGCAGCCATGGGAAGGGATGGCCCTAGCAGGAAGGTTTCCTCCCCCTTTAAGGACACATTGTGGGATACACGGGTTATCATCTGAGTTTCTGGTGCCGGGTGCTGACTACTCAGGCGTCCACAGTGGCCTGTGGCAGAACCTTCTTGCAGGACCTGTGCTGACTGACCCTCATCCTATTTACCCGCATCTTGTCCTCCCCTTCGCTGCCCTGCTGTGGCACTGCCGGGTCGAGGCCTTTCTCCAGGCATGCCTTCTTATTCCTTATTATTATTATTATTATGATTTTAGCCTTCTTCTGGAGCAGGAATCAGAAGCAGGCCACAGGGACTGCCACCACTATCAATGTGAAGCGCTGTGTTGTTGTAAGACGAGATTAATCAATCAGTGTGACAGAAGGAGGCATCTGCATCCAGACCAAGATGAAGTGGGAAATCGGCGTACGAGCTGATGAATCGTGAGTCAGCAGCCAAGGGTGGACTGTTTACATCCGAGGCTGCTGAGTCACAGCCCCATTTTATAACAAATGTCAAAATAAAGAACTTGACATAAAAACATGATAACAGTGCTAGAAAATTTAAAAAAAAAAATACCATTTTCTCCCGATAATTGAGATTGGTGAGTCACAAGACCCAGAATCTACATGAAAACTAAATGATTTTTATTTTTGGAGACAGAATCTCATGTTGCCCAGGCTGGCTGCAAGCTCCCTGTTTAGCTGAAGATGGCCTTGATCTTCTGTTTGTCCCACCTATGCCACCCAGGTGCTGAGATCATAGGTGTGTGCCACCATGCCCTTTTTTTTTGTTTGTTTAGTTTTTTGTTTTGGTTTGGTTTGGTTTTTTGAGACAGGGTTTCTCTGAGTAACAGCCCTAGCCTCTGCCTTCTGAGCGCTGGGATTAAAGGCGTACACCACCAGTGCCTGGCCCCACCATGCCCAGTTCTGTCTGGTGCTGATGGCCCATCACAGGGTTCCGTGTGTGCTAGACAAGCACTGGGTTCACCAAGTGAACTCTATCCCGTCCTCTGTTTAAAAATTTCACTCACAGGACATGATAGACGCTAAATAATCTTACCCCCCCCCCAAAAAAAAGGGGTAAGGACTGGTGAGATAATTTAGTCTATAAATTCTTGCTGTACATGTGCAAAGACCTGAGTTCAGGCTCCCAGAACTCACACAGAGAGCAGGGTGTGCTGGGGTGTACACGTAACCCCAGTTGTGTGGTGGGGGCTAGAGACAGGTGGATCCCTGCAGCTCACTGGTCTTACAACCTAGAGGAATTCATGATCTAAAGGTTCAAGGAGAAATACTGTTTCAAAAGATAAAGCAAGAGAGTGATCAAGGACAGGCACTAGACAATGACCTCCAGCTGTAATGTGCTTGTAGGTAAAATGCCACGATGCCACACACATATACAACACACATATACAAACACCCACACATACATATACATACCACATACATACAAACACATACGCACACATACACACGCCATACACATATGCAAACACACATACATATACACATCACATACACACAAACATACACACACCACACACATATATAGCACACACACCACACACATATATAACACACACACCATATACACATACCACACATACACACACCGCACACATGTACAACACACACACATACCATGTGCACATACCACACATATATACAATACACACACATGTAAGTAAAAGCTTTTAAAAGAAAAAGTAAACTAACCACATAAAAATTAATTGACCAAATATATGGGAAGAGCATATTTTAAATCAAAAAGATTTTTTGACATTTATTTTTATTTTGCGTGTAAGAACGTTTTACCTGCATACATGTATGTGTACCACATGTGTGCTTGTTGGAGTCCCTGAAATTGGGGTCACAGATGATGATAAACCACCATGTGGGCATTGGGGATCAAACCCATATCCTCGAAAAGAGCACCAAGTGCAGAAGCAAAAGAATGGGGTCTTTAAGGCAACCTCAGTTACACAGAGCTGTGCTGCCAGCCTGGGACATGAGACCAGTCCTGTCTCAAACAAAGAAAGCAGGAAAATATTGACAAAAAGTGAATGTGCAAACTACAAGAAAAGACATGCAAATGATGAGTACATACGTGAAAAAAAAAGGCTTATTGTCGCTTCTAATATGGAAAATGCAAACCATCATTACCAAGAATTCACCCGTTGTTTGAGGAACCTCGCAGGCCCTGACAATGTCCAGGACTGAGGCGGAGGGGACTTGGTAGGTGCTAAGATTTATTGGGGAGAGGCTCACTTGACAAGGTTTTGGGCAAAGTGACTTGGCCAAATCTACAATAAAACTGAGGGTTCCTTTAATGTAGGTCTCTTTCTTACTAAAGAAAGCTTGTGTGTGGTGTGTGCGGTGTCCGTGTGCACGTGTGTGTATGCCTGTGCATGCATGTGTCTGTACAGGCCTGTGCAGACCTCACTAACTACAGTACTTGTTCTCTACAACAACAGCACCACCAGCAAGGAAGGGGCTATATGCCCGCCCACCTGCCACCGCTCATCAAAGCACAGGGTGCATGATGAGACCGCGCAGATCTCAATGAAGGGACGGTGAGGGGAGAAAGAAAAGTAAAGGATAAAAGGTATGGGATCATTTCATCGCTGAAATGAGGCCTGAAGGAGTCTGGTAGCCAGCCCTGTTCAAAGGATGGAGAGGGCAGGCTGTTTTGGAGCTCCCGGCTTGGAACCCAGGGCCTTCTCTGTGCCGGTGCCCTACCATTGAGATACCAGTCCAGTGTGGCTTTGCTAACTCCTCTTTGAAATGATTGTAAAAAGGTTTCGTCTTTTGGTTTGGTTTTCGTTTTTTTGTTTTTGTTTTTGTTTGTTTGGTTTTTTTTTTTTTTTGAGACAGGGTTTCTCTATGTAGCCATGGCTGTCCTGGAACTCTCTTGTAGACCAGGCTGGCCTCAAATTCACAGAGATTCGCCTGCCTCTGCCCCCCCGAGTGCTGGGATTAAAGGCATGTGTCACCAAAGCTTGTCCCAGATTGTAAAAGGTTTGCTATTGTTATTGCTGTGTGTATGTGGGGTGAGGGCCATAGTATGTACACCTTCCCCCGCCCCCCCCCCACGCACACACACGGGTTTGGCGTGGTTCACTCCTTTGACCTTTATGTGCGTTCTGGAGATGAAAACTCGGGTGGTCAGGTTTGTGTGAATGGTGCCTTTATTCCTGAGTCATCCAGCCAGACCTTGCCAGAATGATTTTTTAAAAGCTTTTTGTGTTTCTCTTAGGCGGAAGAAAGAACAAAAGCCAAGACAAGAAAACACAAAAGAAAGGATGTCCATGTGTGAGGCAGGCTGGCTCTCTCTCCCACAGTGCCCAGTAGCTGCCAGCCTGGACTTGACCCAGGGGAGTTCCAGCCTAAGGAGGAGTCTTCTCTCCCAGGAGGCCAGCAGCTAGTGTAGCTTCAATCAACTAATTCATAAAATTCTAAGAATCAAAAGATTACCCTGCCAGCCAGTTTCTGCCTTGGAGGTTTTAAGTATAAGACATGCACACTTTTCTGAGGACTCAAGGGATGGATGCCATTGTCACATTAATTATTACAGAGGAACTGTAATAATTATTACATTAATGAATAATTAATTAGTAATGATGGATAATAATTAATTATTGCATTGAATAAGAATGGTCCTCATGGGTTTATACATTTGAATGCTTAATCATTAGGGAGTGGCAATATTTGAAAAGAATTAGAAGGGTTAGGAGGTATGGCCTTGTTGGGGGAAGTGTGTCACTGGGGGTGGGTTTTGAGGTTTCAAAAGTCCACGCCAGGCCCAGTCTCTCTCTCTCTCTCTCTCTCTCTCTCTCTCTCTCTCTCTCTCTCTCTCTCTCTCTCTCTCTCTCTCTCTCTTTCTCTCTCTCTGCCGGCATACCAAGATGTAGAACTCTCAGCTCCTTTTCCAGCACCATGTCTGCCTGTGTGCCACCACGCTCCCCGCCATGACACCAGATTGACCTCTGAAACAGTAAGCAAGGCCCTAGTTAAATGCTTTATTTTGTAAGAGTTGCCTTGGTCATGGTGTCTCTTCACAGCAATGGAACAGCGACTACGGCAGGGAGTACCTCTAATCCAGAAACCCCAAATCCGAAATGCTTCAAAATTCAAAACCTTTTGAGTAAACTGACAGATGTCACAAGTGGGGAACTCCACCCCTGACATCACATGACAGGTCTCAGTCAAAACATAGGGATGCTAATGTACTATAGAAAGCGACCTTCAGGCTAGCTGTATAAGGCCTGCATGAAACAAGAGGATTTTGTGTTTTCACTTGGATCTTGGTCCTGCCTTGGCCTCTGGCTTCAGGTTGTATGTAGAAATATTCCAACATCCAGGGGAAAGAAGCCATAAATTCAAACCACTTCTCCTCCCAGACTGATTCCTGGTTGACAAGGATCACTCAACCTGTATGTAGTGCCCGTTCCTACGCAACAACCCCCCAAACCGCCAAAATCCCAGTGCACTTCAAACCAGGCACAACTGTTTTGCTGAGCAGACATCACATAATTATTCCCAAGTTAAAACAATGTTAAATTATGCATTCCTTTGTTTGTATGTGGTGTTATAGGGAAGCCAGGAGATGCTGTTGGGAGGTCAACAATTTCTCTATTTATATAGGTGTATATGTGCACATATGCGTATGTGGTTTTGTACATGTGTACGTGCACATCCCTGTGGAAACTAGAGGTTCCCTCAGGTGTCCTCCTCAGGATCCTTTGAAGTAGGATCCCTCATTGGCCTGGAACTCATCAATTACGCTAGGCTGGATAAGACGGGGATCTTCTCAAGACGGGGATCTTCTCTCTCACGCAGTGCTGAGAGTGAGATCATTCTCACTCCACCCTGAGCTGTGTTGTGGCTTCTGGGGATCCCCTCAGGTCCTTGACCTTGCAATGCAGGTGCGTTCCAGACTAAGCCACCACCCCAGCTCCTGTCAAGCTTTTGTAGCTCGTCCCGCCACACACCTTTAAAGAATGCCTCTGCGAGCCCTCGTCATGCTTCAACGAGATTTTTACGGTGCCAAATGCATTGCAAATTCTACAGCTGCATCTGAGAGACACGCATTCACACTGATACTTTTCCAGGAAGGGAAACTGGTCTCGGGGTGAGGGGCTTTCACTTGTGTTTCATATTTTCGATCTGAACGCCCTCATTCCTGCTTCCTACCTTCCTTAAAGAAGAAGCAGAAACAGCACATATTAGATCGCAGCAACCCTCAGATGCAACCACTAGGATTGGAGCGCACAGTGCTCCCAGGTGTTGTAAATGTGTGTGTAGCTCCCTCGGGTTGGAAGGGTGCCTACTGCTTCTTCCATTTCTCTCAGGCTATGATAGTTCCCCCTTGTTCTTCCTGTGTGCTCATTTTCCTCTTGAGGTCAAGATTATTCCACCCACTCGTCCTTTATCTTAAGGGGATCTACTGAGCCCTGGGTGGATGGTACGGAGGAGGTGTCCCCGAGGACTGGAGATAGCGAAGGCGGGGCTCATTGGCCAGGCTGTGTTTCTAGGCAGAAGACTAGGTGAAAACTTGGGGACAGGAGACGTTCCTGTCAGTTTCCTCCTCCCATGCTTGACATCAGACTTTAAGAAGCCTTTCCCTACTGCACACAACCAGGGAAGGGCATCTATTCACTATTCCCAAGTTCTTTCCCCACCTCACACAAGCAAAATCTGTCTCTAGTGGCATGCTGCGGGGTTAGGGGTGTAGCTCAGTGCCACTTGCCTAGGGTCTGCAAGGCCTTGGGTTGAATTCTTTTTTTTTTTTTTTTTTTTTTTTTAGTTTTTAAGACAGAATTTTTCTGTGTAGCCCTGGCTGTCCTGGAACTCATTCTGCAGACCAGGATGACCTTGAACTCACAAAGATCCACCTGCCTCTGCCTCCCAAGTGTGTACACCACCACCACCTGGCTTGGGTTGAATTCTTAGCATCACGAGAAAAAGAAAAGAGACAGACACTTACATAACTTTTAAATTGTCCCCTGTTAAGAATTTAGACACAGCATTTGGGACCACTCGGATATAGACACCGCAGTTCTGGGAACACGAGCAATTTCCTGGTTCTCCACTTCCAGGTTGCCAGAGCCCAGGACGTGGCGTATTTTTATCCTTAATGATATCCCCAAGTGGCTTTTCCTCCCAGCTTCTGTCTTCACTTTCTGTAAAACTCTCAAGGTACTCTGGGAGACAGGAGTGACAGCTGGCAGACAGGTGGGCGTGCTTGGCCCGGAAGCCAGCCCAGAGAAGAGCCGCCTCAAGGAGCAACTCGGGAGAGCTGTCTGAGTAGCTGTGTGATTGGCCCCAGATGCTCCATGCCCTGGTGTCACCTCAGGTGCACTGGGCTGCAGGGAGGCCCTGAAGGTACCAACTGGGGGACCTTGGTGACGCCACAAGGGAAAGGCCTGGAGGACACAATGGCTCATCTCCTCTCCTTAGAGGTTTTCTGTGTGCTGAATCACTCAGCCAATCTTTATTTGTGTTTAAGTGTATGTGCACATTTGTGGGGGAGTGTATGTGTGTGCATGCATGTGCGTGTGTATTCGTATATAGCATGTGTGAGCACACGTGTGGAGGCCAGAGGACAACCTTGGGTGTCACACATCCCAGGAAGTGTTCACCCTGCTTCGGAGTCAATGTTTCTTATTGGCTTGGCCTCGCTGATAACTAGGCTGACTGGACAGTAAGTCCCAGGGATTCTCCCGTCTTCACTTCCTCAGCACAAGCTGGTGAGCCGGCACCACCGAGCCTGCATTGAGCCAGTATTTATGGAGTCCCTAATGGCGCCTGCATTTAGCCAATGTTTATTGAGTACCTAACGGGTATAGGTGGATTTCTAGCACTTCAGCACAAGGTAGACAAGGTCTCAGCTCAGTCGGATACATCTTCTGTTCTCAGAATGGAGACAGATAAGATAGCTGAGTGGATAGATCAGGTACACAGCTGCTGTGTAAGGCAAAATAATAATGGCTTCCCCACTTGGTTCTACAGAGGTCCGCGTCTCCACCTCAGAACCTGTGAATAAGCTGTCATAGAGCAAGCGTGAACTAAAGTTGCCCACGTCTGATCTGAGATAGGAAAGGACACCAATTCATCAGAATAATCACAGGGCTGGGCCACTGGCATCATGAGACAGTGATGGCCGCCATTACTGCCTTGAAGGACAGAGGAGGGGACTGCCAGTCAGGGATTCCAGGGAACCCTAGATACAGAAAAAGACAAGAAAGGGGATTTTGTTTTCTCCTGAAGCCTTCAGAAGTGGCACGGTTCTGCTCATACCTTGATCTCGGCACAGCCAGTGAAGGCCGTTTTCGGACCTATGGTCTCCGAAAATACGGGCTGAGGAGTGTGTGTAATTGCACACTACTGAGCTGTATCACTATTGGCAAACAAACACAGCTGAGACAGAGGTAAGGGGTGCTAAGAAAATGGAACAGGAGAGCAGTGGGGAGGGACTTAGATGGGGAGGTCTGAGGAGAAAGGCTCTGAGGCGAGATATTGGGGTGATCAGCCACAGGCAGACCTGGAGAGTCATCTCGCTGCCTTGTCTCCCTAAATGTAAAGTTAGAATGATATTCCTCTTGCCAGGGTTAAGTGAAATAGTGTGTCCTGGGGGCCTGGCTCCTGCTGAGGCTCACTGAATGGACTCCATGGCAACAAGGGATGAGATGATGGACCCCGAGTGAAGTGAATGGGCTCACTCTGACCCTCCGCAGTGGGACTCCGGGTACCAGCCTTGGCCCCATCCCTGCCTTCTGTCTTCCTGGTTCTTCCAAGCAGAGGGATTCTTCCCCGGGTGAGCAGGTGTCGGCAGTCTTTCCGAGACACGGGATCTAGGGTCCCCTACTCTGTCCATGGCCACTCAGCCTTGGTTCCAGTTTCCCTGTGGACACTCCAACCGCCTTTCCCAGACTCCGGAGATCTCAAGTCTTCCATGTCTCACCGCTGTCTCTCTTTTCTGTGTCTGGTGTTCTCCGATCTGAGCAAGCCTAGGTGGTTGCCAGGGTCACCCTGTGCTGGTGTGGCAGCTAATCGGCCTCTGGACTTTGGGTTTATCTGCTCCATCATGTAAAACCAATCATTGTGGTATACCGGATTCTGTACTTTATGTGACCGTCTCTTTCAGTTCTTAAATCTCCATGGGAGAGCAGTGCCACAGTGGCCCATTGCTTCTGGGAACGAGAGAGGTTCAGGAGCATGGGCGGCATCACCAAGGGAACCAGTACACAGCGTCACCTAAAACCTGGCCAAGAGCCTTCTCTGAAAATGGGGCTGCAGGAGCGACTACCTGGGCAGCACACAGCAGCTATGAGGCCGCAGAGACCCAGGAGTGAGAACCCACAGGAAGGAAAGGTGAAAGAGCAGCTGGCATCAGGGTCAGTAAAGAAAGCGACTAGACAGTGAGGCAAGCTTGTCACAGTCAGTATCTCAATACTGAAATGCAGGTCTCCTGGGAGGTAGTTACGGCAAGAGTGAGTCACTGGGGAGAGAAGCCTTCCCAGGGTTCAAAAGAACTTGACCACAGGAAGAAAGGCATGTGTCACTGGGTGATGATTTCAGAGAGGGTCATGGAGGCTTAAGAACAATTGCAGCAGGGCAAAACAAGTCTTGCTGTCCAGGGGGGCCTGCAGCTGCTTCTGTCTTCTCAAGGGGGCCAGCAGTGGCTACTGGATGCTCACTGTGGACTGGGAGGAGCTTTAGGAACCCCAAATAAGTAGAACAATGACATCAAGTTGAATAGTCACCTGGAAGGTAGAGGGTGAGAAAGTCTGTCTTTTTTATGTTTGTGTTGTGTGCATGTGCGTGTGGGGGAATGTGTGTGTGTGTGTGTGTGTGTGTATGTACATCCATGTGTATGTGCGTGTGTGGAGGCCAGAGGCAAATGTTAGGTGTCTTCCTCAGTTATTCTCCATCTTTAAAAAAAATTTTAAATGTAAATTTTGTGTGTATGGGTGTTTTGCTTCATGTATGCCTGAGTACTACTTATGAGCTTGGAGCTTACAAAGGCACAAGTGGCTGTGAGCCATCATGTGAGTGCTGGGAATCAAACTCAAGTGCTCTCACCTCTCCAGCCCCTCCATCTTAGTTTTCGAGACTGAACTAAGAGCTGACCAATTAGGCTAGACTAGCTGGCCAATGAGCTCCCAGGATCCACCTTATCCTGCCCCTCCCATTCCTCTGCTGGGATTACAGGCACATAGAGCTGTGCCCTTCTTTGCCATAGACACACGTCCTCATGTTTCCGTGGCCAGCACTTTACTGAGTGAGCTACCTCCCCAGCCCAAGGTGGCTGTGTTCATGAGTGATCTAGTATTGCTTTTTCTGGAGGAGATGGTATTTCCCGGGAGAAAAGATTCACATCTGTTCAATACAGCTCTGAGTGGCCCCTGATCTCAAAGGGCAAGCTGAGACGGGAAACTAAATCACCCCACAGAGAGCCAGAAATTGAGATGCCTTCCCCGGGCACAGAGGTTGCTGAATGGTGATTGATTTTTGTACCTTTTCTGATTTAAGTTTACTGAGCGCATAGACAAATCATTAGGAATGTCTGATGGGGGACAGAACTAATCATGTCAGCATAGAGCTGACCGGGACAAAGGAGGGAGGTGTATCACAAAAGAGGCTGCCAACCGTGGCTTAGGGCCTTGTGGTGCAGTGAAACTTGGTGCTCAATTTAAAATGTACACTTTCTGTTTTGAGATTCCTCTAGAGTGGACCTAACCTTGTATGTTAGGACAGTTTCACCTGCAGGTAACAGACCCCTTCAAGAACTTAAACCCAAAGGAAACATCTCACTAACAGGAAACCCAGGGACCGGCCAGTTTCTAGGTTTGTTAGATTTTTCCAGAGAATCCAATGGCACCTTTCAGGCTGGGGTTCATTTTGTGTTTCTGCTCTGCCATCTGCACGATGACCGCACTTTCTGGCCTCCTTCTCTTATGGTCACCAAACAGCGGCAGTGACTCCAGTCATCATCTCCTAGTTGGTGGGGAGGGAGCCAGTTTTTCTCCTGTCTGTTTCTAAGAAAGACTTTGATTAGATGCCCCACAGAGAGCCCTTCCTGTCCCACCTCATTGACTGCAATTGCATATTGTTCCCTGGTCTGAGCCCATCAACTGCAAGACATGGCTAGTGTCAGCTCTGTGCTATGTGGGACAAGAAAGGGTGCTGTTTCCAGCAAAAAACAAAGCAGACCCTAAGGTTCTGGGCCATGAAGAGGTAGCAACAAGATAGCCTGGGGATGTGCAGAGATGGGGGAGAAAAGGCTAGTCGTTTCGAGGTAGAGATGGCAGATAGAATGAATACGTTTGCCCAATCACCTAGGAATGAATTAGATTTCCTCCAGGCACACGGAAGAAGGGGGTGGTGTTTTGTTTGCTCCTGAGAGTAAAGATGCTCCAGACAGCTGACAAATGAGGGAGAGACTTGACTTTCTCAGGAGAATCTGAGAAAACAAAACAGATGAGCTGGAACAAAGAGAAAAAAAAAGGCGAAACAAGAAAAACATTTGAGTCGAAGAAAGACCTGAGTTTGCAAAGCGACCAGGTTTTAAATAATCTAGACATTAGCCACGGTGGGGGGAGAGGGGAGGGAATGACGTGGAGAGAGAAGACAGCAGGACCCATCCTACCACTAGAACCAGCATGAACTTGGACTTGAGTTGGTGTCTGGGACTCAGTTGCACTGTGTCTCCAAAGCTACAGAAGAACACCTCTGGGGAATGTCGAAAGGAAACTTGGTCCTAAGCATTTCCCTTTCAGATATGAACCCAGCTGCAAGATGTTTTGAGATAGTCAAAGGCTTAGAAAAAGTAGATCTGTCTATATTTACAGCAGACAGAAATTAAAATGCAGGACCCCCGAATATAGCTGCCATGACACAAAGGGGCCCCCCCGTGTCCTCACATGGCCATGTTAGCCCCTGAACCTGTTCTGAGTCCCTCCTTGTGCAACGTCAGGAAGTGTGTGTTTGAGCCACATCCTTTGCCCAGAGGTTCAGACGGAATCTTTATTTCACTCGGTGACCACTCAGAACAATAACAGCTGCCACCAGCTTCCTGAACTTCATAACAACGACTCAACCGTTTGCCCTCCCAGACACTTGTGACGGGTCAGCTCTTAAGAGCGTGGTTTTGTTCTTTCTCCAGATGCCATACTGTCCAGAGCAATGTGACAGACACCACCGGGGACCAGGAACTTGACTCACACGTCTGACCTATACAGGTCACGGCAGGCTCTGGCCTCTGGGATTTCCTTCTGTCTGAAAGAGTAGCCTCGGCGTCTGTGGGAAACATCATCTGAGTCCGTCTTCCTCAGAACATGAATCAAGAGCCTCAGTACCCCCGTCTCCACAGTCCTTATCCCTGACATGCTGCCAGCTCAGCAGAAATAGGAAGTTCTCAGAGATATCCGTGTGATGGAATTATGAGTGGGGCTATTTTTCTTCTTATTCACAGGAATAAGTGTCAGGCAGAAGTGAAGTCTAGAGACCCCTATTCGCTTCAGTGGTGGACCTGGTTAGGGGTACCCTGTCTAAAGGCTGCTCAGAGCCCTACAGCCTCTCTCAGCTACAGTGTAGTTGTCTGTTAGGTCTCTTTGTCCTGCCTCAGACCCTCCCTTGTTTCCCAGAGAGCAGAGCTACTCCAAACGGCAGCACTGGGCAAACAGCTCATTCTGAAGTCAGAGGCACAAGATGGGTGCCACTTCCCCGAGGGGAGAGTCACTTCCTTTGTAGTTTCAGGAAGGACCCAGGATTCATAAGAACCCCATCTCTGGGTGTAGGAACCTGGGACCAGATGGGCTGAGCATCCTGCCTGTCTCTGGCCTCACACAGTACCCAGAGGAAGTTAACATGAACCTTAGGTGCAGAAGATTCTCTGGGTCTGAGAACCTGCCTTAAACAGCTTCACAGACCCCTGCCATTACTGCAGATCCTTGCTGACAGCACACTGACAGAGCCTGGGGTAGACAGCCGCCATAGACACCTTCCCACGCCCCGAGAGAACATTTCCATAGCCACCCCTCTGTCACCATCAGCTCTGCTGCTTCTTGTCCGGCACCCACCTCTTTTCCTTTGCAGAAACTGCTCCCGTCTCACCCAAAGGCTTCCTCTTCCTAGACTTTTCCTTCCCTCATTATCCTTCCCTTTCTTTTTTACTGTGCCCCCTCCTTGTGCCTTCTCTTGCTCTTTGTCCTTCTCCCTCTCCACCTGGTTCCCTCTCATTTTCTTCCGTGTTTCCGTCCCTTTCTCACCTTGCAGACTAAGGAAGTAGTCGCAGCTGTCTCCCTTCTTACCAAGATCTGGACATGGCTGCATCCCTACTAAGCAGCAAAGGGAGGGATGGCCTCCATGCAGACCACTCCCTCCCTCCATTCACAGAACTGTGACCACAGCAGGGAAAATGTGACATTCTACTTTCCTGTTTGGTTTCCTAGCAGTCGCTGAGCAAAGCCGGGTGGCTGCAAAGTCCTGAACGCACAGAACCCATGGCCGAGTGCTATTCATGATCAAACAGCAGCCAAGCAGATTTGCCCTGCCTCTCCCATCCACAAAACCATCTTGGTGTTGCACAGTGTCTCAGCCTAGCTCCCACTTCTGCTGACATTGAACGGGTTCAGGTAGTAGGAATGAGTTATAAAGAAACTGTGGCTAAGCTCAGGAAAGAATGTAGGTTTTCGTTTCAATGTAAAAAGGGGAACTAGAGTTAAAATAAGCTGTGACCAGTAGCAGGGCTTCCTGAAGGACAGCTCTGACTTGGCTTCACTGGGTGTGAGCTTTGATTTGCTCCTCGGTAGTCATATGCTATTGGTTATTTTAGTGTGCGTGCATGCGTGTGTGAGTGCATATGTGTGTGTGTGTGTGTGTGTGTGTGCGTGTGTGGTGTGTTTGAGGCAGGGTCTCATGTAGTCTGGGCTGATCTCAAACTCACTATGTAGCTGAGGATGACTTAGAACTTTTGATCGCCTTAGCCCTAGTCCCCAAAGTGCTAAAATTACAGGTATATGCTACTATGCCAGACATTATACAGTAGCATGGAATCGAACTGTGGGCTGCATATGCTAGGCAGGCTCTCTACCAATTGAGCTACATGCCCCGCCACTAGCATTTGTTTTTGTTGTTGTTTTGTTTGTTTTCCTTCTGGTTTTTTTTTTTTTTTTATAAGAAAGGACATCCTTACAGATGGGGAATTCCCTAGACCATCTAGGTCCATGGCTTCCTGCCTCTTGGTTAGCTGGTATTGGTTGATCAAGATGGTCTTAGGTCAAGTGCAAGATTGGAAACAATTATGTCTGGCGATGCCATATCTCTTCCTTGAAAACTGCCTGCCCACTGCCTTGCTGAGGTGGCCATAGCAGGCTATGCTCAGTCCCCATCTGTCAGGGGTGGGCAGGCACCTGCTTCTTAACCTCCAAGTAACACGGAGTTCAGTAGCCTGTGAGTGGTCCAGGCAGAGAAAGCTGTTGGTGTCTGAGCCAATCAGATTCCCATTGGGGGCTGGGCCATGAGAAGGGCACTGCTCTCAGCAGGGGAGGGGCAAACCCACAGAAGAGCTGACTCACTGAGGTAGAACCCAGCCAGGGCCCCAGAGCCTCTGGGCTCAAGCCCTGGGCTTTCCTAGTGTCCTTCTGGCCACCAGGGACAGCAGCTCCTTGCATAAATCAGCCAGAGCGACCCCCTAAACCCACCGAAGCTCTCAGTTAAGGTCTGTGGTCATTTATGAGGTCACAGGAAGCCACCAAAGCAAGAGAGTGAAGACAACGTGGGCACAGACTCCAGACAGATGAAGTTACGGGTTTACAAGCTGTGGGCACAAACCCTCGACAAGAAGCCACAAAGTCACGTCTTTTCCAGTCACACTCAAAGTTTTCGTCACTTTGAAGGAATAGAAGAAACCACAAAGGGGGAGAAAGATCAAAGACACCGACTAACTTTTAACTTAAGAGAGTTGACTCCTACCAGGAAGCCACCTGAGAAGGACCCCAGGCCACCAGGCAAAGTTCACACAGACCTAGGCTTGGATAAAAGAGCAGAGACCACAGAGGCCTACCACTTAACTAAGCCACCTACCCTAGGCCAGCCACGTCCTCAGAAGCTGTGGCATCCACATCTGAGAAAATATTCAGTGACGAACATCAGCTGAAACCTTGAACAGAGCGTTTTCTTAAGTGGACCCAAATCCGTCCTGGTGATTCCACTAAACACTGGGCTGGCACAGGTACTTTCTGACCCCTAGACCAGCCTGAGACCTTCCAGCCGACCCTCCTTCCATCCTGGTGCTCACACACACATGAGAGCGGGGTAGAAGCATGAACTGCCTGGCCGCCATGCCATGCCGCGGGGCAGTTACTCGAGCCCACAGTGGCCCATGCAGGCCTCTCACAGGAAGCTTGGTGTGAACAGATCTGTCCCCTAAGGGCAGCTCTGCCACATCTGGATGGAGCCAGTCCCCTTCCAGCCTCGAACTCTCGGAAGCAAGCAGCTGGTGGAAGTGATCGAAGTGATTTTTTTTTTTTTTAAATTTCATCATTAGTCACCCCGCGAGGCCTTCCTTTAGTCATGGCTGCTCTCTTCCACGTTTCCAGGGGTTTTTTCAGGCACTCATCACCTTTGGTCAAGGCAGCTGCGAGTCTACCTCTTTGGCCTAAGTAATCAATCATGCCCTTCAAGTTTTGGAAGCCACCAATGTCCCTTCCTGTTTCTACTTTCTTTTCAGCTAAACCCTGAAAACATTGTTCCTTGCCACTCTGGTGACATGGGACCTAAATGCTCGTCTACTCTTACTGCACTGCTCAGATGTGAGCCACACGCCGCTGTGGCTCTTCCTGTGGTCCCCGTGAACTTAGTGACACGCAACCCTCCCTCTACCGAGGACCCCGAGACTGTCACCTCCTTTCTGCACACTCCCGTGTTCTCTTAACGAAGCTCAGCAAAAAACAACTTCCCCGCCTTCCACATCACCCAGCTGCTTCCACACACTGTGGTCAGACAAAGCCCTCATGTTTCCCCCACAGCTCCACCGCGGTGGTCTTCTCGGACTGACTGGCACTCTTAATTTTTTTTTCCTTTTAAAGTTCACCTGTGGCTGGTGAGATGACTCAGTGGGTAAAGGCTCTTGCTGCCAAGGCTTAGGATTTGAGTTCAATCCCCAGAACCCGCATGGCAGAAAGAAAGAAGTAGCTCCTGAAAATTGTCCTCTGACCACTACGAGCACATCAGGTAGATAGATAGATAGATAGATAGATAGATAGATAGATAGATAGATAGATAGATAGATAGATAGATAGATAGATAGAGTTTCTTTATAGCTTTGTATATTTTGCCTTTGTATCATGAATTCAGATGCCACGGCTATCAGCTATCAGAATTGGGCAGAAGGGGGCTATGGGAAATTAAAGGCACCGTCTCACGTCATCTTGTTCCCTTGCAAGTTCACCCCCCTCTGCTGCTTCCTGGGCCCCTTACATTTGCTCCTTGGTGGTAGTCAAAGAAAACAGTGGATCGAGACACAGCCCCTGGCTTGGTTCCCTTCACTATCATGTCCCTTTCTCAGCCACGGCCACCAACAGTCCCTGACATGCGTGACTATCATCTTACGACTCGTCATCTGTGAAGAGTCACTGTTATTTACTCAGCCCAAAATGTGTGCTTTGGGGACAAAGCTAAGCTCTGCCAGGTCCTCACACTTAGGCTCCTCGGGCCACCTGCTCTTCCTTCTCTTTTTCACTTTCTCCCAGAGCAGGCACCAGCTGGTTTGGGACTTACCTGAACAGTGAATTTATCATCCTCGTTGGGCAGAATCCTGTAAGTGTAAACACAGTTCCGGAACCTGAAATAGATCAAAGATGACATTAGAAACCATGCAGGAAAACAAAGTTTGCTCGGACCAAGAAGAACAAGGCTGTTTGACACAGCTTGGGGAGTCTGCACAAAGTCTCCAAGGGTCAGCGTTGATGGTGTTCTGAGGCAAAGTTGAACCAATGTCTCACAGTCCTGCATACAACACTGTTTCCCCACTGCCTCAGCACACCAAGAGTGGCCATGGAGGTGCCATTTATGTCACCGCTAGATAGCCACGGGGGTCTGATCTAAATGTGCCCATCATCCAGAGGGGCTTCCTCAAATGCTTAGCTCCCATGTCATCTAAGAGAGTGGAGCAAGAGACGTGTTTGAAGAACTGAAACTCTCAGGGGCTCAGCAAGATGGTGTGGTAACCGGGTGTAGAGTACAGCTGCAGAGGGAACACATTGGCCAAGGTGTGGCTCCCAGTACCTACCTTCCGCTGGGACCTCATTCTCCCTACTGGGCTCCTTCCCTGTGGACTCCTTGCTTTATGGCTTCCTTTTTCCTGAAGTGAGCCCTACCCCTTCAGACACTCAGATTTGCAGAGGGTTGGAGGGCTTTGGCTATTTCTGTAGAGGAAGTGCCCAGTACCTAAGATCTCCTTCTCTTCCTAGAAGCTCTATCTTCTTTGGCTCAAGGATACCAGGCACTTCTGACCTTCCTAGAATCTCTGAAAGCAAGGGCTTGTTTAATCTGAGGACCCTATGGTAAGGGGCCATTGGTGAGCTGTCTCCAGCTGGCTGGTATCTGATAGCATGGTGGCCATGGGAGTCTCTTGGTGGCCAAGGCTGGAAGGCTGGAAGAAGTTTTGGGGAACACCATCACTACTGGCTCTTCCTTAGGTCTGCTACAATAACCTCTCCCCCACCTTCCTCTGTTTGGGGTTTACGTAAACAGTGAAAACTAGGTATCATTATTGCCCCAAGGGGCTAAGCTCTGTCAACAACACAATGCTTCTGAGAGTTAGGGAGGCTGGCGAGAAGTCTCAGTAGATAAGAGCACTTGCTACTCTTCCAGAGGACCCGGGCTCAATTCCCAGCACCCACATGGAGACCAGCAACTAACTGTAATTCAAATTCCAAGGGATCCAGCATTGTTTTCTGGCCTCCGCAGATACTGTATACACACAGTATACACACACACACACACACACACACACACACACACATAGGCAAAACACATACAACTATATCTTACAAAAAGTTACTTAACTCCTTCCACGTGCCAGACTCAGTACCACGATTTCACATGTGTTATTAGTTAACTCAGTTTAAAGTTTTTATATTGAGGGTTGGGTTTTTAGCTCAGTTGGTAGTGCTTGCCTAGCACTTATGAAGCCCTGAGTTCAATTCCCATCATAAAGCAGGCATGATGACACACATCTCTAATGCCAGTGCTCAGGAGGTGGAAACGAAAGGATCAGAAGTTCAAAGACATCCTCAGCTGCACACGGAGTTGGAGGCCAGTCTGAATTACAGGAGACTGTGTCTCCAAAACCAGAAACTAACAAACAAACATATCCAAAAATGATTGTATATTGAAAAAAATGACACACACAAAAAATTATAAAATGAAAAATGTTTCCTCCATCCTATGAGTTTCTTAGACTTATTTGTTAAATATTTTAAAAATATACACACAAGATTATGTATGTATACATATCTTTAAATGTATATAAAATTAAACCGTTTACATTGTATTAAAGTTTGCCTTCTTCATAAAGTATCACGGAGGTATTGTGCTGGTTTGAATGAGAATGTTCCCCATAGGCTCCTATGTTTGAATACTTGGTCCCGAGTTGGTGGAACTGTATGGGAAAGAGTAGGAGGTGTGGCCTTGTTGGAGTAAGTGTGTCATTGGGGTGGACACTGAGGTTTTAAAAGGATCAGGTTATAAGTTCTCAGCTACCTGCCTGTTGCCATGTCTTCTGTCAGGATGATCATAGGCTCCAAACCTGTTGGAATCCTAGTAAACTCTTTCTTTCATAGGTTGCCTTGTACATGGTGTCTCTTTATAGGAACAGGGATGTAACCAAGATGCATGAGCTGAGAGAGAAGCCTTGCTGACAGTCTCAGCATTCTACCACATAGATACCCCATTGTGCCCTTCACCAGGGCCTGGTAGTAATGGTAATTTGAATATTTTGCCTTTATTAAATAACGCTGCAGTGAACAAGCAGCTCTGCTCCTACATCTGTGCACACAATGGATGAACACTTTGTTTTCGTGTCCTCATAAGACGAAGAGAATAGCAATGCCACATCTGCTTGCTGCTGGGAAGACTAACCACATTCATGTACTGAAAGCCTTATGAGCCGTGCCTGGCTCACACTGGACACTCCGAGTGTCAGTGTTTGTTAGTTATCATGTATAAATAAAACTAGACAGAGTCAGCTAGACAAAAAAAACATAGGCATTTTACACACATGCACACTTTTATGTAGCTCAGACCTGCTTCAAACTTGTGATAATCCTCCTGTCTCAGCCTCCCAGGCTCTGGGATTGCAGGTGTGAGCCACTATGTCTTGCTGGCAGTCTGTATTTTGGTAGAGACTACCATCTGCCATCCAGCAAGACTTGTCATTTTTTTTTCTTCCTCCTAACGGATATGAGAGTGTCTATTTCCTCATACCCTGCTGACTGGTTTATCAGATTTCTTAATCTTTGCAAATCTGAGAGAAGAAGAACAATGACAGCTTGCCTTAATTTGCCTCTCCCTGTGAGAAAGGTTCAGCCTGTTCTTGTTCTTCACTGTTTCTGTTTCTTTTTCTTTGAATTCCTTTTGATGTTCTTTGTCTCTCTTTTTCTTTGTGTCATCTTGTGCTTATTTACAGAACTCTGATCTGTGCTGCTACTTTTTTCAATGATGTTTGCTGGTTATCTTTTGTAGCTGGATAATTTTACGTTTTTATAAGCTTTTTTTATGGCGTGACATTCATATATACTTTAAGAAAATCTGGGGCAATGCTTTGGGAGATTTCATGACTTTGTTACTTCATTCCCCATGGGAAAACTTCTCAGGAGAGCTCATCTGGCTTTAGCCCCAACTTTCTGTCCCTGTTCCCCAACCCCCAAACTTGTCTCCACAGCCCAAGTTGATACCACCACTATCTGGCCTGACGTCATCTCAGGTCTCAGAGATCTCTTGGGAACACAGAGAATCCTCACAACACTCCCTTAACCATCCCCCACAGTTCCTAACCTCAACCCTGAGCAGAGCCAGGGGACTGTAGAGCCTGCTCTGCCCTGTTCAGGGCTTATCTCTCAGGAGCCCTGACATTTCCTCCTACAGATAACCAAAGGCTCAGGAGGGTGAAAATGGCTCTCTCTGGCTGAGGACACCTACTTATGGAAGAGCTGCAAGGAGCCGGCAAAACACATGGGCTCACAGACAGACAGAAAAGACAGAGAGGCAAAGAGGGGCTACTCCAAACAGGAAAGCCCCCTTAGTTTAGTTAAGTGTGGGGGGAAAAAAACCTGCCTGGCCTTTTCAAAGATGTTCTAGAAACTGAAACAAAGAAACAGTCTCACGGGACTAAGGCCGAAATCAGAAATGAACACACCAGAACCATCTCAGATGACCCTGCCTGAGAACTGTCCTTACCCAGACATCATCATAGCCATCACCCTTATGAAAACACCAGTCCAAAATTAGATTTCAAAGAGTTCTGGGGCCTCCACAGGGAGGCTAGCCCCCACCCCACCCCCGTTCATCAGCAGCTGCCCTTCTCCTCGGTCTTATGTGGAATATGTGCCACCTACTTATGTGTGCACAGGCCAACTCATGTGCATGACACATATGCCCACATGTGCATTCACATAACACATGCACATATGGATGCACAGCATACTTCTAACACACGTACAAGATATTACAGCCATGTTGAGAACAGGCTGTGTGTGACTCCGTGGTAGAGCACTTGCCTAGCACGTGAGCAGCCCTAAATTGGTTCCTTGACTCCATGGGAGAAAATCAATATGTTGCATGCAACAATCCTGCAGGTAAATTCTTTTTTTTTTTTTTTTTTTTTTTTTTTGGTTTTTCGAGACAGGGTTTCCCTGTAGTTTCTAGAGCCTGTCCTGGAACTAGCTCTTGTAGACCAGGCTGGCCTCGAACTCAGAGATCCGCCTGCCTCTGCCTCCCAAGTGCTGGGATTAAAGGCGTGCGCCACCACTGCCCGGCTCATGCAGGTAAATTCTGTTTGACAAGTGCATCTCCAGATGCTGTGATCATTGCTCGCTGGGGATGACGGCTCTTGACTAGTCTTTGTCAGCTCTTCTCAGTGATTTGGTACCAATGTGGGGTTGCTAACACTAGCCCTCAGCTGTGTGACTCTACCTTGCCACTAGGCCCCATGGGATCCAGATCAGGACAAACCTTCCTTCTGCTACCAAAGGACATCTTCTGTCCTCAAGGGAAGGCGGTCTAAGAGCAGAATTGTCACTTAACTTGCTCCATTGGTGACAAGTGACAGAAGTCTGTCCTGAACTAATCCTGGAGGAGGAGCAGAAGTGGGAAGTTGCCTTTGCTGGGGTAGGAGGTGGGTGAAGAGTCGGGGGACAATCCTGTAATGAATAGCATGAGAAAATCGTGTTTCAGCACGAGAGGAGAGGACAGTCACATGTGAGTAGGAGACTGGTCAAGTCTGATGATACCTAGCCAATGACATTAGCAATGCCTAGAATTACCTTCCACACCGTGAGTCCCACAGAGAGGCAGCGAAATCGAACTTGAAAACCAGACACCAGGGCTAGTCTCACTCCACGACCTGCTCCTGGAAGTGCCTGTAAATCCCACGCTGACTCTTGCTAAGCTTGTGAATCCCACACTGACTCTTGCTAAGCGCCGCTTCTAATTTCTAGAAAACACTTCTTGCTTGTGTTTTCTCTTTTCAAGGTTTAATATCGCACACTTCTGGGCAAGCTGGGATAGAAGACAGGCAAAATGGGAAGTCTGCATTCAGGAAGCCATGTGGAGTTGGGCCTGGTCCTGCACTTGGGAAGCTGAGGCAGGAGGATAGAGAATTCAAAGCTAACAACATGGGCTACATAGTGACCCTGTCCCCATGCCCCAGTAAAAAGAGGAGTCAAGTCATTTTGGCTTACACAGAATAAGAGAGAATGGACATAGCCCCAGAAAGCAAGAGTGTTTAACACCTACTGCCCAAACCTAGAGAACTCCAGAGTCACAGGGCTAAGATAGATTGACAGAGGCCATCTGTGGCCCACATGGGTCCCTCCAGAAGAGAGAAAAGAGGAGGAGGGTCGAGTGGCCAGCAGGTGAGAAGCTGAGAAAAGGCAGGCCCAGCACTGTTCTCAGTCATAGGAACCCAAGTGATCACTCTTGACCTAAAGCTTTAGGAAGCAAAGGCATGGGAGCAAGGCCCCTAGAAGACAGCCTTCTATCTGTCTGTCAAGGGTTTACCCCTTGGCCCAGTACCACCAGGTCTTATTGGTTTGTGAGGGAGTTCTTATCTTCTTCCTTCTTACTTTTTTGTTTATTTGCTTGATAAGATAATTTCTGCAGAAATGAACTTTTGGTTATTAAAGAAGTTGTACACACACACACACACACACACACACACACACACATACTCACAGAGTTGTCAGGAAAAGAATTACTGGGTCTGTGAAATATACCACCACTCAAAAGAGTCCTCCACCCACCCCACTAGGACATAAAGGAGTAATCTCTGTCTTAAGTAAACCCATTGTTTCAAAACAGCATGGTGAGGCCCAGGGAGGTAAATCTGCCTTCCAAGAACCCATACGTCCAAGTTCTACCCTGACCAAAGGCAAAGAAAAGACTTATTTAGCAGGGTATAAGAGATTCTCCTTGAGGGAGACATTTTCTTTTTCGATCCTGCTCCACTATATGACTTTAGAAATACTGACCAATGTCATGAGCAAGCATTTGGAAGGAAAAGACTATAATCCTGATTTGTAGATGGTATGAAGACCTGTTCAGAAGAGTTAGGGCTGGGGAGGAGGCTTGGTGGGCAAGCATGCAGACCAGAGTTCAGATCCCCAGAACCCATGTGAAAGAGCAGGGTGTATCACCGGTGTGACGGTGCACGCCATGAGTCCCAGAGCATGAGAGGTAGGCACATCTCTGTGAATTCTAAACCAGCCAGGGTTACATAGTGAGAAGCTGTATCAAAATTAAATTAAAAGAAAAAAATCCAGGTGTGATCACACACATCTATTAATTCCAGGGCTGGGAGGGGATGGGCGGCAGAGACAGGAGGCTTGCTGGGTCTGGTCAGTCAGCCTAGTCCAAAACAGCAAGCTCTGTGTTCAGTGAGACACTGTCTCCAGGGAACGATGCAGGGAGTGAGAGATCAGGATATCCGATGTCCTCCTCTGGCCTCCGCTCACACACATAGGTGTCTTAGGCAGCGTTTCTATTGTTGTGACAAAACATTACGGCCAAAACTCAAGCTGGGGATGAAAGGGCTTATTTGACTTAAACTTCTACAGTGCTGTTCATCACCAAATGAAGTCAGGACAGGACTCAAGCAGGGAAGAAATCTGGAGGCAGGAGCTAAGGAAGAGGCTGTGGAGGGGTGCTGATTATTAGTTGCTGCCCCTGGCTTGCTCAGCCTGATTTCTTAGAAAACCCAGGACCACCATCCCAGGAATAGCAGCATCCACCATGGGCTGGGTCTTCCCCCATTGATGATTAATTGAGAAAATGCCAGCTCTCATGGAGGCATTTCTCAACTTTCTCCCTGATGACTCTAGCTTGTGTCAAGTTGACACACACAAACCAGCCAGTACAGCAGGCCTACACAAACATGTGCACACACATCTGTGCACACGCGTGGTGTCACACACACACCACAGATGCTAACATTTCTTTAAAAGGCAAAGATAAAAGAAGCAGCTGAAAGATTAATGAGGAAATTGTCAAAGAAAGTGACAGAGCAAACGATGAAAGCATAAAATTCTATGCAGGCAATTTGTTATCGTGAGCCAGTAACAACGGGGAGAATGTAACATTTACAACAGTAATAAAAATATAAAGCCATCAGCAGAAACCCTAACAAGAAATATTCTGGGTCTGTATGAAAAAAAATATTACACCATCAAAGAGATAACATAATAAGACTGAATGCCACTAAAATGTCAAGCTCACAGATTACGTTATAATTCTTGCCATCCCAGTGAAAGTTACAATACAAAGTTTTGTCCAATTTGAAAAATATTATCTGTTTTACCTGGAAAAAAACACTTGAATATAAGATAATATAAGAAAAATCCCAAAACATTTTTGCAAAATGATGCTATTGTCTTTGTAAGAAGAATGGTGTAGGGGGCATACTTGGACAGATAAATGACCAAGAAGGACCTTAGTAAGACAGTAATTAGCAGACAAAGGAATCATGGAGGGGAAAGGATGCATCATTTAATAAGAGCTCGGGGAAAGATGGCTATTTGAGAAAAATAAGCACAATTTTCATCATTTGTCACCCATTAAGTCCAACAATATTTAAGTTTTCAATGTGAATAACAGCCTAGGCCACTGCTATATTTGTTTGTATAGTCAGGATGCTAAACACACAATACACATTATTCAGTGAGCACATGCAATAATTCTACCACATAGACCCTCTTATTCTTGGTTTTCAGATGAGGAGGCTAGGGCCCAGGGTAATTAGATAAATGGATGGAGGTTCCTTTGACGTGGGAAGTCCTTCTGTATACGTGTTGCTTTTATTGGTTAATGAATAAAGAAGCTGTTTTGGCCAATGGCTTAGAAGACTAGAGCTAGGCAGGGAAAACTAAACTGAATGCTGGGAGAAAGAAGGCAGGGTCAGTGAGACGCAATGTAGCCGCCAGAGGGGAAAGATGCAAGTTGTTAGTTGGAACCTTGCCGGGGTAGGCCACGAAATTTGTGGTAAGATATAAAGTAATGGAAATGGGTTAATTCTAGATGTAAGAGCTAGCTAGCAATACACTCAAGCTATTAGCCAAACAGTATTGCAAATAATATAGTTTCTGAGTGATTATTTTGTGGTCTTGGCAGCTGGGAACGAACAAGCAGCCTCCCCCAACATTTCTTCTGTAACCTGAGTTGATTAGCTACAAAGACCCAGTCCTAACCCTCATAAGTAGATTTCTATATGCAGAAGGAGTCTCTGTGTTGGAAATCCAAGGAAGAAGTCAAAAAGGAAAACAAAGAAAAAAAAGAAAGTGATAGATTTTGCAAACATTTATGATCCTTCTGTCAGAGAACATAAAGCTTAAAGACAAACCATCATGAAAATGTATTTGCAAAAATCATGACCCAATAACTCACATAGGCAGATAACGAATAGCTTGCAGGAGCCCCCAGGACCTCATGAATACTAGACAAGCACTTAACTACTGGATTACATCCCCAGCCCCCTCCACTTTCTATTGAGACAGGACCTTGTTATATAGTCCATGGTGACCTGGGATGTATAACGGTCCTTCCTCCCAAGCTGCATACACTTTTAATTGAAGGAAAGAGGCTAAGAGAATAAAGAGGACCATCTGCAAAAGAGGACGGCCAGCAAGCCTCTCAAACCAGATCAGCGATCAAAAGTAAATCAAAATGAGCAAGGATGACCTTGCACCTTAGACTCTAATTTTCTTAAAAATAACCATATTTAGAATAGGATATTGGAAGGAGGTGGGTGTTCTCTCATGCCGCTTGCCAGACGCATAAATTAAGTCAAAATCTCTGTTAAGCAATTTGCCATTTTGTATCCACAGCCTTTGAAGGCTCCAGCTCTGTGATCTAATAGTCCCCTGGGGATTTGCAACCAGTAACGTGTAACAATTCTGCTGGATGAGTGCCGATAATATAAATGTCAGATAATCAAAGAATCATTCCACAAGGCATGAAACATCCTGGAAGAGAAGTCTGTGCTTCCAGCAAGGGTGATGTTTAGGAAGAAATTCTAACTAGGCAGGAAAACCCCAGGTTGCTAACTAGGTTGCTGGAAACCTCAGACCACAAATGAAAGGTGGTGCTCTCTCTCTCTCTCTCTCTCTCTCTCTCTCTCTCTCTCTCTCTCTCTCTCTCTCTCTCTGTGTGTGTGTGTGTGTGTGTGTGTGAGAGAGAGAGAGAGAGAGAGAGAGACAGAGACAGAGAGAGACAGAGAGACGGAGAGAGAGTGACAATAGAGCTTGCATATATATGGAGAGAGAATGAGAATGCATAAACAAATCAGCAAGGCTTATTCTAGTCTCCCAGTGACTGGGTGATGGGTATACTTGTTTTATGCTTTTCACTTTATGCTTAACTTTTTGTGGAGGTTGAGACAGGGTCTCACTAAGGCTGACCTGGAACTCATGGCAACCTTCCTGCCTCAGCTTTTTGAGTGTTTACATGTGTGTTCCTCCACACAGAGCGAATACCACCTCGGTTACTCGAAAGAAGACTTCCCTGTTTATCTCCAGCTCTGTCCACTCCTGCGCTGCTCACTCCAGCTGCAGGGCCAGGTGAGCACTCCCTTTCTGCAGAGGTTCCTTTGGCCAGCCCTGCACGGTATTATTTCAATTGCAAACTAAACCCAAACTGATGGGTTCTGAAGCCTGTTAACAGCATGTCCACTCCCGTGTATGTGTTTAGGGGCGCATGTGTACATACATAAATGTAGGAGTAGAGGCCAGAGGACATCTTGAGTGTCTTCCTCCCTCAGATGCCATCTTTCTTCCTTCCTTCCTTCCTTTCTTTCTTTCTTTCTTTCTTTCTTTCTTTCTTTCTTTCTTTCTTCCTTTCTTTTTTGAGGTAGGGTCTCTCAATGGCCTGAGGCTCATTGATTCAGTTAGGCTGGCTGGTCAGTTAACCCCAGGGATCCTCTCTGCTCTGCCTCCCTAGCACTGGGAATATAGGCATTCATCATCCCGCTCCCGCTTGGCTTTTTTTATGTGAGTTGTGGGGATGGAACTCAGGTTCTTGCTCTTGCAAGACAAGCGCATTGCCAACTGAGCTGTCTCCCTAGCCCAGTAAGATGGTTTTTTTAAGTAATGGAGACAAAAAGAACATGCACGCTACGTTGAGGCAACTTTACAAGATGGGCAAATTTGTAGTTTGTTTTAAAAAATAAAAGAAAAAAGAAATCTGACCCCACATGTTTTTTATGCTCTTTCTCCCCACCTCTTCCACCTCTCTCCCAGAGGGCAAGAACCCACCACAGCTACCAATGCGGGGCTCCCTCTCATAGAATATTCCGAGTCCTGTCTAGCTTTTCCACAGCTGTGGGACTTCAACACTTTGGCACCTCCTTACTAAGATGGAGCTAGAATTAGAAGGTTATAGGGGCCTGCCTCTCTTCTAGACTTCACCTGCATTCTCTGGTCCCCTATCCGTTTTTTCTGCATCCGTGCCCTGGCCCCTCCCTCTCTCAGGCTCCCGGGCGGTCAACCCTGGTGGCGCAGCAGCCACCAGACACTCTTGCGTCAGTGAAGTCCTCTTCCTGCCTCAATCGCTTTGAGCACTTCCTCTGTGGAGGCCCCACATGACAGCTCGTGTCTCCTAGAGGCCTCCAGGAAGTCCCGGAAGTGACAGTGTCACAGCTCTCCCGTCATGGAACTTTCTTCACAGATGGGTCCCCTGCTTCTCTGCTTCTGAGACATCACTGGTTGCTCTCAGCTCATAAAACCAATGGCCAGATGCATTTTTACATATGCAAAGCACCTGGCACGTGTACTCTGGCCTGTCCAGGGCTAGGCCTGGGGATATCCATCTTATTCCCGTCTTTCTAGCTTATCCTCTCGATGATGTAGCCACTCGAATGTGCAAAGACTGTATAGACAGTTCTCCAGATAAGGCATACAGACGGCCCATTAGCAGTAGTAACAGGAGGGATACAACTTACAATCACAGTTAGACGTTGCCTCACAGCCTCTAAGTTGGGGAGAACAGAAAAGACACGCACATTTAGGAAGTAGAGGCAGTAAGATCAGGAGTTCAATTTTGACTATAATAGGGAATATGGAGCTGGCCTAGGCTACATGAGACCACGGCTCACAAACGTGCAAACAAGCAAGGGGATGGGGAGATAGGTGCTAGTAAAGTGTTTCCCTTGAAAGCATAATAACCCTAGTTGGATGCCCAGAATGTACATTAAAAATCAACCAATTAACCATAGCAACAAACTGCATTTAGTGGGTCTCTCCCTGGCCAGCCTAATGTACATGACAAGTTCTGGGGCATTGAGAACCTTTGTCGTTAAAAAAAAAATATTAAAAAGGGGGGGCTGGTGAGATGGCTTAGGGGGTAAGGGTGCTTGCCACCAAGCCTGACTACTTGAGTTCCGTCCCTAGGACCCACCTGGTGGAAGGAGAGGATCAATCCCTGAGACTGTCCTCTGGCTCACACACACACACACACACACACACACACACACACACACACACACACACCAGATAACAAACCAGGGAAAAAACTGGACCCCCTCCACCCCACATGGCTGGCGAGAGGGTGCCACGGCTGAGCACAAGAGTTCAGCAGTTCCTCAAAATGCTAAATACCAAATCACCACATGACCCAGCCCCGCCTCTCAGGGCCATACCCAAGACTACTGCAAACAGAATCCACACAAAGGCTAGTTCACGACTCTTCAAAGAAGCATTGCTCATAGCAATCAAAAGGTAAAACACAGTGCAAAAGCCATTGAGCAGGTGCCCATGGTGTGTCCATACAATGGACTAATAAACTAATAAACTGTCCAAAAGATGAACACCTGCTGCAGTTCAGATGAACTTGAAGCATTATGCCAAGTGAACAAATCTATAGTTCCCCAAACTGGGAATTCACTTGTCAGGTAAGTCCTTAGAGACAGAAAGTAGATTGGCTATTTCCCGAGGTCAGGGGAAGGAGCAGCAGCAAGCAGCTGCTCATAGTATGGTGGAGGGGTCTTTTGGGGACAATGAGAATGCTCAGAAATTAGACAGTGGTGTTGGCTGCACAACGATGTGGCTGTACTAAGGAGCACTGAACCACAAACCAGCCTGCGGACGGGTGACTTCACAGTGTGTGCACTAACCTCAGAAGAAGCACTGTAAGCCAGGGAACTGGCCTGGCCGGCCTCACTTTGGAACTGGGTTCTAGGGATCCTGCTAATATAACAAAGCAACTCTAAGCATATCCTAAGCAAGTCTTGCTCCTCAGGACTATGTGGCCTGGCATGAGCCGGGGAGCAATAGCAGAGTTCTTGTTCCATCTGCAAGGCAGGGAGGCAGGAGCCTTGTGTCCCAGAGAGATGGGGTTGTTGTTAAAGTGTGCTGATGTCCTTGTACAGGTGAGCGTAACCCTACGCGGCGTGCAGAGCTGCAAAGTGTACCTAAGTCAGTGCCTACCCTGTACCTGGGAAGACAGATCCATGGGCATAAACATAGTCCTTCTGTGTCACTTCATGTAAACGCTATAATTAATAGGCCTTGCTGGGTTCAGCCCTCCCTCCTGGTCTTGGACACAGGAGTAATCTTCAAGAGCACCATCCTCAGACAGAGGCTCTTTCTCATGTCAAGAGGATGTCGGGAGCCCCCGGACCTCCAGCTCTGGCTTCTGCCGATGCTGGCATTTCCTCATTTGCCTTCAGGGCCAGATATGGAAAACAGCTCCACATTGCGTTTGCACAAAAGGCGTTAGCAAGCTGTGGGAACCTCATAGAAACTTTAAACGGAGATTGGAGGGAGACTGACCGTGTACCCTCTCACAGCGCAGTCCATGCCCTGACCCCTCTGCTGGGCATTTCCACCCTTAAAAGCCTTTCTCTGCACTCTTCTCTTTCCACCAAAACCAGGTGTGACAGGGTCCTCACCCCACTCTCAAGAGTCCTGAAAACTGTGCCTTTTTTTTTTTTTTTTTTTTTTAATCACCTCTGGCAGGCTTGGGGCCTGCTCTCCCTCCAGGGGCTGGCTAGTCACCGCTTTCTTTCAAATGACTAGAATGCTGCCCCTGAGGGCATTTTTGATGGTAAAAACGCCCCATGCACTTTTTCCCCCTTTCTTTCTGCACTGCCAGGACTAACAAGCCCAGAACTATCTGGTATTCGATCCTCACTCCATCATCAGGCCTGGTCGCACTATGGAAGGCTGCTTGCTGAGGGAATCCCTCACACATCTGGCTGGACCAAAGACAGCCAGCCACATTCTCCCAGCAAGAGAGGAAGCCAGATGGCTCCAGAGTGGTTGAGGGGGAATGCCACTCATGCGGAAGGTAGCTAACTTGATCTAGTTGAATTTGGGTACTGTCTAGGCCTGGCCAGCTCTTTCAGGAAGAGCAGTTGCACACAAATTCTTTCTGTGTAGCTGAAGCAGAAAAGAAGCTACCTGGCTGACCCACAGACCCTGAATTTGCTGACCTACCCTCCAAAGCAGTATCTTCTCTGTAGCATACAGTACCAGGCCCAGTGCTGTCCCTGCTCACGAGCCTCATAGCCTCTTGAATAGCTCCCATCCACCTGGCCAATATCCCACCCAGGGCCCACAGGCCCCCAGGAGCATAGCTGATGCACCATGGGGGAACTGAGTAGAAATGAGCGGCAATGTCGCGGGCCCCACTTAGAAGCGCTCACACTCCCTTTCAAGGAAGGCAGAACAGGACTCTAATCATACCAGCAAGATCCCCCCAAGACAGTGCTCTGGGCCCCCAGTGTAACTCCAGGCTCCCCTAAACCAAGGCTCTCTGAGTGACTGAGAAGAGACAAAAGCCTTCTTGCTTGGCGGTAGAGGATAGGGCTGCTCTTTCTCAAGGCAGTGAGGGTCAGGGTGTGGGGGGAATGCGTGTCCTACGTCACACAGGTGCTGCTGAACTGCACCCTTGTCTTTAAGCATTTACCCTGACTGTGTCTAGTCAACACTCCTAGCCCGAAGGCCCTCCTGACAAGACTGTGCTCTCCCCAGAGTGCCAGGCACACCTAAGCTACAGACATGGGGCCTCTGCTGCTGTCCTCTCAGTCACAAGAAGGGACCTGGATGAAGCTCCAGCTTCAGGGTCACTAAGTTCCTGATGCACAGATGCATGACCCAGAGTCCA
The DNA here is from genome assembly GCF_903992535.2 of Arvicola amphibius. Taxonomy (NCBI): domain Eukaryota; kingdom Metazoa; phylum Chordata; class Mammalia; order Rodentia; family Cricetidae; genus Arvicola; species Arvicola amphibius. The sequence goes on from NC_052054.1 coordinate 104,427,558, forward strand.
CACAGAATGGCTGGTGTCCAGGAAGACAGCTCACTTGCCAAATCTATTACTTCTGAGACCAAAAAAAAATTCTACTGCTCTGTACCCCACCTCCACCCTGTACCCCACCTCCACCCTGTACCCCATCTCCTCTTTGCAGCCTCATATCTTCCCTTTACCCTGCCGTTGCCCTGAGACCGTTGCCTTGATCTCCTCTGGCAGGAGCTGGGATTCTGGCCAGGGTAGAAGGTGGGGGCCTGGGAAAGGTGGGGGCAGAGGGATGGGGGATGAGATGAGGGGTGGGGATGAGGTGGACAGGCTCCATTATTCACAGGGAAGTTGGGAGGAAGTAAGGTGTGAAGTTTGTTTTTTAGGAAGCTAAGTCTCTTGGCATTAAAGGGCTGGCTTCTAACAAGTTTGTAAATTTTTGGGGGGCATGAAATATACTTTATTCCATATGCTGCGGTTGTAGAAGTTGTCCAATTAGTTTGAAATCTCCAAATTACCTTGTCTTTCCATGAGCCTAAGGCAGCTGAGGTAGGGGAGAAAGGGAAGAAAAAAAGGTCAGGGACTGTCTGCCTAAAGGACCTGCAAGACTCTGTGGGCTCAGCTCAGCTGTTCCTCCTTTGACTTCAGCCTTCTGGATGCTTAGAGTAAGAGAACCCGTGCCATGACATAGGTCTGTAACCCAAGCACACGGCGGTCTCTCAGCCCATAGCCAACTCCCAACAGAATTGCCCTTGGCCCAAATCCCACTGGGGCAGAAAAGAACTGTAGCTGGGCCAGTGGAGTCAGGCTGAGCCTGTGGGATGGTAAAAAGTACCTTCCTTCCCTCTTTAGGGCCCCTCGCTGGTAGATCCCCAAGGGATGGGGCTTTGGGGAGGTTCTGGCCACCTGCAGCGCTTCTCCTGAGACTCACTGGTGGGTGTACAGGAAGCTTGCTGCTACCTCCAGCACCACAAGAAGGTCAGCCAGCCGTGAGCCTGAGCTGGTTTCTAGTGCCCCCCCCACCTCTAGCTCCGTGAACTCCCTCGTTCCCCTTGCTTCCACCCGAGTCCACTGCCATGCCCAGCTTGTTGGTGGCAGAAAGAGGTGGGCAGCACGAGCTAGTGGTCTCTGGAAGCAAATGGCCTTAGCCTTGGCTGTTATCAGTTCCTAACCTACCCAAGCCTCACACTCATCATCTCTGGTCTAGGTGTTCAGAGGACCTCACTCCTGGTTGCCTTGAAGATGAAACCAGTCTATAACTGCCTAGCACAGCAGATCCCAACATGAGTCAGGCTCAGAACGGCCTGTGCTCAGTCACCCACTTCCCTCCTGCATGAAGATATGAGGGCCTTGGCGGCTCTTGAAAGCTCTCTCTGTCAGCTCAGGGACACTCTGTCAGATGCTACCTGAGCTGTTCAAGTGGGCACACCCTTCCTGACTGTGTTCCTGCCCTGCTCCAACCTGAAGCCGGGACTTGGTTAGACCACAGGGCTGTAGGGGTAAGGGCCTTCCTCAAACACTAGACAGATGGAGTGTTAAAAAGGAACCTTCAGCAAGTGGCTGTTTCCTCTGTTGTTAGGATAATCAACGCATTCAGCAACATCTCCACGCTGGGCTGCTGGGCTGTAGGGGGAACCAATGGGGGCAGAGACCCAGCAGGGTGGGGGTGTGGGGAGGGATGGAGACCTGTTCCAAGAGCAGCGCTGTGACTTCCTCTGTATAAGCTTACCACCTGGAATAAAACTTCTAGGTGAGGAGTCCCTTCCAGAATAAATGCACCCCAGCCTCAGCTCCCCAAATAGAACTAGCTCCAAGACTGTGCCTGGGTGGAGGAAGGGATCCCTCTTGCCACTGCTGCCCTTCACTGGGTCCCTGACTGACACTTAAGTTGACCGAGATGCTTTTCAACACACCCTCCACCAGAGAGACCCGAGTTTCTTCCTGGATCAAAATGAGGACCCGTTCTCCTGCCTCCGGAGCCCAGGGAGACCCCTGGCACAACAGGTTGGGAAGGGCTGCACTGTGGACCAGGCCCAGAGTAACTCAGAGAGCCCTAGCACCGCATAGCCTGTTGGGATACAGGCTCCCAGAACTCCAAAGCCAAGGTTCAAATTGGGCCTCAGAAGCTGCCCACCTCTACCCTCCCCATAGGGAGCCGGTCATGTTCCACCTGTGACATGAAACTAACTCAAGCCATTACAGGGGTTCCTCTTTTGATCCACCCCTCAGGGGTCCCTGGATCTGATGGTTGGGAAGAGAAGAGGGTACTCACAGCACACATAGCGCGTAGGCCCTGGGGATGGACTCGCTGGCACGCACAAGGAAACTGCCGTCCTTGCCGGCCCTGGAAAGCAGCTCCTCTGCTTTGGAGCGGGTGATGTTGCCATGGTTCCATCCAGGGACCATAGCAGGCATGGGTCTCCTGGGCTGGGTCAGCAGCCACTCCCAGGACGGACACACCAGCAGGGCACTTAAGGGTCCTACGCTGAGACCTGCCGCCTGTTGTCTCTCAGAAGTTGCCTCTGCTGCTACTACCAGCTTAACTGACTGACTTCCTGTTTCTGGCGCTCAGCGAGGGAGAGGAAACTAAGCTGCAGAGAACTTCCTCATTATAGAAACCAAGTTGAGGGGGGGCATCATCTACCTTCCCACCCAGCCCAGTCGCTGGCTGCCTGCCCCACCCTCTTACTCGCTGGTTCTCAATATCTCCTGAATGGGCCTCAACTTCCAGAAGCTTCCATTATCAACCAGAGTTCTGCATGGGTGGGGGGGGGGAGATGAGAAGGGCTCTTATTTGGCATCAGGTTTCATGACTGGCTTCTGAAGTGTGGCCTAATATTTGTGAAGGGGCCAAAGGAATGGCTACTGACAAATCTGTGCAGGTATTCACAAGGGCAGTCCTAATACTTTTCCTTTTTGCACCCCCCAATCTACTTGTGATGGTTGGCTTTGATCACTAAATTGATACAACCTAGAATTACCTGGGAAGAGAGAGCCTCGGTGAGGAAATGTTTACATGGGGTCGGCCTGTGGGTGTGTGTGTGGCAGGGGGTTGTCTTAATCAAGTTCATTGATGTCAGAAGATCCAGCCTACTGTGGGCAGCTCTAATCCCTAGGCAGTGAGTGCTGGACTAGACAAGGGTGGAGAAATGGTGCTAACCCAAGCAATCAAGTGGCAAGCACACAGTTATTTCTCTCTGCTCTGGACTGTGGATGGGATAGACTAGCTACGTTAAGTGCTCCATAGTGGCTTCTCCGCAATGGTAGTCTAGAACCTGGAACTGTCGCAAAAGCAACCCCTTTCTTCCCTAAAGGTTCCTTTTTGTCAGGGTGCTTCATCCCAGTAGGAAGAATGGATCTAGAACATACCCAAGGAGCAGAGCTTCTCAAGGCCTGTGCCCATACCAGAGCAAAATGGAGGGATCATAGATTTCCCATCTCTCCTCACTGGAGCCTCACAGGGTTCCAGACACATACCATCCCTGTCCAGGGCCAATCTTGACAGTCACCCTCCTGAGGATTCCAAGTGTCTGGGGACAGCTTTGTGACTGGATTTCACTCACTCCGTGGTCAACCATTTTCCACGGGCAACACTCTGTTCCTGTATCTGGGGCATTGACCCTCTGTACTTCTGCTGGGGGTGGGGATGCTCATGGAGGGACTTACATGTCCCCATGGGGCAAGCTGGCCCCTTCGATGACATTTGTTACTGATTTCTGCATGGCAGCAGTCCAAAAGGTCAGCCAGCCTACTCCCTCTGTGGCTGGACATGGTTACATTTGCTCACCTCTCAAATTTCCCTTTCAGTACCAGCTGAGTTCTACAAGCTAAGGTAACCACTGTCCCTTAGACCCCAGGGCTGGGTGACCTCATTCCTCAGGCCAGGCCCATCGGTGGGAATGTGGAAAGCGTTGGCCTATGGCAGAAATAGTGATCCTTTACTCCTTCACTTGAACCCTGTCTCATAAGATGTGGCAACAGACCTAAGCCAGGCAGCATCCCCCCAACACACACTCCCACGTGCATACCTTTGGAGCTCGGTTGAGTTTCTTGTCGCTCTCAGCTTCCGCTTCCTCTTCTTTAGCCTGCAGAGTGTGATTCTGGAAGGAGCTCCAGTGTGTGGAGTGCCTGGGAGCTGTGCGGATATCATCCCCAACAGGAGCCCTGGGGCCTGCCCGGCACAGCTGGTAAGAAATTTGTGAGCAAGTAGAGAAACTCTCTTGGTCGAAGTTCCCTCCAGCCAAGTCCTGAGCCAAAAGGAGGGGACACGGATCTTACTTCCACATTCTGACTTTGCCCAGCCACCTGGGTGCTGAGGGTGCTAACTCTACAATGGACCCACCATGGAGGCCTCTTGTGTTCACAGAACCTCATCCATCCATCCATCCATCCATCCATCCATCCATCCATCCATCCATCCAGTTCTTAGGAAATCTCTGTCCATCACATGCACTACACAGCTATATGCATCCTTGAACCCTCCTTTTCTTTCTTAAAAACCTCTGCCAGATGTTCCATTCTCCTTATCCCCAGAGCCTCCAGAGTCCATCACAATCTTAGTTCCCCTGTGCCTTGCTCAGCTCAGCTCTTCTGATTCCTCAGCATTGGAGACTGACTCGCTGATGAATAAGTCCCCTCTGCCCCTCTCAGCATCCCTCCTGACTGTCAACGTCACGAGACTAAGAAGCACACCTCTGGGAGTGTCTGCCAGGGCATTTCCAGAGATAATCAGGCCACAAGGACTCTTGCCTAGTAATAGATTGGTCCCTTAATGAATGCATGTTATTGTGTTATTGAGAGAAGGTAAAAGGTGAGACCTAGCTAGAGGAAGTAGGTTACTGGGGGGTGTGCCCTTTAGGGTTCTCTCTTGTCCCGATCCCTCCATGTATCCCTTTTCTGTTTTCTTCATTACCATTTTTTGGGGGGTTATTGGTTTGTTTGTTTGTTTTTGCTGTGGTGGTTGTTGTTGTTTTGAGATTGGGTCTTACTATACAGCCCTTGCTGGCTTGGAGCTTGCTAGGCAGCTCAGGCTGGGCTCAAACTCACAAAGATGCCCCTGTTTCTGTCTCCTGGGATTAAGGTGGAATTAAAGTATGTATTGCCACACCTGGCTACCTCTGACCTCAATAACATTGACTACTACAAGCCTGGGGTGGTGTACACCTTTACTCCCAGCACTTGTGAGGCAGAGGCAGGCGGATCTCTGTGAGTTTGAGCCCAGCCTGGTCTACAAAGCAAGTTCCAGGACAGCCAGGGCTACATAGAGAAACTCTGTCTCAAAAAAACATAAAAAGATTACCTACTACATATGTAACACACACGGTACATTCATGCTTCCCTGCTTTTCAAGGCCCATCCCTTCTTCACTTCCTTCCCTACACACATGCCTGAGGCATGAGCACAGCTTCCTTGTCCTCTCAGCTTTGAGAAAATACCAACATAGGATCAGCGTTGTCCTGGTGGTGGGTAGAGCCTGGGTAGAGGCCTTTTTTTTTTTTGTAGGCTTTTGTCTACATCAATAATTCAATTAAATATGTCAAAAAGTCCACGGAACCCCCTGGATGAAGTGAGGAGCCAAAGGATACTAGGAATAATGGCTAGAAAGGAAAGGAATAACAAACATTCAGAGTCTAGTGTGCACTTCATGCTTCTCTGTTTCACCGCCCCAGACAGGGCCAAGAACCAGTCCTGGTGTCTTATAATGATAAGACCTTGTGTGATACACTGTCCTGGCTGATTCTGCGCTTCCACTGAACACTGAGGGTAAGAAGCTGTTTTATTCACAGTGCCACAGCTCTGCAGAACCTGGAACCACACAGCTTCTGAATTTCCCTAGCACCATGCCTTTCTGCTCGTTAGAGAACATGGCTGGTTTGTTCGCACAGGCCGCCCTGGAATATGGCTTCCAACGACTCCTGCTGACATTGTTTGTTCTTTGCTTTGTTCATGACCACAATGTGCCCTTGCCCAAATGACCTGGACTGTGAAAGAAAATGATAAATTGTTTACTTTTTTACAAGATGGAGGCTTGTTGTGTTCCAAGGTGATGTTGAGTTCTTATCCTCCTGCCTCTGCTTCCCTGGCACGGGGATTTTGTTTTCTTGTTATGTTGAATGTACTGCTCTGAATTTTATAACATGAGTGGAGGACAACATATCACCGGGCCATGTTCTCTTGACATCTCAGGTTATATCTGCCCCACTACTATAGGGTGATCTTTTTCAGAGGTGACTACAGCCCAGTCTCCCATGTGGAAGAGCGGCCCCACTTGCCAGAAGTGTTCACTGCACACCCGGCATGACTTCGCATCAACCCAGGGTGTGTGGCAGGCAATGCAGCAGGGATGGGAGGCAGGAGAGATGCTGATTGGAGGCACTTGTGGGCATTGTGCATTCAAATTCCCAGCTGCTATTGGAGAAGAAAGCTGCCTGAGCCCTGGTTGGGGGCCTCCAGAGGGAAGGAGTGGCTGTCTGGCTCAGATTGGCAGGGACACAGAGATTAAAGGCATCTGACACCCACTGTAGCTGTTTGTTCTTACTCTGCTTTTTGGGGACCCACCACCCAGCTCCTGAATAAATACATGGAAGCTTATTATTTCTTATGAATGCCCGGCCTTAGCTTAGCTTATTCCTAGCCAGTTTTTCTTACCTTAAATTATCCCATCTACCTTTTGCCTCTGGGCTTTTCCCTTTCTCTATTTCTGTATACCTTTTTTCACTTCTTACTCTGTGGCTGGCTGTGTAGCTGGCTGGCCCCTTGTGTCCCTCCTTTCATCTGTTTCTCATTGCTTGATCCCTCCTCCCCAGATTTCTCCTCCTATTTATTCTCTCTGCCTGCCAGCCCCACCTATCCTTTCTCCCTCCTTGGTATTGGCCGCTCAGCTCTTTAGTAGACCAAACAGGTGTTTTAGACAAGCAAAGAATCACAGCTTCACAGAGTTAAACAAATGCAACATAAAAGAATGCAACGCAGCTTTGCATCATTAAACACATGTTCCACGGCATAAACAAATATAACACGTCTTAAAATAATAATCACAACACGCCACCTCTGCCCCACTTGCACTTAGGGTCCCACAGCAATGGCCTGTCCCCCAGGCTGTTTCTGGAAGCCACGTATGACTTGGTATGAAGCTTTATGTTCTTTGGGGCAGTCTGTTAACCTCTCATATGGGGCAGAGGTTTGGATAATATCTGAGGGAGAGAAGTCGCAAGTCCAGCTAGGGTACCCCTGCCAGCTAAGTCCAGTATCTGGGCACTGGAGGAGGCTTGGAAATTTGCTGGGAAGTCAAGTTGGTGACAGCAACAGGGTGGTCTGGCAGGCCTCTACCTTGGGCACTGGGCCATCTCTAGAGCTCTTGAAGGAACAGAAAGAGCTGTGTTGGAAGAGCCAGCTCCCAGCGCTGTGCCAGGCCTCACAAATCCTGTGTCTGAAGGGCAGAGTACAAGAGCAGGCTACACATCTTGGTTGGAAAAAGCTAGAGGAGAGGTACAATGGAGACTATCAACCTACCTGCCCAGGGGTCCTTCCACTGGGATAGAGTGGACTCTGGGGACTGAGAAGGGCCTACTGCTGCTAAGCAATGCATTACTGCATCAATGCGTAGTATGTATGGATTTCATTGTTTTATTCCGCTCTGAGAATTGAACTTTGGGCTTCACACATGCTAGGCAAGCACTACTGTCATTGAGCTACATTCTCACTTGAATATGAATCTACATAGATAGATAGATAGATAGATAGATAGATAGATAGATAGATAGATAGGTAGGTAGGTAGGTAGGTAGGTAGGTAGGTAGGTAGATAGATAGATAGATAGATAGATAGATAGATAGATAGATAGATAGGTTGATAGATAGATAGGTTGATAGATAGATAGGTTGATAGATGGAGAAGCAGAAGAATCATCAAGTCTCAGTTGTATGGATGGGACTTGACAGAGAGCAAGAACTGAGCCTGGGGAGGCCATGGCACGCATGGCCAGATCTCCTTTCCTCTCCTGTGCCCACCAAACCCCTTTACTGTTCTGGACTTCCTGGCTACTCCAGCCTGGAAGACAAGTGCACGTCACCTACTGCCTGGCACTACTACTGGTCAGGAAGCACGGACACTACCTACATTACTAGATGCAAAGAAGGTCATCATGATAATTTTATCAGTCAGATTGACTAGCAGAGGTGCCCAGAGATTTAGTCAAATGTCACTCGGATATCCCTGTGAAGGCACTTTTTTTTGTTTTGTTTTGTTTTGTTTTGTTTTGGAAAAGGGTTTCTCTGGGTAACCGTCCTAGCCACAGCTGTCCTGGAACTAACTCTTGTAGACCAGGCTGGCCTTGAACTCACAGAGATCCGCCTGCCTCGGCCTCCCAAGTGCTAGGATTAAAGGTGTGCGCCACCACCGCCACCACCTTCACCACCAGGTCTGTGAAGACACTTTCAAAGAAGAGATTAGCATTGAAATCAGTAGATTAGTAAAGCAGATTATCCTCCCTGTGGTGGGCTGGCCTCACCCAAAGGCTTGAAGGCTTTAAGAGAGAAAGACTGGCCCCCTCTAAAGAGGGTGCTTGCCAGCAGGTTACCTGCTCATTCTAACTGCAGCTTCCACTCTTGCCTGAAAGACTTGGAATTGCTTGAGTCTTGAGTTACTGGAAAACCAGTATCTGTCTGCCTGTCTATCCTTCAATCACCTATCCATCTAATACAGTGGTTCTCAACCTTCCTAATGCTACTGCAATCCTCTAATACAGTTCTTCATGTTGTGGTGGCCCCCAGCCATAAAATGACTTCATTGCTACTTCATAACTGTAATTTTGCTACTGCTGTGAATTGTAATGTAAATATCTAATATGCAGGATATCTGATCAGCGACCCCTGTGAAAGGGTCACAATCCACAGATTGAGAACCCCTGATCTATGAGATATGTATGTGTCCCAAAGTCCAATTACCAGCACTTGAAAAAACCAATTAGATCCATAGACAGTACATGCTGTCACAGTAATGCATTGCTTAATAACAATACAGTCTAAGAAAGATCTTGTCGGGCCAGCGTGACCATCATGAAGTGTCCTTAGACAAGCCTAGATGGAGTAGCTTGCGACACCTCTGGGCTGTCACCCTGTGTGTTCTGTCTCAAGGTTTGAGGGCATAGTCCATCCTGGCAGGGAAGGTATGATGGTTAATGTCCATCACCAACTTGACGTGATGGTGTCAAAATTTAGGGAACAAACTCTGGGAGTGTCTGTGACGGGGAGAGCCTGGGGAAAGCAAACTGAAGGGGTCTTAGTTGTCGTTCTTCTGCCGTGATGAAACCTCACGACCAAGGCACCTTGTAAAAGGAAGCATTTAATTGGGAGCTTGCTTACATCTGCATACGGTTAGTCCATGATGGTTATGGCGAGGAGCGAGGCAGCAGCATACACAGAGAGATTGGGCCTGATGGACGCTTTTGAAACCTCTAAACTTACCCCCAGTGACACATTTCCTTCAACAAGGCCACACCTCTTAATCCTTCCCAAACAGCTCCACTAATTCCAGTCCAAGCTCTCTAACACATGAGTCTATGGGCACTATCCTCATTTAAACTACCACAAGAGGGAAGACTCTGTGTGTCGGCAGCACCGTTCCATGGTCTGTGGTCCAGGGCAGCATGAAAAGGAGAAACAAGTGGAGCCTGGCAGTCATCCCTGTTTCCTGTGGACACAGCTGGCCCGAGGTTTTATAGTCGTGCTGACACAGCTAGAGCTGCACTTTCTGCCCCGCCTCCCTTGCCCTGATGGCCTGTATCCCCTCATACGTGAGCTGAAATAAGCCCGCCCTTCTGTCTGTCTTTAAGTTGCTTTTGCCAGGTATTTGTCACAGCAAAGAGATAGCTGCTACAGAAGGTATGGCAGCAGGAGCAGGAGAAGGCTGGTCACGTGGCATGGCAGCAGAAGCAGGAGATGGCTGGTCATGTCGCATGGCAGCAGGAGATGCTGGTCACGTCACATGGCAGCAGGAGCAGGAGATGGCTGGTCACGTTGCATTTGTAGTCAGGAAGCAGAGAGAAGCAAACACTCCCCTGGCTTCCTCCCTTTTACCGTTCTATTTGGATCAGGACCGCACTCTATAGGATGGTGTCACATATTCGGGGTCAGTCTTCCATTCTCATCTCGGCCTCTTGGGAAACCCTCTCACAGACACGCTCAGGGCTGTGTCCCAGGTGATTCCAAATCCAACCAAGCTGACAGTGGAAATGAACCTCCAGACGCTGTAATCTGGAGAGCTTCACCAATATGAGCTCCTCGTCTCAGATCCCATTGGCACAGCTGCCATCTCTGCTACCTACACTTTGGCGCACTTAGACAATATCAATGGTTTCTTCCACTAGATCATAGGTACAACCTCTCTTGTTGTATGTGTATGCTGGCCATTGGAAGTCACTTACAACAACCCTGTCCTCATGGCTTGGACTTTGGCCCCTTCTTTTGAATTACCTTACTGGATGGGGCTCAGCGATCTTTAAGACCAGTAGGCTCTGGTGATGGGTGCCTATCACCTCTGTATTTCCTGGTTCCACTGCTGGCTTCTTCCTTTCCCTTCTCATGTTTGACTGGAGCAGCCCCCACACTCTTCTAGCAGGAGACCACGAAGCTGACTCGTGTGAAGCCCAAGGAGTGCATTTGAGTGGGCAGCTGCCATCTCCCACCTCCCTTTCCCTGGAACATCCACTAATCTTTCGGGGGCTATTCCCTAGAGGTCTCCCATGCTCTCACAAGAGACTTAGAAGCTTCCTGTCTGCCCTACATATGGTTCAGCCCTCCCCCTTTCAGGGTTTCTATAAGACCCTTCTCAGTTGGACCTGACTGGGAAGCCAGACGGTGGGACGGCCTTCTGTGTATCGAAGGGGGAATAGGCAGAGATGCGTATGTGATTCCTCAGACATGCAAAGCAAGAGTCCAAGCTTCTGAAAGGGTCCTGACGGTTTCGAGCGCCCAGAGGAAAGTTCTAGTATGTGATGATCTAGCACATGACGGTTTCTTGTGTTTTGGTTTGATTTTTCGAGACAGGGTTTCTCTATGTAGCCTTGGCTGTCCTGAAACTTGCTCTGTAGACCAGGCTGGCCTCAAACTCACAGAAATCGCCTGCCTCTGCCTCCCGAGTGCTGGGATTAAAAGCGTGCAGTACCACAGCCCAGCAATATGTGTGTTTTTAAGTAGAGCACATGTGCAGCTGAACTTTCTATTTTTGGGGTCTCCCTGGGATTTTGGAAGGGAGGCAGGCATAGCTCAGGTCTGGAGAACTTCAATGTCCTTGAGCAGGAACTGAATGGCTTTTTTTATTTTAGTGGAGCGAGAGTTGGTGAAGCCCCCGCCCGTCATCATGTTTTGTTTGCTTGTTTATTAAGACAGGGTCTCTATACGTAGTCAGAATGGTCTAGAACTCACTACATGCCCAGGCTGACCTTGAACTCACGGAGTCTTCCTGTGTCCGTCTCCCAAAGCTGAGATTACAGATGCACAACACCATCCCCAGCTATTGTTTAGAAAAATATGTGAGGTAGATGTGACAGTCTTAGGAATGGGGGTAGGGACACGCTTTTATTTGTTTGTTTGTTTGTTTGGTTGGTTGGTTTTGGGAAACAAAGTCGCATTGAATAGCCCAGGGTGGCTGTACACTCTGGCTATCCTCCAGCCTCAGCTTCCTGAATGCTGGCTGGGATTCCAGGCTTGAGCCACCACAGTCAGAGAGACTCCACTCTAAAATCAGGTCTTCTCTTTTACTGCCTTCTACCCAACGAGGCACTCTTTTGCTTTTTATTATTAACATTATAGAATGTATGTCTAAAGGGGATTGTAAAACCTTTTTGATTTTGTAATAACACCATTTAAAACACATTGTATGAAAACAAAAAACGACCTTTGTCCTTATTATGGAAGTTATGTTTTTTGCTTAATTTTTTTTTCAAGAAAATCAGCCATCAATGAACACATTCGCTTAGGACGCTATAGGGTGAGAATAATCAATATTGCTGTTATCAACCTCCACATTCTGTTCCCATGTCAGTTCTTCAGGGCAGGAACAGCCTGGGACTGCCACCTCAATGACAAGGTCTGCACCCTCCAGAGGATCTGTGAGCAGGGCCACTCTCTCCAGAAACACGTTCATGGGGCTTGCCTGCATTTTCTGCCCTTGTGGCAGATTTGCTTGCTGGCAGATAGGGCGCCATGGACATTCCTGTCCGTGAATCAAACTTACCACTGCTGGGTTCTGGAGAATTCTGCTAAGCCTTCGCTGTGGGTTCCTTATGGCTCTTTTCTTTTTGTTTTTTGAGACAGGGTTTCTCTGTGTAGCTCTGGCTGCCCTGAAATTTTCTCTGTAGACCAGGCTGACCTCAAACTCACTGAGATCTTCCTGCCTCTGCCAGCCTCTCAAGTGCTGGGATTAAAGTTGTGTGCCACCTCTGCCTGGCTCTTTTTTTTTTTTTTTAATAGCTCCTTCTTTTCTGTCTCCTCTTCTTTGGCTGTGGAGCAGGGTCCTTCCTTGGTTGTCTGGTCAGAAGTACCTGCAGGAGCTCCTCAGAGTCAAACTTGTCCACATCCTGCTGCAAGTGTCCACCGCCCTGCTGAGTTGTGCAACTTTTTTATCTTGATAAACGCCTTTGAAGTCATGGATGATGCTCTCAAGTGAACTCTAGATGCCATTCATACAGTCCTTGGTGACATCACCTCTAACCCGGGCAAGGTACTTGATGTGATCATAGATGTTGAAAGCCTAGAATTGCGTCAGGGCCTTGCCAGCATCGTCCTCAATTGTAGCAATAGGCCTGAGTTCTCCTGCTCAAAGAGTAGGACTTCAAAGCTGGCCCAGGGCTGGATCAAAGAAGTTCATCTCACCATTGTGACAGAGTGCCTGACAGGAGCACTTGAAGGATGGGGGTTCATTTAGAAGGGTTTAGTTAGTTAGTTAGTTAGTTAGTTAGAAAGGGTACATATGTCATGGTGGGGGAAGGCAGGGGTGAGGGTATTTAATGTTTGTTATATCTTGGTGAATGAAGAAGCAGAGAGTTTGGCAAGAAAAAAGGCTGATTTGTGACTCATTGGCCCCTCAGTCCTTTCCAATGCCAATTTCTGCAACCTGTCAAAACAGCGCCACCAATAGGGGACCAAGTGAACTTGCGAAGTACATTTCCTATTCCAACCACGACCCAGGGCAGACCACCACATTGATAATGGGTTCAGAGTCCCCAGTAAAAGGAGGATTGTTGACCAATAATAAACAACCCCTGAAAGGTGTGGCGTTTACCAGCCAGTACTTCTCCGTCTCTCCAGCTTGCCAAGCCGAGAGGCATCTTGGCAGAGAAGCTGAATCACTTGGGACCCCTTCCAGTCCTGGAGGACACTGGCAGTGTGTGCATATTAATAGACTGGAAGGATCTGAGACACTCATCTGGCCAGAGCTCAGAGGATTCAATGTGTAGCTTGCCACATTGGCCCTAAGCATTCATCTGCCCTGTCTGTAAGAACCTCTAGACTTGGCATTGACTTGGCCCCGTAGGGATGAAAAACCCTTTCATGTCTCTGTCCCAGAGCAGGGAAACTTCAGCCACACTCAACCTTTGCTCAAGTGAGGAGTTCTCCTCCACAAGCAGCTGATGCTGAACTCTCCCCAATTCTCCAGCTGCTCAAATACCCTCATGTGGTGTACGACTCTATACACGTGACAATGTCACCAGTGACGCCCTGCCAGGGATCTCCTAACACGGACATGAAGCTGAAGAGTTCTTATTGCTAGTTATGTCATGGGCGTCTGATGGCCCAGGCTGCTGCATTACTCAAAGCCACTGCGCAGCAGGTTGGATAAAAACAGAGTAATGTAGTCATGTACAGAATGACATATTTGCTTAGTTATTTGACTTTTTATTTGAGACAAAATCTTGCTATGTAGCCCAGGCTGGCCTCAAGCATAAGGCCCTTAAGTGCTAGAATTACAATCGTGTAACCGACATTTCATAGCAGTGAGAATGTTTTGTGATGATAACAGACAGCTGCGTTGCTGGCTTAGTCTTCACCACGCTATATACTTTTTACCATTATTTTATGTTGCACTCCTCATTTTCTGTCTTTTTTTTTTTTCTCAAGACAGGGTTTCTCTGTGTAACAGTCCTGACTTTCCTGAAACTCGTTCTGTAGACCAGGCTAGACTTGAACTCATTTATATCCACTTGCCCATGCCTCCCAAGTGCTGAGATTAAAGGCATGCGCCACCACCGCCCGGCTGCATTCCTACTTTTGAAAAGGTTTTCCCATAGTACAGAGCATCAGGCATCTTCTTCTCCTGGACCTGACTTGATCTTGTATTGTTCTGCCCATTGTGATCTTCAGAGCACCAGGGTAGGTCACACAGCTGACACATGCAGCGGCCATGCCTTCTAGGTCCACGGAGCTTCGCTTGCAACATGCAACTGCATTAGCCTCTTCCAAGCCAAAGACCAAGGACACTCATCAGGAGCTCGACACCCTGATTGTGAGCCCGGAAGGCCCCATTCCCATCTAGCCCCTCTCTCTTGCCTGTCTATCCACTTCCTTTACACAGCTTTCTCTCCATCCAGTCTTCTTTCTGTCCCTCAGAACCACTGCATCCCCTCTAAGTTGCCTCCGTCAGAGCACCACGCTCTGCTAACCTCTCTCCCTTCCCAGTCCCATTTCCATTTCTGCTCTGGGATCGCATCCTCGGGGTGGTCTTTGCGAGTCGCAGGCTTCAGCAGACACAGATGTCCTAATGGTTTGCAGAGTTCATTCCATCTGGTCTTAGAACACTTGGCTGGCTTCTTGGTATTGGTTTGCCTTGAGGCTGGGATGATGGGGTCTCAGTTTATCCTCTATCCCTTCTGTACTTCCGAAAACTCCATTGCAATAATACAAGTCAAACCCTCCAAAAAACTCTATTGCAACAGTACAAGGTAGACCCAGAAGTATACACAGGAGCGGGGCCAAAGTCTGAAGCCCATCCATATGTCACATTGTATCTCAGTAAAATGGGGAAGACATCTGTACTGAAGGGTGAGAGGCTGTGAAGAATGACTGGCCAGGGGATCCTTCAGTGCCTGGAGGGCAGGGCCCTGGTGAGCACAGGTTCAGGTGGGCTCTGGAGGGCAGCCAGCACCACTAAGCATCAGCACTGGCTAACAACTGCTTTGAAAGAGGACTGGGACCCACAAATTCACACTTGACTCTCAGCTCCTAAACCCCTAGGTTAAAGTCTGAGCCTTGCAGTTCTTACCACCAGGGGGCGCCTTGAACTCTGGCCGCCATGCCTGAATGCGTGCTCAGGTGTCTTTCTAGACCAGCGGGTCACTTTTCAATTGAAGCCACCAACAGGAGCAGAGGCAGTTTCCCAAGAGGGTCAAAGGACCATATTGTCCACAACATGCTTGGGAACGAAGAGCCTGGCTGTGAGCAGAAAACCAGACAGCGACATGGAGATCTGGGTGGGACCAACTCTGGGAAGAACTGAGTAAGAACGTGCTGCATCCACAACAGACACTTGAGTTCATGTCAGGAGTCTTAGGGACAGGGGATTATATTAGTAACACAGTAGTAAATGAAAAGAGACCAGGAGGCAGATTTGGCTGCTCTGAAGAGGCTTACTCTACTGGCAGATCCCTAAGATCCTTTCTCCCTCCCCAGGACTTCATTCTGAGTCGAGCCCCAGACCAGATGGGCTCAGCATGACCCTGTTGCCAGGCTACTACTGTCCCACTTGCTCGTGCCAGGTCTGCACCTCCTCCAACCCTTGTTCCGGCCTGCAGCACTTCCCAAGCGTGATTCACGACAGCCTCCCTTGGCAGGGTCTGTTGCGGCTCTTCCTAAATGCCTTTTCTGCCAACAGCTACCCGCTTTCCGTGGTGATTACATGTCAGCTGCTTCCAGCTTCAGACTTTTTACCTCTTCCTCTTAGCTTCCTCAGCCAGCAGCTCTCTTAACTGATCTGCCAAAAAGTCCTCACTGTGCCTTCCAGCATCTTCTCCCCAGGCTGTCTTCCTCCCATGCCACCCGCCCCACCCTCAGCAGACTTTGAGTTTCTGGGGTTACACCCTGGCTAGTTGACTAGCAACCCCAAACCTCTCAAAAACATGTCTGAAATGGCTCTCCACTCTGGTTGGGCCTGCCGCTGCCTCATCCTGGGCAGTAAGCCTTTTCAGGCACCTGCCGAATGCTGTCCATCTTCTTTGTCCCACACTCGAGCCCCCACAATGTCCCACACCTTTAGAGCGCCTCTCGTGCCACATGCCCTCCTCATCCCCTCACCGCCACACTGACACGTCGTGGGCAGTTGTCTTTGTCAGCTCAGGTTCCATGAGAAAATACCACGGGTGGTGACTTCAACAACAGGTGAGGGCTGCCTTCACTCTGTCCTCACAAGGCTTCCGTCATTTTCTTTCAACCTATCAGGTTAGGACCCCACCTTTACGACTTCACTTGACTTCAGATGCCACCTAGATGCCTCACCGCCACAGAGAGTCACTTTGGGAGTCACCACAATTCACCCCAAAACAATACCTGGGTTGTAGCAATAGCTCGCTCTAGGCGTAGACACTGCACTAAAGTTTGAGTCTGAGTTACCTCATCCAGGCCACCGTAGACACTCCTCAAGGCGGATATAACCTGCATCCTCTTGCTCCAGAAAGTGAGAACCAGAGAGATTCAATAACCAAATAAGCAAATTAGCAGCAGCCTGGAGCTCCCGGCTCACATCTGGTGATCAAACAGGATTGCACGGCGGGCTGTACACCTTGAATTAGAAAAGCAGGACCTTGGTGCTTCCTCAGCTGGAAGCCTCTATTCTCCCAGAATCCTCTCCCATTTAGAAGCTCCTCAAGCTCCTCACAGCTCAGACTACTATATCCTGTGACTTTAAAGACTTCGGAAGCCACTACTGTCTCTCTTCCTTATTCCCTTCCCTTCCAGGGACCAGGTAGGAGTCCCCTTTGCCCTCTGTCTGAGTCCTGAATCTTCTGCCAGTTCTGCCCATGGTAGCCGTAATCCTGGGGACGCAGACAAGCAAAATCATGGCCTCCAAATCTTGCTCCACTTCTCTGGCCAGCACTCAGTCTCCAATCTCTGCTTCTACCTCACCTTCTCCCGGTTCTCACGTTTACGCGCTCAGTCTTGCCCACATTAGGTGTCCACAACCCCACCTGTGACCCAGGTCCTGGACTGTCTCACAGTCCCTTTCTGCCATCTCTGTCCCGAAATACTCTAGCCAGGCTTGCCAAACTCACTACCGAGAAACACACAATCTGGCAGCCCGGTCCTAGAATAACCCACGTGTCCGAGCAACACAGTTGGCAGAGACTTCTAGACCTCTGCTGAGCCCTATCCACGACTAGACCTCTGCTAAGCACCAAAGGCCCCTTCCCTACCTCATGTCTTCATGCTCTTCTGGCCGGAAAATACCTTCTCTGCCTGTAGCCCTAAAATCTGTGTTCCTGGCGAGACCTCATCCGAGGCTCCCACCCACACACCTCTGGATAATCCCAGAGGCATTTACACCCTACTCCCGTGAAGCCTCCCTTCTTCACACGAAAACCTGCTCTTCCACAAGCGTCACCTACCCAGATTGTTGCCACCAAGCTGGCGTCTTCCAAGCCGAAGGGTGACATCCTCATTCCCACCTCTTCCCACCACCCACGTCCGATGAGCTCCACCATGCCTCGGGATTCACTTCCTTCAGGCCTTGGTGCCATCTGTCCTCGCAACGCTGTCTCTGGGCTATTTCAGGAGGACCTTTCCTGGGCCATCTTCCCCCACTGCCACCTCTTCACATGTCTGCAGGGGCTGTCTTTCTGACACACAGATCCTCCAGATTCAATCCTTGTCTGCTTTGTCTCTATCCCGGGGTAAAAATGCCAGCTTCCTGTCTATCGCCCCAAGCTCCCCCTTGCCCTCTTTCCTGACCCTGCTCTTCTGTGCTCCCTCTACCACACCTCTCTATGTCCCAGGACTAAATTAGGATCTGGTGGGACTCCTCGTACGTGTCTTCAGCAGATATGTTGGACAGCCTGTACCAGACACCTCAGGGAACAAACTCCGTGCCTCCTAGAGCATGCTGGGGTTTCTTGCGGCCTTCCTGCTGTGCACCATGATACTTTCCTAAGGGCTAGCCTTCCCCAGGTGTTGTGCTGTTGCTCTGTGGCCAGGTGAGAAAGAGACAGACTCAGGAGTCTGTCCTAGCTCCTCCTCAGCCTGTGAGGTCATGAGCGAGAGATGGCATCCTCCTTTATCTTGGTCTCTTTTTTGGTAACATGAGGGTGATGACAGCGGCCCCCGGCAGTCAGAAGAATCAGATCACAGACCGCCAAGGGCTTCAAAATCTGGTACATGGCAATCCTTAATAGACTCTCCCTTCAGGACAGTGCAAAGCATGTAAGTCTGCAGTATGTGTCTGACTCCACTCAAAGAGGAAAAGGCCTGAGCAGCCTGTACATCAGAATCCAGTCAAAACCACATTCAGAACATGGCTGAAAGATCTAGAAGAAAGGAAGAAGCTTTTCATAAGGAAGCAACATGGCACAGGAGACTACCTCTGCCAGGGCATCTGACTGGAGCTTGGGTAAAGGCCCTGACTGCCCCACCCATAACCTTCCTGTTTGAAGGAAGGGAGAAGATGAGGCAATGGCTGGTGTTTGAGGTCCTTAAGCTTCTGGGCTAGGGTGGGGTTAGCAAGTCACCCAGCCTCCCAGGCAACTGTCCCCACCCCGGGCCAAATGACCAAAGTCAGGCTGGGTTACTAATATCAGGGCCCTTAGAACTCCGGAGCCTACATTTGTTCGCTTTGGGTATTTTACCTAGATCGTCCCCACCAGGAAGGAAACAGGGACCCCAAATGAATGACAGAGTCAATATTTCTGGGAACTTGAGTATTTGAAGGTTTAGAAAGCCACCACATGACATTTTAGTTCAAAATGGGGAGCTATGTTTCCTTGTGAAAGCGTTTCGAGAGCGTTAGATGTTTATCCTGACTCAATAATACCTTTTAGAAGGGTTGATTTACAAAAACAATCCCCAATAAAGAGCAAGGTGTGTCCTGAAGATGTTTTCTCCAGTGTTGTTTGTAACCAAAAGGAAGGGTGGCCTCAGTGTCTAGCCCAAAGGGGAGTGGTTAAGGCGCCCAGGCTATGTCTGTTGGTGTCTTACCTTCTGCAGGAGAGCTGCGGAGGACAGGCTCTCTCTCTCTCTCTCTCTCTCTCTCTCTCTCTCTCTCTCTCTCTCTCTCTCTCTCACACACACACACACACACACACACACGAAGCAGGAAGAGAGGGAAATCCCAATTCTAGCTCAGTTTTGAAATGCAGTCTAATTTGAAAGAAAGACACTATCAGGTTAAAGATCAGAAGAAAATGTGGTCAGTAGGCTATTTTTCTCCCTTTTCTCTTTTTATCTCCAAACATTTGGTGCCTATTGCTTTAAAACGGGCTCTAAAAAGCAGTCCAAACCCCGGCGTTTTGGCAAAGCAGCAGCCTCGCCAAAAGTGCAGCCAGAGCTCTCACCTTTCCTTGAGCAGCACATCGAATGCTGGTTTCCCCCCTCATTCTCTCTGCTGGCTGGGGAGACGCCAGGCAGGCGGGTAACAGTAACCCCCGCCCCCCAGATCTGCTTGGCTCTGAGGGTGTCACCACCATCTCAGGCTGTCAGTGAGAGAAGGTGAATCTGTATCTCAGCTCCTTGTGTTCTTGGGTCCAGGCATCTGGGCTGCTGAGTTTGCAGCCTGGAACTAACAGCAGCAGCAGCAGCAGCAGCAGCAGTTGCTAAGGCCCCCTTCCTCAGGTGGGGAGATGAGGGAAGGGCAGGGGCAGAGCTCAGTGCCCATGGGCTCCAGAGGGAGGCAGATAGGACCCTATACCTCAGAACCTGGAGAACCTTTGTACTTTGCGGATGTTCAGACAGATGTAGGAGTGTTGTGCTAAGGCTGGCAAACCCAAATGCTTTCCTGGCCCTGCCTCTCTCTAACTACATGATTAGGAGGAAGTCATCAGCCCCCATCTGTCTTAGTGAGTGTTCTATTGCTGTGAAGAGACACCGTGACCAAGGCAGGTCTTATAAAGAAAACATTTAATTGGGGGATTGCTTGCAGGAATAGCTGAGCACTTTGTATCCTAATCTGGAGAAAGAGAGAGAGAGAGAGAGAGAGAGAGAGAGAGAGAGAGAGAGAGAGAGAGAGAGAGAGAGAGAGAGAGAGAGAGAGAAGCAGGGCCTGCTGTGGACTTTTGAGATCTCACTGCCCATCTCCAGTGATGCACCTCCTCCAACAAGGCCACACCTCCTAATCCTTCCAAGAAGTTTACCAGCTGGGGGCCAAGCGTGCAAATCTGTGAGCCAATGGGAGCCATTCTCATTCAAACCACTCTGCCCTCTCACCCACCTGAGGACTGAGTAAGAGAGGTGCACCAGGCCTCAAGGTCATGTCCCTCTCTAGAGAACTAGCATTTCTTGCCTTGTTGCTGTGACCTTAGCGCTCAGAATCCCTGTTTGTGATTGCTGTGTTGATGTGAGCCCTGCTCACAGAGGGGAGGCAGATTTTTCTTACCGACATTGAGAACAATAACCTATATCCCTTCTTGCAGGGCCAGGCTGGGCAATGCACCGGGGTTTTTCTTTTGGGCCACCAACCAGCTCCCAAATCATGACATGGAGACTTTTTATTAGTTATGAATGCTAGGCCTAGCTTAGGCTCATTTCTGGCTAGCTTTTTTTTTTTTTTTTTTAACGTGCATTAAGTTTCTTTTTATCTACGTTTTGCCTCAAGGCTTTTTACCTTTCTTCCTTCTGTATATCTTTTACAGCTTCGTGTGTCTGGCTGACTAGTGGCTGCCTGGCTTTTAAAATGACCCGGGCATCCTCTCTCTCTCTCTCTCTCTCTCTCTCTCTCTCTCTCTCTCTCTCTCTCTCTCTCTCTCTGTTGTTCTCTCCTTTCCCTGAGCCTAGATTTTTTCCTTCTATTTATTCTCTCTGCCTGCCAGTTCCACCTACCCTTTCTCTTGCCTAGCTGTTGTCTGTTCAGTTTCTTATTAGACCTATCAGGTGCCTTATGCAGACCAGGTGAAACAAATGCAACACATGGTTACATAATTAAACACACATCTTTACATGTTAAACAAATGCAACACACCTTTACACAGTTAAAGTAATATTCCACAGCAGAAACAAATGCAACACACCTTTACATAGTTAAAGTAATATTCCACAGCAAGGCAACTTCAAGGTGACCTCCCTGGAGATGTTCCCATTGGCTCCTCTCCCATGCTCTTTACTGGAGCTTCTTGACTTCGGGCTCTTTGAATGTTTCCAGTACAGAGAAAGGTCTCCACCAGGAAGGGGCCTGGTACAAGTGTCCAAGCAGAAGAACTGTCTAGGAGGCACGGCCTTTCATGGAATAAGCTGACACGAGAAGAAGCTGACGTCTATGGGAGGACGGTTCCGGAGCAGAAATTCTTTTAATTATTATGCACACATATCTGCATGCATGTATGCATTGTATTTGCATGTGTGACTGCATGTGTGTAACTTATTGTGCATATTTATATGTCTATATGCCTTATATTTTTATACCTTTGTCTGCATGTATACATCTGTGTACCTGTGTGCATGTTATATGTGTGTTTCTGTGTGCACACCTGTGCATACATGTGTCTGTGTGTGCATTTGTGTACGTGTGTAGCTATATGTGAGTGTGTGTTACACATATGCATATACATGTGGCAGTATGTGTGTGACTTTGGAATAAATAAAACTTTTAGGCAAGAAGGCAGAATCTGACATGGCTAAAACACATCTCACCAAAATATGACTGGTAAGCTTTTCGTTTCCTGTCTTAACCAGTTCCACTGAGTTTCCAGTCAAGGCTTCAAGTCAGCTCAGGTAGCATGGCCTTCACACCCCTGGTAACCTGTAAAGTAGCAAAATTTTTCCCTCACAGTTCTGAAGGACAAAAGTCCAAAGCCAGCTCTCTGGGCTGGTTAGTGTCCCGGTGTGTGCAGAGCCAGACTCCCCCGAGGCTTGGGCAGAGTCCTCCCTGCCCAGAGCTACACTCCCTCATTTCCTTAGCTCTGGCCAGTCCCTCCAGTCTCAAAGGTATGTTATCTTACTTTGGGGATCATCCTGCTTTCTCCTCCACAGAATGCCCCCTGCTCCCTCTCACAAGGACATTTGCAGTTCTGTGTGTGTTCTACCTGGCTAATCTAAGACGGCTTCCCCCTACCCAGATTAACTGACTTATGTCTGCCAAGCCCTTGGAAGGCAATGTTGACCACTTCTAAGGGCTAGAAGCGGACAGCAGGCAGTCTGAGAGCCTCATCAGCACCTACCTCCCCTCCAGGGGGCAGATGCTCCAGCTGACCGATCCCCTCCCCAGCTCAGAAAGCCTTTCTCAGTGACTCCACCCCACCTGGATGCCACATCATAGGGTAATATTGAAGAGGGCATCTAAGGGAGAGGCTTCTCAGATGCAGCTGCTCAGAATCAAGGTGTCAAGAGCTAGGGCCATGGAGCCCCGAGCCAGAGCTCTAGTTCTCGTTGGGCTGTGGTAATCTGTGGGTTCCTATTGCGCCTGCAATCTGGCTGTCAGGTTACCAGACAGGTGTTGAACAGTTCTGCGCTGCCAGCCCCAAGCTTGGACCAGGGGATGAGCATGTGCTAGTTACTCATGTGTGTGCACATGTTACACACACACACACACACACACACACACACACACACAGCAGGAGGTAGCACTGTATTCGAGATTGGCCAGCATTCCCCCAACAATGTGGCATAAACTAGACACAAATTTGTTATGGTAAAAACCCTGTCTCTAAATGCGCTGACCACATCCTAATTTGGAAGCTAGACTAGGAAAGAATAATGTCCAGGGGAAAACCGGTGAAATCGGAATGAAGTCCAGAGTCTTGTTACAAGTCTCACGCCAGTGCGAATGTCTCAGTTTGACAAATATACTGCTGTTACATAAGACTTCTGAGTGTGTGCTTTCTGCCTTTGTGATTTTTCTGTAAATATAAAATTCTTCCAAAATTAAAAAGTTCCATCCCAGGGTTTTAAAAATCCAGTATAGTATGTCACTGTTGAAGTTAAATTGCTCGCTTCAACTTCCTTCTCTTTAGGACAGAACTTATGTGCAATCAGCTACGCAAACTGGATGTGCACAGATCACAGGACTCAGCTGTGGATGGAATTGACCACCTAGCCAATTACATGTGAAGCAGCAGTACTTCGGACCCCACAATCCTCCCTCTTCCTCTCTTCCAGGAGACAGCTCCCTCATCAGAAGTAGCCGGTATCCTAATTGACGTATTATAGATTTTTTGTGGTTGTTGTTGTTGGGTTTTTTTGTTTTGTTTTGTTTTGTTTTTGCCTGTCCCCTTCATTAGAAAAGTCTGCGCTCTTGTCAAGGATGAGCCATGCTGGCTTCCTTCCCTCAGCACACGATAAG
The DNA here is from genome assembly GCF_903992535.2 of Arvicola amphibius. NCBI lineage: Eukaryota > Metazoa > Chordata > Mammalia > Rodentia > Cricetidae > Arvicola > Arvicola amphibius. The sequence goes on from NC_052054.1 coordinate 104,450,991, forward strand.
CATTACCACGCCACAGTGTGACGCAGCAGCTCATCCCTTGATGCCTGAGTAGTACACCAGTTATCCATCCAGGCCAACTGTTTCTCTGCGACTGCTGTGGACAAACTTCCCGTCTTTGGTGGATCCAGGCCCTCAATTTCTCTGAGTCTGGTTTCAGAGTTGGGATTACTGCACCACAGATTGGCATTTTACAATATTTTAAAAAAAATATTTATTTATTTATTTATTTATTTATTTATTTATTATGTATACAATGTTCTGTCTGAGTGTATTCCCACAGGCCAGAAGAGGGCACCAGACCTCATTACAGATGGTTGTGAGCCACCATGTGGTTGCTGGGAATTGAACTCAAGACCTTTGGAAGAGCAGGCAAAGCTCTTAACCGCTGAGCCATCTCTCCAGCCCCAACTTTTAAAATCTTGATAATTCTAATGGATAAGTTTTAATCCGCATTACCCCAAGGACTAATGTTGTGATGAGCATTTCCCCATGTGTTTGGCAACCTTTAGAATATCCTCTCTGGGAAGGGTCTTGTTTGGGGCATTTGCCCATTTTTATTGGGCTTGTTGATTTTCCTATTAATTTCTGTATTATAGAACAGGGATCCTTTGTCAGATATGTGTATCCTAAATATCTCCTCCCTATCGGCAGCTTTTGTTTTCACCCTTAACAGCCTCTTTTGGTAATGGATCAGTTCAGCTTTAACCAAACAGATTTCCTTTCAAACTAGAGAACTTTGGCATTTGTATTTAAAACTAGAAGGAATTCTAGGAATATATATGCCCATGGTTTTCAATCCTCGTGTTCATTAGAATAATATGAGATTATGATGAAATACCACACCCTGGGCCCCAGTGCTACAGATTCTGCATCGGCTGGACCGGATGAGACCCTGGCATCAGAGCTGTTGGGAGACTCCCCAGGGAGGTCTAACGGGCAAGTGGTGCCCAGAAAACGCCTTTGAGACTCGTGTGTGGCTCCCCTAACTCTCGCAGCTCTCCGAGGATAGTCCTGGGTAAGAGCTATTGACTGGTGTAATAATTGTTAGGACCCCTTGCACTCTCAGAGTATCTGGATTTGGATACATATTTCAGGGTCTTCTGCCTTCACCTCCAGAGTCACTGCCTGGCTGCATTCCAAGCCCTCCACCTTCTGCGCTCAGCCCAGGACCTACCCTAGCTACTCCGAATGCTTTTCTAGACACAAGATGGGAATCCCCCAAACAGAAGAACTAGCTTTTCTTCTAGCTGGCTGGATTAAGACCTGACAAGGAGAGGCAGCATAGCATTCTAATAGGGCTACCCTCCTCCAATGACACACATGGCTCTGGCTTCCACACTCGCCGAGACTCAGTTACACCTGTGACTAGTGCCACTGGGATGATGACAGAGGGTCTGGCAAGCCTTTCACAGGACGTGAGGCTCTTAACACAAAGGGCACAGAGGCCTCTAGCAGTCCCAGGGGACCAGAGAGATGTCAGTCTCTTCCTTTGGTCACCCCTTGAGACAGCCCAGGAGAGCCTTCGCTCTGCTGTTTCTTTGTGAGAAGAGCTACACATGCCTAGCATCCCTGATTCCTTCCTTCGCCGCCGTCTGGCTGCCTCAGCACCACAGACCTGAGTATCCCAACCCAGCCCTATACCTCTAATACTCATCCTCCTTCCCCAATCCCACAACCCCATCCCCACCCCTAATTCTTCCAAACTTATTGCTCCATCAGAACCCTCCTTCCTACCTTCATCTACATCATGCGCATGGAAAAGCCATGTTTAGGGTACCTGCAGTGGGTGGCGTAAGGGCCCCCAAGACACAACTAACGCCCAGCCTCTGTGACTGTAGCTGGATGTAGGAAAGTGTCTTGGCCGACGTGATGAGGGATGTTGGGAATGAGCCCATTCTGGATCATCTGGTGGACTCTAAACCAACCAGGATTTGTCTTGAGTGACAGAGGGGAGAACTTGGAGGAGGCTCTTATGTGGAGACAGAGGCCAAGGAGGTAGTGAGGCAGCCATAAGCTGTGAAGAATGGGCAGGAATTGCTGGAAGCCACCAGAATGTGGAGGAGGAAAGAAGAGGCACTCAGAGAACATGGCTTGCAAGCTTGAGCTTGGGGGTTGCAAAATTGCTGCTTTCTACCTCCGAGCCAGGGGTAATTTGTTAGAACATTCCTTGGAGATTAATACAATGACTTAACAGGTTTAAAAAAAAGTGTTCTGATTCTGTCTACTCTAAAGCATTGGCAAGGATGGACACACACACACACACACACACACACACACACATACACACAGGCCTTTGTTAATTCATAATTTTGGCTTAACCTTTCCCCAAGGACTATGTGAACATTTTTCCAGGAAGAAATAGGCTGGGTTGGATAATTTATTAAGAACTCACCGAAAAACTAGGAGTGGGGAAACAGGCAGGCTAAGCCAGCATAGTGACAGCTGACACACAGGATAACAGCCTCTTCCCCCACCTTCCCTGTCAAAAGCCTGGGGAAAGCCAGGCTCCTTTGATTTCTGGGCTGGAAATAGAATCCACTGTGGCAGCCGGAACAACAAAACCTATGAAGAGCCAAGAGACCAAGCTCTCTGCATACTCCAGAGGAAGAGCCCAAGAGCTGGCCTCCAATCTAGAGGATGCTGGAAGGGAGGAAAGATGGATGTTCTGAAGCACAAGGAAAGACTTTGGGTCACAAACAACGAAAATCACTGGGCACCAAATACCGCTGGGAAAGCTTGCTTCAGGGTGAACATGAGAAAAGTGATCTCTTCATAGTTATCTGACTCATACAGACACCCAAACTGTGGGGAGCCATCAGGGCCACCTCCCATGTTCTGCAAGTCTGAGTAGGCACAGGTGCCTGTGGCCAGCAGGGTGGGCTCTGACCAGGCCGCGGGGTCCAGCGGTTTCTGGTTGAGGTACACACCCAGGTTGGTCCTCTTCTGGGAGTCTGTAGGGTGGGTATAGAGCAGCCACACGTCTAAGGCATCTGCCGCTGAGGTGGGGTTGAGAAAGGCAGTCACGCTTCCGTGGCAGCCTTTGGGAGGCTCTACAAGTTTGCTCACTACCTGATTGTCCTGGAAATCCAGGCCACCGTTAGGACTTTGTGCCTGGACCCTCGCTCCCAGGTGGCTCCTAGCATTGAGATAGACCACCCTCTGAGCTCCAGTGCCAACCTCAGCCACCTGGCACTCCAGTGTGTTCTGGGACACAAAGTGGCCCAGCTCCCAAGTGTTCCCATGGTCGTGGCTGAGGAAGCAGAAGGCAAAGGGGGCAGGTGTCTGGCTAGGATGTAGTTTCCGGTAGGCATAAGCGGGCACCAGCAGGCTCCCCGCTGAGTTTCGTAGCTGCAGACAGTGCCCAGGCCCCACACCGAACGTGGCCCAGTCCTGGTGAGTGTTGCCAATGGTGGTATCTGTGAGATCTCGGACAGGGCTCCAGGTCCTCCCATGGTCAGTACTGGTGATGTGGCATAGCCGTGTGACATTAACCCTGGTCTGGATCTGGTGGTGTTCTGACACATGCCCAGGGATGGCGATGAAGAACAGAAAGAGGGTCCTTGTCTGCTTGTCATACAAGGGACACGGGTTCATGGAGCGGTGGCCCTCCAGCCGGGCTTGGGTCACCACCTCCTCAGCTTGCCACTGAGTGTGAGGGGAGGGGAAGAAGGGAGACACAAACTTGAAATTACTTGTGACAATGACAGCAGCTATTCTGGGGGGTCCATGGGGCAGGTGTCTCTTAGAGAAGGAATCAAAGGCCACGAAGGGACTGCTTCACCTACCGGTTACCACCCAGAGCAGTCAAGGCCAGGCTCCTCTTCCTCCCTCCCTCCCTCCTCCCTCCCTCCCTCCCTCTCTCCCTCTCTCCCTCCCTCCCTTCCTCCCTCCCTCCCTCCCTCCCTCCCTACCTCCCTCTCTCCCTCCCTCCCCACTTTCCTTTCTGAAGGCTCTGTTACTTTCCTTTCCACCAACATATATTTGCAGGGCACCCGTGATGTGCCAGACCCCCAGGACACAAAAGTGACTTAGGAGCCAGCAGGTGGTTCAGCAAGTTAAGGTATGCGGCACCAAACCTCATGACGAGCTCAATCTCCAGCACCAACGTGATGGGACGAGAGAACTGACTTATTCCAGGGCATGCACATACAGACAAACGAGCCAGTAAATGTGATTTTTAAAAATTGTAAGTAGTAATGGTAGGAACCACTACTAACTCCATCCTTCCTCTTCCTGGTTGGTCAGCATTCTTAAAGGCAAAGGCTTAGTATGGACCACATCAGGCTGGTTGATCCAAGACAGAAGATGAGGGTCACCCTTGCATCACCTGCTTATGATACCCCACCAGTGAACTCAGAGAGAGTGAAGATCCACACTGAGCCTCCCTGTTGCCAATGCCACGTGATGCATGCTACAGCCACTGTCTCTCCCTATTCTGCACCAGCTGCCCCAGTACAGTACCCCACGCACAGACATTGTCTAAAGACGGATGGCCACCGTGTTGCCTGATTCCCCAATGCTGAAGGAGAAGTGTAGCTAGCTCCATTAGCTCCATTTCATAGTTTGAGAACGAGAGGCCTAAATCGGGTAGCCAAGTTGCCTAAGACCGTCCCTTGGATAAGGAACGGACCCAGGCCTTGAACTCAGCCCCATCTGCTTCAAGTGCCATGACTGTGTATAACAATTAGGCGCCAATCGAAAGAAACTTTGTTGCTATACTCTGAACAGCTACCACGGAGTTGTGGGAAGAGTAATGTTACCAGTGCACACACAATCATCCAACCCCCGGCCCCCAAGTTAATTGCCCTCAGAGGGTACCATTCCTGTTAAATGACAACGAACCGCTCCTCCCTTGGGCTTTCAAGGATGCTGGGACACTCAGCCAGTCATGCGATGAAGCATGTGGTCAGCCAACAAATCTTGCTCCTTGAGCCCCAGTGAGGGTTGGGCACTGGAGCCCCTTGGCCATCCTGTCCCTGGATGGGTTTCCAGGCCCCTCCCAGGCTTCCTAGACCCCATCTGCATCCTAGTCACCAAGGGATGGACTTGCCCCTGTATTCTTTGAGATCTATGACTGGTTCCAGAGCGCCCAGCACCCACACAGGTGTGCGTTGAGACACCCCAGCTGGAGTCACTGCAGCTGGGTCCTGCCTTACCTGGACTTGATGGGTGGCTGTCTTGTAGTTTCCTCTTCGAAGGACGATTGAATCTGCATGCTCATCCGTCTTGGTCAGGCGCTTTTCCGCAAAGGCCAGCAGGGTCTTCTGCTTCGACAGGTAGAGCAGAGCCGGGATTCTGTAAGCATAGACTCCTGTCTGGAACAGTGTCTCCTTCTGCAGGACAGGGCAGGTCGCCATGGGCCTGAGATCTGGGCAGGGAGAGAAGATTCATTGTTTGCTGTCATACCTGTGCCAAACAGGTGACACCCATCTGACCAGCAAGCCAGGTCCTGTCTGGTGGCCTGTCCTTTCTCATCTCCCAAGGCCCCATTTGCCGGTTGTGCAGTAGCCCTGGCAGGACTCCATCTAGGAACAGAAAAGTGTGTTTTGTATTAGACTCCTGCCATAAGTCACCCGTTCCCCTCACAACAGATTTGCCGCAACCTTCTGCTGCTGAGCCTGGTAGAGTAGAAGAGCCTGCTGAGTGGCACTCTGCAGCTGTCCGGATGCCAGGGAATGACACACGGGAGCCTTTTATAACTCCAGAGCCCTAGAAAGCTGTTCCAGAGAAAAAGAAAACGCCTCCATTCCCCAGGCTCCGCTCCCACAGCTGCCTGCGGCTGATACACCAGCTGCCCCCGCTGTGTGGGTGCCACCCTGAGGCAGGCAGGGGATGGCTGTGGATCTGGAGAGAGAGGCTTTACCTATTAATGGGGCTGGGTGGAGCCCTAGAGGCATAAGAAAATGAACGACAATAATGATACACATTTGCTGAAAAGAATTGAGAAGTCAGGGGATAACTTGGTGACTATGGTGGACGAAGCGTTGACAGCTAACTTTTTAGCTGGAATAACCACCATTGGCTGAGAGAACCAGAAGCCAAGATTATCCCCAACAAGAGCTGTATTTGATGACCTACCTACCTATCTACCGAGAACATAACAGATGTTAAGATAAGATATAGCCTGGCGGCAGTGGCATATGCCTTAGTCCCAGCACTCAGGAGGCAGAGGCAAGAAGATCTCTGTGAGTTCAAGGCCAGCCTGGTCTACAAGAGCTAGTTCCAGGACAGGCTCCAAAGCTACAGCAAAATCCTGTCTCGAAAAACAAAACAAACAAACAAAACAAAACAAAAAAGCTAAGATAAAAAGCCAAGTGGTGGTAACACACACCTTTACTCCCAGCACACACACGGGAGGTAAAGACAGGAGGCTCTCTGTGAGTTCGAGGCCAGCCTGGTCTGCAGACAGTACAGCAAAGGCTAAGACATAAAACATAAGAATGTAAGAAACACAAAAACTTCCTTTCCTCCCTGCTAAGCGTAATTGTAGTGCGATATTTGAGCAAACTGTAAAGACATTGCTGTTTTGCCTTGCCTGCCTAAGGCACCTGATCGCTTTAATAAAGAGCTGAACAGGAGAGGTTAGGTGGGACTTCCAGGCAGAGAGAGGAACTCAGGATGAATCTAGGCTTGGAGAGGGACTCCAGGAAGACACAAAGGGAGGTGGACACACAGAATGGAGGAAAAGTCAAAAGCCACGTGACAGAAAATAGATTAACAGAAACATGTTAATTTAAGTTATAAGAGCTAGTTGGGAATAAGCTTAACCTAAAGGCCAAGCTCTCATAATTAACAATAAGTCTCTATGTCATTATTTGGGGTGGGGGGGATGAAGACCCAAAAGAAAATCCAACAAGAAAGCTTGTTACAGGTTCAGAAACCTCAGTCAAATTGCTGCCAAGGGAGCCACCAGCTTCCTATGAAGTCTTACCCATGCCTTAACCTCTGGGGAGGGGAAATGAAAGCCTGGGGTCAGCGAGCAGGAGGCAGGGCTTTCCGACATTTTTCTACCGTGTAATACATTATTCAATAAAACTTGTCTTTAACCTCTTTTGAGAGTTTCTCGAGCCACAGTGAATGTTACTGGAACATGGCGACAGAATGTCTAGAAGGGCAGATGCTAGCTAAGGAAAAATGTTCAATGGGTGGAGACAGATCTTTGCTTTGAAGTGGAGATGAAGATAAGTTGGGTGGCTTATGCCCACATGAGAAGCTGAGGCAGGAAGAGTGTTTGGAATTCAAGTCCAGTCTGGGCTAGACCAAGACGGTTAAAAAAAAAAAAAAGAAAAGAAAACAAAAAACTAAACAAAATGAAATCTAGGCCTGCCAACTGCCATCTCGCTCCATGGATATAACTGTCATAAAACTTAATAGGGGAGAGCTGGATACAAATAAAAGAAAAAACTGAGAAGAAAAATGATGTTTCGGTGTCTTAGGAACTCGATCAAGGGCTGAAAAGCTGGTCCTGAAGAAAATTCTTCAGCAGCCATATAATCAGATTTAAATGTTGGTTTTAGATGTATCCAGGGCCAAAGCTTTCTCCATTTCCATGAGTGGCCTTCGGTATATAATGTGGGAGGGGAGCCAAGGACATCCACAAAGAAGCTTGAGACAGGAAAGTCAGAGGGGTTGCCATGAGGAACTAGAAAAGGAGATTGAGTCAGCCCTTGGGTCCGAAGAGGGGAATGTGATTTCGGAGCAACAGCAGGGGTTGAGAGCAACCCAGAGGAGGGACCACAGGGCTCGGCACAGTGAGGTGACAAGAGCCCATGGTTTAGAGAGAGAAGATGGGGTCTGGGAGAGGGCTGGAGGCCTCTGGCTAGAAGTAGGGACTGCGTATCCTGGACGGTCCATCCTGCAGAGAAGGGCCACTCTCCATTTCCAAAAGGGATGCTTAATATCGTAGAATACACAATTCAGCTTCTCAAAGGACCACCCTAAGGCTGCGCAGACATTGCCACTTTCCAATTCCAGGTGTTTTCATTGCCCACCAGCAAATCCTGCAACTGCGGGCAGTCATTCTGCTCTATCCCAGCCCAAGCCTCAGGACCCATCAATCTACTCCCTATCTCTGGCTTTGCCTGTTATATGTATACATTGTATACAAGTACAGTCGCCTAGTACATGGTCTTTGTACCTTGCTTCTTTCTCTTAGCATGTTGTTTCTAAGGTTCATTCATGTTACAGCTTGCATCAGTACTTCATTATTTATTTATTTATTTATTTATTCATTGTTTTTAAATATGTTGCCCAGACTGGCCTGGAACTCAATATGGAGTCAAAGGTGACTTTAAACTCCTGATCCTCCTGCCTCCACCGCCCAAGGACTAGGATTGCAGACATGTTCAGCTACATCTTGAAGAGTCCAGGAATAGAATATAGAAATGAAGGGTCTGGTACAGGACTACATAAATATAAAATTGTAAGTCCAAACACATTTTAGAAAAAGAATAAAGTGGGCAGTCACTGCTAACCTTTAACAAACACTTTGCCTTAAGAGCAGACATCCTGGCAGCCACTGTGTACAGAGTCAACTTTGTTGTTGTTGTTGTTGTTGTTTTCAAGACAAGGTTTCTCTGTAGGTTTAGAGCCTGTCCTGGAAACCAGCTCTTGTAGACCAGGCTGGCCTTGAACTCACAGAGATCCACCTACCTCTGCCTCCTGAGTGCTGGGATTAAAGATGTGTGTTAGGAGGTACTGTGGACAAAGGTTATCATCTAACTGTTGCCTCTCTGGGACCCTCTGCTTGTATTCCCATAATTTTTACCTGTCCCCCTATGTGCTACTCTCTGCCTTGCATTCTTATAGGAACAGTGAAAAGCAGCTGTGTCAGCCACAGGCTTTCTCAAACATCCTAACTTAACATCCTATAACCAAAAGTTGTAAAACTTAAATGTAATGTGACTTGAAGACTGACCTCAAGATTGTAAAAATTCTTTGACCCTCACCTGCTACTTGGCTTTACTATAAGAGGAGGCCCCAAACCAGCCCCCATGGCCACAGCTGCAGAAGCCTGATCTCTGGCTGTGCTCACAGCTATAGCTGAGAAGCTTTGTGTGCCCTGAGGTTGATTTTTTTTTCTCCTTCTTTTTCTGAATAAAGCTTGCTTCTGGTTTAATAGACTTTGGTGGTCGGCTTCCCATCATTGTGTGACCCTGGGCCCAACAATCTGGTTTATGCAGCACTGCACAGTACTGGGGATCAAACACAAGGCCTCAGTATTCTGGGTGAACCCTCTACTCCTGAGTTACTTTTGAATCTCTTCCACATTAACTTACCACTTCCATCTTTCCCTGGGTGTGAAAGGAGTCCCAGTCCCCACCCCCCCACACACACTGTAGCCAACAATTGTCATGTGTCTTTTCAATTCTAGCCATCTTGTGGCTGTGCAGGGATAGCTCAGTGTAGTTTGGGTTGTGTTCCATGGTAGTTAATGATGTTGAGCATCTTTGCACAGCCTTACTGGTCACAAGAGTTAGATTTCAGCCTAGAGGCAAGCGGAAGGTTTCTGGGATTTTTTTTCGGCAGGCGATTGAGTCAACTTTAGGGAAGTTCCTTTTTCAGTTTCAGGGAGAGAGAGCAGCTGAGGCTGCTACAGTTCTCCATGTGAGACAGGATAGAGATCTGGATGACACACATAACAGTGACCACAGTGGTGGTGGTGACGGTGTCTCCTAGAGACTGAGGCAGCAGAAGCAATATGATCAAGAGCATGAGCTAGTTAGTTTTCGTCGACTTGACACAAACTGAAGTCACCTGGCAACTGAGGAAACCTCAACTGAGGCATTGCCTCTATTATACTGGCCTGTGGGTGTGTCTGTGGGGGCATTTTCTTGGTCAGTGTTTAATGTGGGGGGCCCTCATCTCTCTATAGGTACCACTCCTGGGCATGCGGCCTGAGTCGTATAAGAAATCAGGCTGAGCAAGACATGAAAGCAAGCCAAGAAGTAAGCAGTGTTCCTCCATGGCCTCTGCTTCAGGTCCTGCCTTGAGTTCGCCCTTTAGCGTCTCTCTGTGAGAGTCTGATGAGAATGTGTAAGCTGAATAAGCTCCTTTCTCCCTGGGCTCCCTATGTGTTTATCAGAAAAACAGAAAGCAAACCAGGTCAGGCCTGGTCAGTGCTTATATAAGAAGCTAGGTCCTGGCTTCCACAGTGTCCATGGCTGTTTTCTAGATCCTTCCTTTAGTGTCTGGCCTCCTTAAGGATGGCAACACATACAGTCATTCCCATCACAGGGCCGTGTGGTATTCTGGGAACATGGGATGGACCAGAAATAAAATAGGCCAAGAAGCCTGTTCTGATGAAGTGAGGATTTGACCAGGGATGAAAAGATTAATATTATTGCCAATATCTACATGGTCCTTGCCAGGGCTAGGGTCTGGCTGAGCATTTGACAGCAATTATTCCATCAATCCCATAGATCCTCTGCAAGCCCATGACGCCCAGTGACGCTGTAGTGGAGGACACAGAACAGCAGATACCTGCTAATCGCGGTCCAGCCACAGGGCACTCATCTCTCTAAGCAGTCACTCCCTGTACATTAGAGACAAGACTGAGCCCAGGAGTGGAAAAGACCCGGTGAAAAGGACTTCAAGGTTAGCACAAGGTGTCTCCAAACTCACACACCCACTAACAATTTCCCAACCCCCACCCGGGCGCTCTTTACAAAAGACCTTGTGTTCTCTAAGTACCCGATATTTCTAGAAATCCTTGTGAACTGCATTTAGAATTTTGATACTTACAAATATTTATTCATCATCGAATCGTCCTGATACCCCCACGTGGTAGACATCTGTATGACGCCACCAACACTTAAGTAGGCAAGCTGAGTGCAAAGGTACTTTCGAACTCCATCTTCTGCACGTGAGCAAGCGTCTAGGGCCCTCCGGGGTCCCTCGACACACCTCTACCTCCGAACAGTGGCAGTGGCTTCCGGATGATGCAATGGGAACAGAACTAAGTCAAGAGTCAAAAACCCGGATTCTGAGGCTGGAGAAAGATGACTCAGTCAATAAAACGCTTGCCTCAGAAGCATGAGGGCCTGAAGTCTACCCTAAGAACCGGTGTAAAAAGTCAGGCCTGACACGAGATACTTGTAATTCCTGGGAAAGCAGGGACAGACAGATCCCTGGGACTCCCTGGCCAGCCAGCTTAGCTAGAGAATGAGTTCCCAGTAAAGGTCTCCAGAGACCCTGAGGAATGACACCCAAGGTTGACTTCCAGCCTCCACACTCACCCAAACTCAGATTCTGACCTTAGTCACCCCCTGGAAGATTATTCACGGTTGGAAAAAGTTTCTCTTTCCTCATAGGAAGCAGCAGGCTAAGCTAGGCAGCCACAGAGTCCCCATCCATCAGCAGCGGATGAGCCTGGACGGGACCTGAACAGGGAGGGTCTCAGTATAAGCCAAACCTGACAGTAGATCAGCAACGAGAAACGGACACCATCATGTTCAAGGCAAGTAACTGCCAGTAGATCAGAAAGGACTGTATAACAGAGATTTCGTTTGGGCCTCCCTAAGGCTACCCAAGGCTGACTGGCACTCACTGCTGTGGCCACCAAGCTCGCAGCGTCTTCCATGAGGAAGCTCGCTTCCCCCACATACCCACGGAAGCAGGCGTCGGAGCTGGCACAGCTGTGAGAAAACTGAAAAGTGGGTCAGGAAGGTGGTAGGTGGCTCCCCACAAGCACCCAGCCTCAGGTGGTGGAGGCATGTGGCTCCGAGCCTGGATCTGCCAGATTCCACAACCCACACACCCCGAAGACGTTCACCCAAGGGTCTCACTGCCTCCTCTTCCGTTCCTGCTGGGGCACAGCCCAGCACAAATCTTGCAAAGCCAGGGATCTCATTGCTGGCTTCACTTATTTTCTTCTCTTCAAGGAGATGCGGGATAATTTGCAAAGTGGCACCTTCTAAATACCAGGAAACGCAAGCAACGGGGCCCTGGCCCTGCCCTCCGGGACCCCAAAGAACAGCCAAACGTCAGTAATTATGGCGACGGATGCCGAGGTCTGTGCTGCTAGCCACAGAAAAGCTAGTTGTTTCGTTAGGCTGAGCCAGGCTGTGAATTTTGAGTTGTTCTGAGTTATTGCCTATTGGCTGCAGCCCTGGAATGGAGCTTTTACCCCAAGGGATAGCAGTCGTCTACCCTAAGCAAGGAACAGCACCATGAAGGCAGCCTTGTGCAGCGCCATCAGCCCAAAGTGTAGTCAGCCTGTCCCCCAAGAGCACCCATCTCCAGCCAGTTCAACAACCCCAGTTGGATCCATTCTAAACTGAAAGGGGGCCTTGAATCACATGGAATGGACACACCGAGAGCTCTCTTTAGAAGTTTAGAGCTCTTTAATCCCAGCACTTGGGAGGCAGAGGCAGGCGGATCTCTGTGAGTTCGAGGCCAGCCTGGTCTACAAGAGCTAGTTCCAGGACAGGCTCCAAAAGCAACAGAGAAATCCTGTCTCGAAAAATAAAAAAAAGTTTAGAGCGACAGCCAGCCATTCAAGAGTAGAATCAGCTGCTCAGTTGCTGATCTGAGTCCCCTTCCCCAACCTGACCCCAACCTACATGCCCTCTAGGTACCCAAGAACCCATGAAGGTGTGTGTTCCACCAGCATGGGCTGAGATACTGTGAAACCACCATGCTTGTTAAACCAATCTTACTGGAAGCTTTCCCACGCAGCACATCACTTCAGACGAAGCCCTAGCAGCAAGAACTGTTGTTTATGTCAACAGAGGGACATACGGGTCAATTTAGAGATAAGTCATATCATACCTCCAGGAGCGTGTGCCAAGCAGGATCCAGGGAGGTCTGGGCTTGTAAAGACAGAGAGAGGCAGTAGGACTCTGGTTTCTAGAAGGTCACCGTGGCTCCTGTAGTTCCCTGGCCTTGACTCCAGTCTCAGCCCCTCTGTCCATCCATGCGCTATATACACAGCTAAAGGAGTCCTCCTGTGTGCCTCCCACTCATCTGACAAGGCACACTTCGGGGAACTATGTCAGCGTCCAGGCCCAACCCTGGCCTAATTAGGATGCTGCCTTTCATTAGTCTGGAACAAGTCTGCCAGCTACCAACCCCGTCACTCCTGAATCAGAGAGGACCTCGGGTGGCGTGAGTCAAGTTGTCTCTTACAAATGGCTACACTGAGCAACACGCGCTCAGTGGGAGCAGACTTCCTGGGGTTTGGGAAAATGTAATGTTCCTGGGGAGGAGTAGGTTAGAGTCACGTAGAACTTGGCTGCCGTTCTGGCTCAGCTGAGATAGCCAAATGACCCCTTGGAACCTCAGCTTCTCTGAAAAATGAAAAACCTCATGTCAGTCCTAAACTACGCAAAAGCGCTCAGAATCAGAATGGAGCCCCCTTTGCGAAACCTTGACCGTAACACTGCATCAGCCAGACAGCTCTGACACAGGAACTCATGCATTTTCTTAGTCTGCATTTTTATTTCTGTGACACACACCAGGAACAAAACCATCTGTACTTTATTCCATCCCTAAAGGAAGTCAGGGCAGAAACTCAAGGCAGGAAGCAGAACCCTGGAGTATCGCTGGCTATTGGCTTACCCCTCCTGGCTTGTTCACTTTGCTTTCTTAGACTTTCTACCTGCCCAGGGATGGTACCACCCACAGTGACAGGGCCTCCCACATTAATCATTAATCAAGAAAATGCCCCAGTGGCTTATCCACGAGCCAATCTGAAGGAACATTTGCTCAACTGAGGTTCTTCTCAGATGATTCTAGCTGTGTCAAGTTGACAAAAAAAATTAAATTAAATTAAATTAAAAGCCCAGTCAGGACACATGTATATCTGATAGCAGTTAGAAAAGACTCTTTTGGAACACAAAGGCCAACTCAAGCTTACACAGAAAATACCACAAGGGCAACTATCCTATCCAACCCAAGATGGAGGCCACCTTTCTTACTAATCCTTGTGGCCAAGAATGACTTCAAAGTAACTTACAGAATCTTCATTTTGCCTCTGAAAGTTTTCCTATTTCCCTTTCCCTTCAAAAACACCCACACATGTTATCATGGCCATGTCAATTTCCAAATATATTTTTTAAAAGATTTATTTATTTATTATGTGTGCAGCATTCCTTCCATGTGTGCCCGCATACCAGAAGGGGGCGCCAGATCTCATTATAGATGGCTGTGAGCCACCATGTGGTTGCTGGGAATTGAACTCAGGACCTCTAGAAGAGCAGTCAGTGCTCTTAACCACTGAGCCATCTCTCCAGCCCTCCAAATATATTTCATTCCCCTCCTCACCCCTCTCTCTTGTTCAACAGCTACCTACAGACAGCAAAGATCTCCAGTGCCTTGCTTACTCTTATCTAAGGTACTTTCTGACACACCATTGGTGTCTCTATGATGGGCAGATGGCTGTCATCCATGAAGATTGGATCAGATAACCCATCTGACCTTTAACCTAATGTTCAGTAGGTAAGAGACCCAGTAGATGTCAGTCCCTGGCGATGAACTCTTATCTCCTGGGCCTACCACATGTAAAGCTCTGTGGCCCTTCCCAGAGGGACAAGTCACTTGGGGCACACAGCCAAAAGCATGTACCACCTCGTTCCAGTCCGTTGCAGGACATGGATGGGCTGAACACAGGACACGTCAATAGGTAGCTAAAGTCAAGTTGGTTTCAGATCATATGTTTTTTGCCTTAGTCTTGACAAAAGAGGGAGAAAGGTGGAAATAGAAAAAGACAAGATCTCATGAGTAAATTGGGAGCATGGGGACCTTGGGAGAGGGTTGAAGGGGAGGGGAGAGGCAGGGAGGGGAGCAGAGAAAAATGTAGAGCTCAATAAAAATCAATTAAAAAAGAGGGAGAAAGGATTCCCTTTTATTTCCTATCTTATTCCAAAGTCTTTTCATGATATCTTCCCATTGGCTGCTCAGGTCTAGAATGTTCCCTGGCTCAGAGCTAAGCATACATTCAGTTCTTTACTTCTTGGGAGGTTTACCTCACTTGCCCACCTCCCTGGTCACAATGGTCCATCTCTCTAGCCACTTCTGGGTCCTCATGCTCTGGTCTTCGTCTCTCTCACATGAGGTCTGGAAGACAGTCATCAATAAGGACTTGGGATTTCTTCGTGGAAGCCCCATTGTCCCAGTCCGTGTTCCGTTCCTGTGAAGAGACACCATGACCCAGGCAACTCTTATAATAGAAAGCATTTAATTGGGGCTGGCTTACATTTTTCATAGGTTTAGTCCATTAGCGTCATGGTGGGGAGTGTGGTACTGAAAAAGTTCCTAAGAGTTCTGCATCCAGATGCACAGGCTTCAGGAAAAGAGAGAGCCATTGGGCCTGGCTGGAGCTTTTGAAACCTCAAAGCCAACCCCCAGTAATACACTTCTACAAGGCACCACCTCCTAATCCCTCTCAAGGAGTACCACTCCCTGATGACCAAGTATTCAAGTCTGTGAGCCTATGGGGACCATTCTCATTCAGACCACCACCTCCACCCCAAGGCTAGCCCACACAAAAGGATCCAATAAACTTCCTTCTTTGACCTACAGGCACAGGTCAGGTAATGTCCTTGAAGGGAATACTTTGACCCCCTTATTTTCCCACCAGATGACTGGTGGGTCCCTGAAGAGTGGTTTCAGAGTGCAGTAAGTACAGGGGATGAAGGAAATGGCCCAACATGGTGGCTCATGTAATCTTAGCACTTGGGAAGCTCAGGCAAGAGTGTCTCCCCAAGAGGCCAGCCTGGGTTACAAATGATGAGTTCTGAGCAAGTCCTAGGTTACAGAATGAGATTCTGTCTCAGAAAAGCCGCAGAAAAGAGAGAAGACAGTTAACGCTCTGTTTAAATGCTATAGAATGCAAGAGGAAGTAGGGTACAAGATGGCAAATAAGGCCCCACTTTGGTAAATTTACTAAGCACTAAAAACTCTGTTAAAAGATAAAACCAAATAAACCACACATTGATGAATCCCCCAAACTTAGCAAATAAAACACAGTAAACATCTTTTGCATGTAGAATTATTATTTTTTATTTTAACGTTTATTTACCTCTCTGTTTTTCAAGGGAGAGTCTCACCTGTAGCTCAGGCTGCCCTGGAGCTCACTAGGTATCCAGGTCGGCCTCCAACTAATACTTCTCCTCCTTTAGCTTCCTAATTTCTGCGATTATAAGCATGCACCGCCACACCCAGGCTTATAGGAAGCAAATAAACGCCCCCGGCGGTCATTCTTACCTGATGTTAGACAGATGATGCTTGCTTACTTTCTTGTGCTCCTCCACGTACAGACCAATTCCATTCATGGAACAGAAGAAGAAAGGCAAGGCGTGCAGAGAGACGCGAACAATACATGAAAGAAGCCAGCTGGCTTAAAAGACTGGAGGACTTTCCCTACCCAAGCCACGGGTGACAAGCACAGCCTGCGGTATATATGCCTACGGTATGCAAAAACGGTGGGTACTGTACACACACCTACACAGGGTCACAAGACTCCTGACCCCCCTCACTGGCCCACTCCCATTCTCGGAAACTTCTCTTTCTTAATAAACTATTTTTATTACCCATCACATGTCATTGGTGCAGTTCCTTAGCCTGGGGCATGAGAACCTGGAAACTTCGGTGGGTACCCTCCTGACATTCTTCTGCACCATTGACAACTGGCACAGGCAGGAAGTAGGGTCTGGGCTGTTCCTTGTTTCTTTCTTCTGGGCACTCCCTTCGATTTCTGGGGGCAAGCTCCACGAGAGGCTGCTAGCGTGGGAGCGTCTCTCCTTTTCCCTCCTCTTCTGCTGCCAGGAGTGCGTGCTCCTAAAACTACTTCTGCCCTAGGGACCTTACCTAAGTTTGTTCAGAGGCAAACAAGCATCTGCATGAGCTGGCAGCTGTCAAGCCTTCAGAACTTTAGACTGAAAGGCACCTGCCTGGGAGCTGGGGGTGGTCCACCTTTAAGCTGTGGCAGGACCCATAGCAACCCAGTGGGGAGTCTGGGAGATGAAGGGGTTCTTATGCTGACCGCCACAGCATAAACAGAGGCCTGTGCTCACACAAACACCTAAACGGCCACAGGTGGAGACCAGCAAAGACGGGGTATCCACGCGGGTGCTTGGGGTCCACGCGCACCACACCCCAGACTTTCCTGCTCTCCTGCCATTCACTCCTACAATCCTGTTGTCTCTTCCGAAAAAATTTCTTCCTTCCTTTCACCTTCCCAGCTGCCCCGGGGCAGGCAGCATGGCTGGAATGACAGACTCAGCTGCAGTTCTAAGCTTGGGCATTGGCAGCACAAATGCTGACTTTGCTGTCCACAGGGTCCTATTGCCCACCACTTTTGTAGGGTGCCAGGGCCAAGCCATTCCTAATTTACTAAGCTCCCGGCTTTCTATAGCTGTGATATATTCGCTTCTGCTACACCATACCTTAATTCCTCTCAGGTCCTCTCTGTGCATTTCCTGTGGACAGTCTTGTCCCTGGGAACATGGAGATAATTCCCCAGGTAACAAGACCGTTCCTTTGAGCTTGTAATCCAAATGAGGGAGGCAGGGCCCGCTTGTTCTCACTTTTAGCCTGAACGGGGATTTAAAACAGAAGACGCCAAAGCCGACTAGTCACATAAGCCAGCTCCTTCTCTGAGCCTAGTTGCTCAATAACTTGGGACTATTCTTAGAGCTCTTAAGGAGGCAGACCTTATTCCATGGAGGTAAGAGAAATAACCTCTGGCGTGCTCATGGCAGGGACCTGGTCTTGGGAGAAGGACAACACAGGCAACCAATTTAAAGCCCAGGCAAGGTAACTACAGAAGAGCAGGTCATTCAAAGCAGCCATTCCAATTCTCCCAGGACTGCTCAGACTCGCCAGTGACTCAGGTCGTCTGGCTGGAAAGCAGAGCTCTAAGCCATAGATCTTGGGGACCAGAGCAGAGAGGGAGCTCCTGGTACTTCGTTCCTCACGTAGTGTCCCTTGAACTGCACGCAACCATGCAGTCTCTAAAACTGGAATAAGAGTTTTTTCAATAGCTGTAAGTCGTAAAGAGATGGTCAAAGCAGGGACCCATGACTGGTCCAAGTGCTGAGAGTTGGTGATAGCTGAGTACTTAACCCTAAATGGGACATCCATGGCACCCTCTGCAGGGTCCAGGGAACATGTGGAAGGGGAGGTGGAAGGACTGTAGGAATAAAGGATTAAGAAGGAAGGGAGGAAAGGAGGGAGGTCAAGCAAGGAGGCTCAAGGGAGGAGAGGGACTAGCTGGGAGAAAGTAGAGAGGGGTAAGAGAAGTGGGGTGGGGCTGTATGGAATGACAGTACATTATATGCAAACATGGTATTGCAAATGTTTTAAAATTAAATAAGAGCCTAGAGATGGCTCAGTACTTAGGATTTAATTCCCAGTCCCCATATGGAGTTGCTTACAACTGCCTATAACTCTTGTTCCAGAACCAGTGTAGTCTCTGGGCTCCGAGAGTTTGTGCATTCATGTGCACAAACCCATACACAAACCTTGTATTTTAGTCCTGTAAAAACCTGTGACTTCTAGAGAGCATGACAATTTCAAATTAAACTCCTTGTGACGAAGGGATTCAGCCAGCTTCTGCCACAGGGAAGCTAAAGCTTCCTCATCTCCAACCAATACTTGAAACAGGAAGAGAAGCTTGCAGTCCCTCCTGGACAGGGATTCTGTCTTTTACCAGCATTGAAGATGGACAGAAGATTGATTGACTGTTACCTGTCTGCTTCCCTCAAAAGCTTTCTGGGATCACAGCTCTCAGTGGGGAGTGGTGGCCCTAGGACAGGGATGCGAGAGGGCAACACCAAGATTAACACGAAGAAGACAGTTGGCAGAAAGTCTGGGAACCTTCCCTCCCTGAGCCCCAGATCACCCACAGAGCTCGCACCAAAGAGCATACAATGTACAAAAGCGAGGGAAGGTGGGTGGTCTGGAGAGGACCTGTCGAGGGTCATGAGACTCCTTGCTTAGTGCTTCTGAGCTCTTTCTCAGCACCTGAGCTCACTCCCAGTCTCAGGAGTGTCTTTCTCTTTCTTAACAATCTGTCTCTATTTCTGCCACTTTACTGTGTTTCCTTGGTACAGTTCCTCATCCTGGGATGCAAGAACCTGAAAACTTGAGTGTACCCTCCCAACTCTGACCCACGCCTTTAACAATAGCCGTGCATGATTTAACAATAGTACTGAAACGTGGCTTGAGAGGTTAGGGAGATGGCTCAGCAGGCACAGCAAGCGCGAGGACCCAAGTCGGATCCCCAGAGCTCACACAGCAATTTGTGGGTGCTGGCACGCACGCTTGTAATCTCAAGAGACAGAGACAAGGAGGGGCCCTGGGACTCTCTGGTCAGCCAGTCTAGCCTAAACAGTAAGCTCCAAGACAACGAGAGACCCCCCCATCTTAAAATATGGCTGACAGTAATATGGTGAGCCACCCCTTTAAATATGGTTGGCTGACCCCTTTAATCCCAGAACTCAGGAGACAGAGGCAGGAGGTTCTCTGTGAGTTCAAATCCAGCCTGATTTACATGGCAAGTATTGGATAGTCAGGACTACATAAATACATAGAGAGACCTTGTCTCAAAATGCCAACGATAGTAATAGTAATAATAAGCTAAAAGTAAAAAGGAAGGTGGATAACATGTAAGTAACAATATGAGAGGTTGTCCTCTGACCTCCATATGCATGCACACATACATACACATGAACATGGGAACACATTTTAAAAATTAAAGCATGGCATAAGGGTGGGTCCTTGCTGACTCTGTCCTAACTGGATCACCAAGTGGAAAAAATAACGAACTTATGTGGATATGCTTGATTCCATGTGCAAGCTTAACTTATATTTAGGTCCAAAGGGGCAACAGAGTAAGTGTTTAAGAACATTCGTTGCATTAATCTTGTATTCTGCTATACTACTGAGGGTGTTCTTTAAATCTTTGAAGGAAGAAATTGAAGAAGACACTAGAAAATGGAAAGATCTCCCATTTTCTTGGTAGGTAGAATTAACACAGTAAAAATGCCAATCTTACCAAATGCAATCTACAGGTTCAATGCAATGCCCATCAAAAACCCAGCAAAATTCTTCACAAACCTCAAAAGAACAATACTCAACTTCATATAGAAAAATAAAAAACCCAGGATAGCCAAAACAATACTGTACAATAAAGCAACTTCTAGTGGTATCACAATCCCTGACTTTAAACTCTGCTACAGAGATACAACCTGGTATTGGCATAAAAATATACAGGTGGACCAATGGAATTGAATCAGAGACCAGATATCAATCCATACACTTATGAACACTTTATTTTTGACAAAGAAGCAAAAAATATAAAATGGAAAAAGAAAGCATGTTCAACAAATAGTGCCGACAGAACTGGATGTCAACATGTAGAAGAATTAAAATAGATCCATATCTATCACCATGCACAAAACTCATCTCCAAATGCATCAAAGACCTCAACATAAAGCAAACCACACTGAACCTCATAGAAGAGAAAGAAGGAAGTACACTTTAACACATTGGCACAGGAGATCACTTCCTAAATATAACCCCAGTAGCACAGACACTGAGAGAAACAGTTAATAACTGGGACCTCCTGAAACTGAGAAGCTTCTGTAAAGCAAATGACACAGTAAACAAGACAAAACAACAGCCTACAGAACGGGAAAAGATCTTCACCAACCCCACATTGGACAGAGGACTGATCTCCAAAATAGTCAAAGAACTCAAGAAATTGGTCATCAAGAGAACAAATAATCCAATGAAAAATGGGGTACAGACCTAAACAGAGAACTCTCAACAGGAATCTAAAATGGTTGAAAGACACTTAAGGAAATGCTCAACATCCTTAGGCATCAGAGAAATGCAAATCAAAACAACTCTGAGATTCCAAGAATGATCAAGATCAAAAACACTGATGACAGTTTATGCTAGAGAGGATGTGGGGTTAAGGAAACACTCCTTCATTGCTGGTGGGAGTGCAAACAGCTACTTTGGAAATCAGTATGGCGATTTCTCAGAAAATTAGGAAACAACCTACCTCAAGACCCAGCAATACCACTTTTGGGTATATACCCAAAGGATGCTCAATCATACCCACAAGGACACATGCTCAACTATGTTAATAGCAGCATTATTTGTCATAGCTAAAACCTGGAAACAACCTAAATGCTCCTCAACCAAAGAATGGATAAAGAAGATGTGGTACATTTACACAATGAAGTACTACACAGTGGAAAAAAAGTGACATCTTGAAATATGCAGGCAAATGGATGGATCTAGAAAACATTATATTGAGTGAGGTAACCCAGACCCAGAAAGACAAATGTAATATGTACTCACTCATAAGAGGCTTTTAGACATAAAGCAAAGAAAAACCAGCCTACAATTCACAATTCCAGAGAACCTAGCTAGACAACAAAGAGGACACTAAGAGAGACATACATGGATCTAATCTACATGGGAAGTAGAAAAAGACAAGATCTCCTGAGTAAATTGGGAGCATGGGGATCATGGGAGAGGGTACAATGGGAGGGGAGCAGAGAAAAATATATAGCTCAATAAAACCAATACAAAATTTAAAAATTAATAAAAGAACATTTATTGGGTGATTCTCCTCTGAGAAGCCCACATCCACGTTCCACAGCGTGGGTGTGTCTCACGTTCTTCCTCAATGCCTTTCTTTCTCTTAACCCCAGGGCTTCAAATCTATATAAAGTCCCTTAATACGAACTCCAAATTTGCCTCAACAAAGTGTTGTTGAACACATTCAGCATAGCTAACACCACGCTCACAGGGAAGGAAGAGGCAGCAACGTTACAGTGGAGGTCTCAGAATTGCCTGTTAATTATGTGGGAGGAGCTGAGCTGGCAAAGGCAGGGACAATAGCAGGGCAGGTTGCCATGGCTCACTGAGGAAGAGATGAGAGGACAAGCGGGTCAGGAGGACCTCTTGAGGTGGTCCAGGGGAGAAAAAGGAGAATGTCTTGAGGCAGAGACAGAACATCTCAGCAGAGTGCCAACCATCTCAGCAACATCCCTGGAAGGGAGGAGGAGGCGTGTCAAGCCTTATGGGAACAGGACATGACTGCAGGAATCTGTCTGTTCTTGGAAGGCATTTAGGGTGTTCCCCTTTATCTCTGGTATCCTGCAGCTGCGTTCCAGGTTGGGTGTGAATTCAGTTGTGTATTCCGCTGACCTGGTCTAGGACCCAGCGTGCTTTCAAACTGGGAGCTCTCTCTTCGACTCTGAAGACTCCTCATTCATTATTTCTCTGAATACTCTCTCTCTCCTCCACTTCTGGTGCTCTCCCTCACAATGGCCTGGTCAATGGCTCCTACGGTTTTGTGATTTATTCTGTGGCTGGTTTTGAACCTTTATCATAGTTTCTGTGTCTTTACTGCCTGATGCTTCACTCAAGACTTTTCCCAAGCCTCTTTCCCAAATCACTAAATCAAAATTTGTGTCTAAATTTAAAAAAAATAAAGTTGTCTAGTTCAAATTTCTTTTTAAGACAGGGTTTTACTGCATTGCTATAGGAGGTCTGGAATTTGCTGTATAGACCTGGAATCCACAGAGGCTTGCCTTGGCCTCTTGACTGCTGAGATTGAAGGTGTGCACCATCAGACCCAGATAGTTAGGATTTTCTTTAATATTTTTAGTCTTATAATTTCTTCTTTGTTCTCTGAATCTGCTTTTATAAGTAATTAAAATTTCCAAAAAAAAACGTCTAACTGTCCAAGGGATTACACCCCTCAAGAGCAAACTATACAAGGGTGACTCTCTTGGAACAAATATGGCCAAGGTTTTCTTGGCTCTTAGCTCTTACCCTTTCTTGGCCATTGGTTACTCTTGCTTAGATCTTAGTAAAATCTCTGTTAAACTTATGATGCAGGGATTCCAGCCAACTCCTACCATAGGGAATCCACAGCCTTGTCTCTGACCAAGAGATAGAGTAGGGGGAGTGTTATGGTTTCTCCTAGGTGGGAACTTTGTCCCTTGTCAGCATGGAAAGATACAGAAGACAGACCATCACCCTTCTGTTCCCCAGAATGGTTTCTGGAGCCACAAAAATTTCCCATTCTTGTTTTTATAGGTTTCCTATCTTTATTTCTTTAAATATTTTGTAATTTTTTAAATTTATTTTTTATCTAATTTTTTTTCATTTTACATACCAACCCCAGTTCCCCTTCCCTCCCCTTCTCCTACCCTCCTACCTTCCCCAGTCCCACCCCTCATCCGCTCCTCAGAGGGGGTAAGGCCTCCTTTGGGGAGTCAGAGAAGTCGGGTGTGTAGGAGCGTTCATTTACATGTATATGAGTTTGCATGTGCATGCCTGGTCCTTATAGAGGGTAGAAGAGGACCTGGGATCCCCTGGAAATGGAGTTACAGGCAGGTATGAGCTGCCATGTGAACACTGGAAATCTAACCCAGGTCCTCAGAAGAGCAGCCGGTGCTCTTAACCGCTGAACCATCATCGTTTTGGCCATGCGCTTATTTTAAAGCTCTATAGCCATGGATGTGTTTAAGTCTAATAGCAGCACAGACACTGTTTGTCACGTCTGCTTACAAAAGAGGAAACAAGACACCTAGACCAATGTCACACATACCCCCGAAATCTGCAGAACTGGACTTAAAAGTAAAAACAAACAAACAAAACAAACAAACAAGCAAACAAAAATCCAGGAGTTCTGAATACCACAGACTGAGCTAAGTAATCGCCCCCCCTCCCAAGCTTAGACACCCTAAGCTGGTGTCAATGACCTAACTTGTAGTACCTCAGAGCGTGACTGCATTTGGAGAGAGGTCTGCGAAGAGAAAAGATAAAATGAGGTACAGGCTGGGATCTGGCTGCTGCCTTTATAAGCAAAGGATGTTACACAACACAGAAGAAAAACCACACAAAGATGTGGAGAACCCAGGCATCTGCAAGTTGAGAACCAAACCTGTTGGCCCTGCTAGTCTGGACTTCAAAAGTGAGCGGCCTCAAGCACAACCAACTCTATTGGATCTTTGATCTCAGACTTTGAGCCTCGACGACTGTAAAGCAATAAATTTCTGTTGTTTAAGGCCTCTAATCCATGGTGCTTCCTTACGGTAAACCCAGCGGAACACCTCCCAGCTTCACACACAGCCTGGTCTAACCGCCGCCTCCGGTCAGCTCACACATTTATGGATGTTTAGCTTGCTCGGTTATTATTATTTGACAAAAAAAGAGAAAATATTCAATTTCCATACTCTGGAATCACAGTGGGGGTAAAAGTTCACATGATTGCTTTTAGAATCTGGATTTTCTGTTTTCCTATTGTTTCTATTTTTCTGTTTGTCCCCCTTCTCATTTCTTTGAGAGTTACACTTCGCGTCAGGCTGCCTCAGGTGCTTTCCTGGGTCAGCTCACCCTCACGGGGAATCCTCATCCAGGTGCTCAGATGAATCGTTCTTACTGGTGTTTGGGGTTACAGAGCCTCCCTCCCCCATAATTGCCTCCTTCTATATTTAAGGATTCGAAGACTCTCAAATATCTTTCTCAGTTTCCGTGTTGGGATTTCTGGTTACCAGGAGTAGTTAAGAGTTACACCTCATATGTGGCTCCAGTGCATGCTTCTATTTCCCGTAGGCAATTCTAATTTCTCTCCACAGCCTGGGGCATTTTTCAACTTGGGCACTGAAAGTCCTTTTCAAGTTTCCTGTTGCCTCCACAGGGTTCAGATTCTTGTGTTCTCGTACGCATTTGTCTCAAACAAACAAAAGGAGGGGGGTGGCTCGGTGAGCAGAAGTGAGGACCCGAGTTCAGACCTCGGAACCCATGCAAAGCTGGACGTGGGAACAGGGTCTGAATCCCAGCACTCGTGAGGTTGGGATGGGAGGCAGAGACACGGGAAGCTCTGGGGGATCGAGGGCCATGGAGCCTGATGTATACAGTGGGACCAGCAAGAGACCCGGTCTCAAACATCATGGAAGGTGAGGACTTACACTCCAGGTTGTCCTCAGACCTCCACACATGCCATGGCACATGTATGCCCACCTTACTCATGAACATGCTCTCACACACAAACATCATGCATGTGTGCAGATTTGAAAGAAAGAGAGGGGGAGAGGAAGGAAGGAAGGAAGGAAGGAAGGAAGGAAGGAAGGAAGGAAAAAAGGAAGGGAGGGAGGGAGGGAAGGAAGGAGGAGGGAAAGGAGGGAGGGGGCAAGGGAGGGAGGAAGGGGGAAGGGAGGAAGGAGGGAGGGAGGGAAGGGAGGGAGGGAAGGATGGGGAAAAGGAGGGACGGGGCAAGGGAGGGAGGGGGAAGGGAGGAAGGAGTGAGGGAGGGGAGGGAGGGAGAGAGGAAAGAAGGTAGGAAAGGATGGATTGAGGGGAAGGAAGGGAGGGAGGAAGAAAGGGCTAGAAAGATGGCTCATTGGTTAAGAGCATCTACTGTTCTTGTGGAGGACCTGAGTTCAGCTCTCAGCATACACATCAGGTGGCTCATAACCACCTATACCTACAACTCCAGGGAGTCTAACACCCTCTTCTGGTCTCCAACGGCATCCACGTGCATGCGACATACACACAGAGAGACACATAAATAAAATAAAGAAAGCAAGTAAAGACCACAGAGATTATCGTAAGAGTTTATCAGAGTAACAACAGAATTAGCCATTCATTCGTGGCACTTGGAGGTTGACCTTAATTTTGAACAGAAATGTGGTGTTTTTTTTTTTTTTTTTTTTTTTTTTACAGAAATACATGCCTGTCATTTCTGTGTGTTCAGGAAAATGTATGTGACCTTGGGCAAACTAACCTCTGTATATCTGGCTTCCTCATCACAAGACAGTGGAGATAATTAGATAAATTAATTCACACACTTATACCTGTTTGCATATCCACACGTGTATGATCTGTGCTAGGACCACACATGAGGGAGAAAAGCAGTCTTTTCTTTTTCTATCTGAGTCTGATAGTTAGACTGAGTATTATTCTTTGATTCCATCCACTTTTGTAACCAGTCTTTCTCTATCCCACCAGCCAGCTCCCAAATAACGACACAGAGACTTATTGTTAACTATGAAAGCTTGGCCTTAGCTTAGGTTTGTTCCTAACTAATTCTTATAAGTTAAATTCCCATTTATATTAATCTACAGTTCTCTCACAAACCGCCCACCCTGCTTCATTTATGTCACCTGTCCTCTCTCTCTCTCTCTCTCTCTCTCTCTCTCTCTTTCTCATCTCCAATTTCCTCCCTCTCTGCCAGGAAGTCCCGCCTATACCTCCTGCCTAGCTATTGGCTGTTTAGCTTTTTAATAAACCAATCACAGCAATACATCTTCACCCAGTGTACAAATATCCCACAACACACTTGCCTGCAAATTTCATTTTTCTTCATATGCAAATAATATTCCATTTTGTGTATTGTTATGCTTTCATTATCCATCATCCATTGGCAGACATCTATGTCAGCCTCACTTTCTTGCTACAAAACAGCAATAAACATGGATCTATAAACATCTCTGAACTAGGATATGGAGTTTTGGAGTATATGCCCAGAGTGGACTAGCTGGGTCAGAGTTATTAATTGTTTGATGTGTGTGTAGATGAATTAGTGAATTAAAATGTATTTAATAGTGAAAATGTAAAGCTATATATATATATATATATATATATATATATATATATAGAGAGAGAGAGAGAGAGAGAGAGAGAGAGAGAGAGAGAGAGAAAGTTTGAGACTGGGCAAGTGTTTGGTTGACTGCCTTGATCTAGCTGTGTGTGTAATATTTGATTTGTAAGTTAATTTAAATACAGATGCTTTATTTTTTTTTAAAAAAAAAAGAAGGGATGAATGGATGAGAGATTACTTCCATCTGGCTTTCAGTGGCTAAACCAAAAGCAACATTTTGTGGCAGTGAGACTTCACACTAGGCAGATAGCCGGGACTCAATGATGCCCACTTCCTGTGTCCGTGTCCTGCTGTGACATGTGGGCTGTACCTAATATCTGCTTTCTGACAAGCAGGACATGGCAACGTGGTGGGGTGCCACTTAATGTCATTTCCGTGAGCACATCACACAAGTCTGCGAGGCTAAGATGGAGCTTGGGATGCAAACACGAGGGGTAGAGCTTAGGTTCCCAGGCTGTTCCCAGCACGCAGGAGGCAGAGACAGGTGATCCCCGAGGGGAAGCTGAATGAAATCGGCTAGTTCCAGGTCCAGTGACAGCCTCTGCCTCAATAAAGTGGAGACACACATGCGGGGGGGGGGGGTGGGAGAGACAGAGAGAGAGAGAGAGGGAGGGAGGGACGGAGGGAGGGACGGAGAGACACACAGAGAGAGGCTGTGACTATCATCTCCTGGAATCTTCTGCACGCTCAATGAAGCAAGCTGCCATGGCAGAGAGGCAAACAAAACACAGCAGGCACCCAGCCTTGTTCAGCAGGAAACTGGACCCTCTGTCTAGCAACCCCCAAGGAGGAACACAGGTCTGTCAACAACCCCGTGAGGCCTGGAAGAGGAGCCTTTCCCGTACAGCCTTGAAAGGAGCCCTGGCCCTCAGCCACCTTGACTCCAGCCAGTGAGAAACCCTGAGCCGAGAATGTGGCCAAGTCCTGCCCAGATTCCTGACCCACAGAAGCCCAGGTTACAAGTGCGCTCTGCTTCTTGGCAGTACAGGTTGGGTTAATTTGTTACCAGTGGTAGGTCACAAAGACAATAGCTTGCATGAGGCTTACATAAATATGGCCAGTGTGGCTAATAACAATGATGAATGAAGGCCATGGTTTAAGAGCCAAGGCTTTGGTTCCAGCTGATCTGGGCTGAAATCCTGAAGCTGCTTACTAGTCGCGTGGCCTTGGGCAAGATGACCCACGCCTATAGCATACGTGTCTTTAAAATGGGCCTAATTCTCAGCTTATAGCAAGAGCTCAGGGCTACACAGAGAGGTTATACAATATGCCGAGCTCAGTACCTGCCGTGTGGTAAACACCAGGCAGACAGAAGCCACCACTAATAATAATTCACCGTGATAGTCATAATCGATTTAAGACCCCTCAAAGAGCAGCTGGTGTCCCCTGCCTGGAAGCTGTCAGGTTGAGCTCTGATGGCCATGAAAAGGAGTGATTAGAAGAGCTGGCTTAGTGACAAAGTACTTGACATATATACACAAAGACTTGAGTTCAGATCCATAATCCCCCATATAAAAAGCCGGCCATTTTTTTTTTAAATTAAATGTGTGTTCCTTTAATCCCCACAACAGGGGGCTCAGACAGGAGGGTGCAGATGAGATTTGGTGGATGGCCAACTAGTGAGTTCTGGTTCAATAAAAAGATAAGGTGAGGAGCAATAAGGAAGATGCCTGCATTCACCGCTGGCTTCTACATGCACACATGTATACACACTCACACAAAAGTGACTAGAACCCCAGAGGACCCTAAACCTTTTCCCAACCTCAGGCTCAGGGTGCGGGTCAGCCAGTTGTGGGGAGTCCCCTTTTCAGCCTGCATTCAGTATTACCTTGCATCCAGAGGCATTCCCGTCATGTCCAGCCTTCACCTCAGTGGTACCTCCCCTCTTGCCCAGCTTCTGGGCAGCTATGTGGTTGCCACCCTGCCTGGGCTCAGGGCACCCAGCAAGGTAAACAGCCAGGCAGGAAGTGCCTGTCACAGGAATGGAGCCAGCTACGGTTGAGGCGGGTCTGAAGGTCAGGCATGCTTCTCAGGGAGGCTTTTCCGGGCAGTTCTCAGGGGCAGGTCCGGAGCGTATGCATTTCGCTGGAGATATACAGGATTGCTCTGAGGTGCCTGGGCAGGATGGTAGATGGGAAAAGAAGAAACCCAAGAGCTAACGAGGGAACACAACACCTGGAAACTTCTTCTGGCTGGCAGGTGAGCAAAATGTGCGTGTGTGTGTGTGTGTGTGTGTGTGTGTGTGTGTGTGTATTTTAACGAAACAAGATCAAAGAAG